>NC_142063.1:125934964-126247226 GCF_059756535.1 Pantherophis guttatus | reverse complement strand
TACTTCTTGGCTCTCAAATACATTTTTTCTGCAAGCTAAGAGGCTGAGAGAGCCTCTACTGGCATTCTGGTACTGACTTCATGTTCGATTCTGGCAAAATGCACTTCCTTTCCTTATGCGATCCCTATAACAATTGCTAATCAGAGCAAAAAATTATGCCTATTGATAATCTCAGTGGAAATATTAACAGTCAGGAAGCTTGGTTAAGCATGGAGAAAATTAGTAACATTAAGAACGAATTAATCAACAGACAGATCAGATAGGTATATCACTGGGTCCATTTATCTGCTGATCTCTTTGATCTGAAAGACCATAATTCAATGTCCTCCTGACTTATTACTGGGACAGTTGGCATTAACACTCCATGGCTATTTGCTTAAGGGGAGATGAGAAGTGAATAAAAAGATAGTGAGGGGAAACCATTTCAGGGAACCATCATTTGCCAAAGAAGAATTATCCATTAATAGCTATGGGACCTTTTAGCTCAGTATTCAGAAGAGATTTTCCAGTCATCCTTGAACTTTATATGAATCAGGCCTGAAGCCGAACTGTATTGGCTGTATTACTTGGAACACTGACCATATGTATCAGTAGACATTTGTGTTTATGGCCTCAGCAGGATTTTGGGTCTTTCCCCACTTTCCTCTGATCATGGCAGAAGCATACTTTGGCAGCATCTTTTTTTCTGTTTTATCTCCTGGTTGTTACCTTCATCTCGTGCCCATTCTGTGAATGAGACAGGCTTAAGTTGTTTGGGGATCTCTACTGGCATTAAAGAATTTTTATCCCAATTATAACATTCAAAGGGAGTCTTAAGGTGTATAAAATATAATAGGCTTCTGAGGGAAACAAATGATTGCAGTGACTTGAACCAGAGGCCACAGAGGTAGCATAGGGGATCAAAAAAAGGGCACAGCAAACTTTATGTTGATATAGAATAGGTAGAAAATGTCAGCCCTGGAGGCCATCTTTTTCTTTGGATCTTCAGGGCTGCCACACTTGGTGGATGGGCATGCTGTGGGAACTGGGAGGCGGGTGAGATGTATAGCCATAACAACATTCTTTCACTGGGAGTCAAGGATGTTCAGCCTGCACCTGGAGAGGCGTGACTGGGAAGCAACTCCAGTTAGGATGGTGACCTGATTGGACCATGTGATGGACATGTGGGTGCAGGCGAAGGGACTTTGACTTTCCTTTGGGTAAGGAAAACATGGAAAACTTCAGATTCTGGTTTTCCCAGATGTGCCAATATGACATCTTTAATAAAATGGAACTTTGAGGAAAATGCCTGCCTCGGAGTCTTACTTGGTCGAGGGTGTTACTTGGAGCCCTGACAGAAAATACAGTTTGATCTTTAAAATGATACAGAAGAGATAGAAAATTCACTTTGGTCTAGTGGTTGAGGAACCATGCTAGAAACTGGGAGACTGTGAGTTCTAGTCCCACCTTAGCCATGAAAACCTAGTTGGGTGACTTTGGGCCAGTCACTCTTGCTCAACCCAACTCACCTCACAAGGTTTTTGTTGTGGGGAAAACAGAAGAAGGAAGGAATATATATATATTCACTGCCTTGAGGTTTTTTAAAATAAAGTATAATAAAGACAAGATATAAATAAATAATAAATAAAATAAATTCGGCAGCAGAGCAAGATTCATTGTAATAAATGGCAGTAATTACCAGCTGCATATGAACACTTCCCTTAGGTCCAGAATCTTGTCTGAACCCTCAAATTATTCTGCTTGAAACTCAGTAAGAGATCTATTCTCTGAGGAAGCAAGTGAGTAAAATTTTCTTCTCTTTGGCCTGCATGAAGCACTTGACTCAACCAATTATATTCATATAGCAAATTTTCAATATATATAAATCACTTTGCTGTGTGGGAGATAAAAGAAATTCTGAGGGAAGAGAGACAACCATTTTAGGCCAAAATTGCCTAAATCCATGTCTGTTGGAAGATATTTCTTAATGAGTAGTTGTTTTTCAACCAGTGTCATTAGTTCAATGGTTTGAGTTGAGGAGACATATCGCTATGTGCAATAGTGACATCTGTTATTTTTGTGATGTTCTGCTAGAATACCCGAATGAAAAATAAGAGTCAAGGACACATTACTCTCCGCCACTAAAATTGTTTCCCAATACTGCACGATATTAAATCATTGTGATAAAATAAAATATGACCAAAGTGCTAATTGTTTTTATATCCTATAAATATGCTTTAAACTGATACAGTATCTTCATAAAGCAGAGTTTATAGCAGTCTAAGCTACAATTTAAATAGTCTAGAACTAAACATGCGAATTTATTTACAATTACAGTCTCAGTAATTAAATGATAACACGCACCATTATTGTCTTTGATATGAAATAGGAGCTTGCTTTTACCCGCTAGTTTAAAATTGTATTTTAAAGACACATATTCCTCAATAACCACTCTAAAATCATCTATAATCCTGCCATCTTTGGATAGTTTTGACATTTCCTCAAAACGGAGCAGTCAGTCACAAGAAACAAATCAGAGGAGAGTAGAGTAGAGGAGGATGTTACAGGTAGTCCTTGAGTTACATTTCACGATCAGGTGAAGTTATGATGGTGCTGAAAAAAATGACTTATGATTGTCCTTGCCCTTATGACCATCACAGTGTCTCCACAGTTACATGGTCAAAATTCAGGGACTTGGCAATTGGCATGTATTTATGATGGTTGCAGAGTCCTGCAGGGTCACATGATTACCATCTGCTACCCTCACAGGGGGCTTCTGACAAGTAAAGTCAATGAGGGAATTGACAAGATTCACTTATCAACAAAACCACCAAAAAAAGGTCTTAAAGTTGGATGTGGCTCACTTCATGACCATGTTGTTTAGCGACAGACATTTTGGTTGCAATTGTGGTCATAAGTCAAAGACTATCTGTATTGTATATTTATATACTTATGTGAACATTTGAAAGAGACAGTCATGTATTTCTACTCCTAAAGAATTTGTGTGTGGCGCTAAGGGGTGGGGAATCTTCTAAAGTGGTTTAGTTTTTAATGCATTCAGCAAACAAAAATATCCACGCAGGGACACACACAAAATCACACATGAAAAATTAAATTGCCCCAACAATTAACATAATTCAAAGTTAGTTTGATTTTTTCCCCTCTTTTCAGGATATTGCAAACACATTTTCCTTTACACTATCTTTGTTCCTGACTTTGTTTAAGCAAATTGGTGAGCCTAATCATATGGGGACACACTGCAAACAACTGTTAAGTTAATCTTTTTTCCTTTCTCATCTGTCAGTATACATGTTTCAATCATGCAAGTAGCTCTCCCCAAACATACTCAAGTAAGAATATAATAGGATGAAAAGAAAATTCATATCAGAGTTATCTAGAACAGGTCCAAAATAGGAATCAAATAAGTCAATCAGAACCTTATCTGGAACCTCACAATGCTGATGTCATCAGCTTTGCGTACTGGCCAGGAGTGCCAAATGCACTCTAGGTAAAACAGCATTACTGTTCTTTCAAAACTCACAAGTTGTCATCACCAGTCTCAAAGAATGCAAAGCCATCACCACTCAAAAAAACATTTTTCAATATTCATAGAATTCCCAGAAGCAGGGTAAGCAAGTTTTAGATATAAAATAACATGAATGTAGATGGATGCCTCTACTACAGGAATGGACCATGACTGGTGCTCCAGGTGTCATTAAACCCATCCTGTCAGTCCAAATTCAAATGACCAATAATAGTGATTAATGGAATCACAGTCGAAGAATATCCAGAACTGCATATCCTTGCCTTGCAATGTTGTTGCAAAATATTATGTATAGTAACACTGTAAGAGTCTATCCTTGCCCATTTAAAACGTTAGCGTTTCCTCTATTTGACATTGGTTTGAAACAGCCACATTCATTGGCTTTAAAATGTTAATAGAAATGAACAAACACAATATCTGCAAATCCCAGCAGAGTTTACTGTATATCATTTCTGAGCACTAAGGCCATCAGAGAACTTGGAGTGAAATTATACAAGCAGCCAGAAAGAAGCTGGCTAAGAGGTAAGTCAAATGGTAATTTATTCTTTCCAACGGGAATATTTAAATGTACAAATCTGACCAAATGACATTGTATTGGAATCCCATTGGCTATTCAATAGAGCATTGACCGGACTCCATCAAATTTCCCTCTCCCTTTTTGATGATAAAAGAAAATCATTAGGACATTATTCACAATGAAAAGGGAAGGACTTTTCATTGCACAGTGCTCAGTTCTGGTGACCTATGGGAGGTGGGTATATCTGAATGAAGGATGCAGCTATTGTATTCTGTGGGGCTATATCTGTATTTTCACTCCTCCCTCCCTCCCTCCCTCCCTCCCTCTCTCCCTCCCCCCCCCTCTCTCTCTCTTTCAATTTTTGATTCTAGGTCATCATCTTTAATTATAGTTTAACTTAGCTAAGAATATAAATACAAATATAAAAGTTGCAGTCATCACAATGAAAGGCCAAATGTCTTTTTAAAAGGGCATTCAAATCCTCGTGACTGAATGCATGTTTTTGAAGTCAGAGTTTGCAAGTGGGAAGTTCTCTTCTGAACTAGGCAATTGCAACTTAGAGACAAACCAAAAGGAAATGGTTGTTCAACCCTTGGAATGGAATGGTATACCACTTTGCATAAAGATTGGCCTAGGAAGTTCCTTCCTATGCCCTTTAAAGCTGACCCTATTCTACAGTATGCCCGTGGCATTTAAAGGCATATCTGCTGTTATTGTTTAAGTTGCTGCTGCCCAACTCTGCTGGGATTTGCTAAATCCTCTATCTGTTCACTCCCATTAGCATTTTAAAAAGCCAATGAATCTGGCTGTTTCCTAACAATGTCAAACAGAGGAAATGCTAACATTTAAAATGGCTGTTGGCTTGAATCTAAGCCAGTTTAGATCTTAATTTTGCAAGGCATTCAGTTTAGAGAACAGACTACCAAGTCCTCTTGATGAACAATTCTCCTATTCTTATGCCCTTGTCAGAGGGTGGGAATACATAGGAATAAAAATGATCAGGGGGATGGAGGCTAAACCATACAATGAAGAGTTGGGGGAACAGGAATGTCTAGTCCAAAAAAGAGAAGGTCTAGGGGTGACATAATAGCAGTCTTTCAAAATTTGAAGGAGGAGGGGGTCAATCTATTCTCCAAAGCACCTGTGGGTAAGACAAGCAGCAAGACAAGAAGTAATGGATGGAAGCTACCTAGAGCCTATCTAGAATGAAGGAAAAGATTCTTGTCAGTGTGAACTGTTAGGTTTAGCTTGTAGCTTACTCCTAACTTGTTGGTCAGTCAATATATCTGTTTCTTTAAGAAGCAACTGAGCCACGTAATCAGGGTTTGCTGAACCCTGTAATTAGGCTACAGTGCATAAATAAGCAGCACAGAGAAGCGTTCCTTCTTCCTGAATGATCCTGTTGCTTCCTGCGTCTTTCTGCTGATTGTTATATGGTACTGTATACCAAGAGTTACTAAAGTCTGTTTGCTTTGGTAAGGGAAGATACTTACTGGACTGATATTACTGTTTATGACCTTGGACTGTTTTACCTACACCGAGACTGCTTATCTTGTATATAAAGTATTTTTCTCACACGAGCTGGACGTTTATCTCCTTCCCTGTGTGTTTCTGCTCTGCTCGTTGCACAAGCAACAAATACTTTTTACACACACCCTAACATGAACAATTAATCAGTGGAACAACTTAACTCTGGAAGTTGTGAGTGCTCCACAGGGGTGCTATTCAGCAGGTTCTGACAGGTTCTGGAGAACCGGTAGCAAAAATTTTGAGTAGTTGGGAGAACCAGCAAATACCACCTCTGGCTGGCCCCAGAGTGGGGTGGGAATGGAGATTTTGTAATATCCTTCTCCTACTATGCCCACCAAGCCATATCACGCCCACCAAGCCATGCCCACAGAACCAGTAGTAAAAAAATGTGAAGCACTGGTGCTTCATCACAGGAGGCTTTTAAGAAGGGGTTTGGCAGCCATTTGCCGGGAATGGTATAGGATCTCATGCTTAAGTAGGGAATTGTCCAAGGTCTCTTCCAACTGTTATTCTGTATTCTAGTTTTAAATATGGGGGTGGGAGGGAGAGAGGGGGGAGGGGGGGAGGGAGATAAAAGCACCAGAATGCACACATATATATAGGCACAGTTATCAGCTTTAAAAAGTTGTACTGCCTTGATTCTTAAGTTTTTTTAAAGCTGTGTTTTCCATGAATGCTTTAATAGCACAAAGGCTATATTTCTTGTAAATAGAAGATTGGTTCAAAACTTGGTAGAATTTTTAACAGAACTTTTTCTTTTCCTGAGGTTTCTACTTTTCCTTATGCTTTTAAAATGTTTTCTGTTTTCTAAGGAAAAATAAATAAATGAAAGGACTTAAATAGAAATTGGAAATAATTCTTCACACTTATAAATACATTGACCGCAATTAACAGTTGGGACTCAATGGGAGAGAAGAGTATAATTTGTAAGCTAGTATTTTTTTAATAATGCTTCGCTGACTTTTTTTCTTTGCTTTATCTATCAATATCATTTTTTTCTTTTTTTTCCTTTGTGATTCTTTATATTTCCTTTTCAAATAATTTTTTTTTAAATGAAGTGTATGATTGTCTTGATGATTTAAAAATATTTTCTTAGTGTGAGCAGAATAATGGAATGCTCAAAAAATCTTCATTTTTTCATATAATTAATTTTTTTCCCCATTATATCACCCTGTTACAAATATTTACAGATTTCTTGCACGTGCTGTCTTCTTCTCTCCGCAGCTATGGGTGTGGCAGTTTAAAATTCATCTTCATTTTGTGTGAGATTATTTATGGGCTACTTGCATCACAGACTGCTCAATAAATCTGATACTTGATATGGTGTGCTGAAACGCTGAGATATGGGAGAGAAACCAAAGATGGAATTGTGAATGAGAAAGATTCCAGAATGATGGAATGTTTTTTATGCTCTGAAGCAGAAATAAATCCACACTCTCTTTTGCATCCAGCCTCTTGCACTAGGAAGGATTAATGTTGTTTATACTGATTGGATGATATACACAATAGCTGCAGGTCTGAATATAATGATTTTTATTGACTTATACTGTATATGCTGAACTTGGACTTCAACATAGCACACTTTTTGAAGAGACCCTAAGGTATAGGAAGTTCCTTTACACTTAGGTCAAGCTAGAGCTTTCTTGGCTTTGGGGACATGACTTCCAGAATCTTCTGTACAAAAGTTTTGCATTGGATTTTAGCTTGATGTGAATAGACATAGCTATTTTTATTTAGATTGTTTAGCTATTTAGATTGGTTGAATTATCTCGGTTAATAGAACTGTTACCTTCTCATATTTCTAATAGTAATTTTATAGCCAGATATGTTGACATCCTGTAAAAATGCAATTAGGTTGAAAAATTAATTGAGGAAGCTCCCTTATCCTCTTAAGGCTATATGTCCTTTTAGTCTAATTTGTTTTTCCAGTTTGAAAGCTGTTTGCATGCTCTTGTCTATCATTGCCATTATGTTTACTCTCACAGTTCTTTGTGACTGGACATGATATTCAGGGCTGATGGAACTTGAAACCTTCAAATCTGGAAGAAGAAAAATTCCAACCTGGCTGCTCCAGCATGACATTTCTCTAATAGTGTGATTGGCTTGGTTATTGTGTGGGGTACATCTGCCTATCTCAAGTCTTTGGGAGGGACTTGATAAGTGGGCAGAAATGCCAAATCTAAACTAAACCTCTGGCTGACAGTATGACCAACCATAATAATGACATCAGAAGCTTTGTGCAAAGGTTAATGGCATAATGGAAGACACAGTTGCTGATCAATGATGATAAACTGGGAGAGATTAACATCAAAAAAGGAATATTTCAAGGAGACTCATTATCACCACTACTATTTGTTGTTGTACTGATTCCTCTGTCAACAATACTGAACAAGTCAGGCCATGGCTATCAAACATCAAAAACATCTGCCAGATTATCCCATCTCCTTCACAGGAACAATCTGAAGCTATATGGAAAAACATCACCTGAACTGGAATCACTGCTCAACACTGTTTGTATATATATAGCCAAAGGAGCTTGGATTGGACAAATGTGCCATCCTCACCATCAACAGGACAAAAATAGTGAAAACTAAAGAAATCAAGATGCCCTATGGAAATAACATCAAGAGTCTTGATGAAGACAATCACTGCAGATACCTGGGCATCCTTCGGGCAGACAACATCAAGCACACCGAAGTCAAGAAGATTAGTAGTAAATACATCAGCAGAATGAAGAAGTCCTTACAGTCCAAACTCAGTGGAAGAACTATCGCCAAGAATCCTATATGTCTATTTGCACTTAGGCCAAAATACTTTATTGAGCAGGACCTCAACCTAAATCTAGACAGGAAATTTGAAACATATGATCACAAAACTTAAACCTCAGTATCTCTCAGTTAAATCATGACTTTAAAAAAAATTACTAAAAAGTAATATACACAAAATGAAATAAAATTGTACTGCAAATTAATGTGTCAATTAAAACAGAGCATACGCATTGTGCATTTCTTTGAATATAGTGTTCAATATGAAAAAATATTAGAAAATGTGCATATTAGAAAAGGTTCAATATAAAAATTAGGGGAAAAATACACAAAATACATAAATTGGGGAAATTTATGTTCAAGACTATAAATAATAATAATAATAGTAACAATAATAATTCATTGAATGTATGTGCTGCCTGACTCTCAGTGACTCTCGATAGTTTACAAATTGTTAAAAGCATTTGAAAACAAGTAACAACATAAAACTACAAAAGCATCACAAAAGAAAGGAACAGAGATGGCAGAGAAAACAAACTTGGATAGGAACAAAGAAAAGAAAGCTAAGGAATGACAATTATCCTTGTCAAAGGCTTGGGCAAAGAGTCACATTATCAATATATCAATACTGTACATTGCAAAAATTGCATTGAAAAATGTTAAGGAAAAATAAATACTAATGACAGAGTTTGAACTCTATTTTAAATTTACAGGCTGCTGAGGAAATCAGATAGAATAGACGTGACTCAAGATTGAAAGTCTTACCCAGGTCAAAAGTAGACTGAGTCATCCATCCTTTGTTGATGTTAATCTCAGTAAAGAGAGTAATTATCTTAATGCACCAGGAAATAGACATCTCGAGACCAACAGATAACTATCAAATCAATGGATCAGCATCAATGGAAGAGATGAAAAAATATTTATAGAAAAAGCAATTAATTTCCAAAGTGAAGGGGGAAATGAAGACAAATAAGATATGTTTGCCTTTTGGCCTGTGGCGGAAATCTGCAGCACGTTAACTCATAAACTGCTTCACCAGAATTTGTGTCCTGATTGAAAACAACAAAAAGTGGGAGAGCCAGCCAAAGAAATAGGAAGCAAACAGTCCACTGAACCTGACTTCTCTTGTTGCAGAGCATATGGTTTAGAATTTTGTCCCGTCTCCTGGGAAAACATACTGTTCATGCCTTCATTAGTGACTTTCCCTCCACACAGTAGTTGCATCTGCTGTAAATAGAAGTACAGATTGTTGGGATCTGGGTGGTTTGAACAAACTTTGGATAAAAGAGACAGAAAGGAAAGTTAGAGAGAAATATGCATGCTTACTTGAACTAGTGATAAAGTTGTTCTGACTTTTAATTTCTGAGCCCAAGTAAAAGGAATCAGAATGGAAACTAAAATTATGAACATTTGTTATTACTATTACTATTATTATTACCCCACATTTTGACTTCAAGTCATACCAATTGAATGGTTTCTTCTTTCTCAAGAAGGTATCCAGCAGATAGATCCCACTAGTAAAAAAGGAAGAGGGCATTTACTATTCCGTCCTTCCCTTTCATTTGCTTAATTGTCCAAAAAACATTTTGCAGGGATTCTCCAACCATCTAGAGCAGGGGTGTCAAACTTTATTTCATTGAGGACCACATCAGGGTTGTGTTTGACCTTGGGGAGGGAGGGGGCCATGGCCAGGGTGGGCGTGGCCAGCTTAACCTCACTCGTGTCGGGGGCATCTGTGGTAGCCCGAGCACTCTGCCAGCAAAAACAGGCTCCTGAGCTCTGTTATCAGCCTTCTGCCATTGAAAATGGAGCTTGCTCCCTCCCCGAGCTCCATTTTAACTGGCAGAGGGTGGCAGGAGGCCATCACAGCTGATAACGGAGCCTGGGAATCAGGGGTGAAATCTAAATTTTTTTACTACCAGTTCTGTGGGTGTGGCTTAATTAGTGGGTGGGGCTTGGTGGTAAGGTGACTGGGAAGGTGTGGCTTGTTGGTCAGGTGGGTGTGGTCAAGTCAATGTCACTTCTTTGCCCTTTTTTAACCTACAAAACACAACACAACACAACTGGCTCACCCACAATATAAAAGCAGCTGTGCTAGACCCAAAATGGCCCCTGCAACAAGCAGGAACCTCACACAGCCACAAAAAGCCCAAAAAACCAACTTTCACACTTTACACACACAAAATTCCACATACAGCTTTATGAGATTTTGTGTGTTTGTGTAGTTAGAGTGAAACACTACAGTAACACACTAAATCTCAGAAAGCTGCACAAATATTATTTTATTTTTATTTATTTTTATTTTTATATAAAAGCAGCTAAATTTAAAACTTTCTAAACTTTAAATGGCTAAAAAAAAAGAACAACAAAAAAACCCCACAATTAACTATTTTTTTAAAGCTCCCAAAGGGGAAAAAAACTTACCCAATAGAACAGGGGTCTCCAACCTTGGCAACTTTAAGACTTGTAGACTTCAACTCCCAGAATTCCTCAGTCAGCTTTGCTCTGCCATTTTGGCTGGCAGAGGCACCGCAGGCCAGTCCTTTGCTCTTTCTAGGGCGGCACTGCAGGCCAGAACTGGGCCCCGGGCCTTGAGTTTGACACCCCTGAGCTAGAGTAATTTTTAAGAGATGTACATGGTTGCAGAAAGACAGTGGAATCATCAGAAGGAGACCTCTATCTCCTAGCAGGAGCTGGCAGAATTCCATTCTGCAGATGTTGTGCTACCAACAAGGCCATTCATTCATCAATCTCATAATAAACCCACCACATATCTTTACCAAAATCCCAAGTACATTTTTAGTGTGGATATTATTGTGAGGTATCAAACATCAATAAAAGAACTGAAATTTCTGGATATTTTAGAACGGATATCTCTGCAATGAATTTAATGTAGATTTTAAAAATCACTGAGAGAAGTGTCATATAAGAATATGGAATAAATACAAACTCAGACTCTGCCCAAATATACCTTTAAGGGTCTCAGCACAGGAAGCATTTTATAGAAAAGAAATAAGAGATACAGAAAAATGGGTAACATTTTACCCAAGATTTATTAATACAGGAAGAGTAAGAACTCAAGAAGATGTGAGGGGAACAATTGATTACAGAGGGATATAGTTTTCAATGGTTTTCATAAGCAGAATTAAAAGAAAGATTTAATATTGTTAAATGGGCAATTGGAATTGAACAACATAGCATAGAATTTGATAATGAATTATGTACAAACGATGAACATGTAATTGCAAAAATGGATACGCTTTTACTAAGGTGTGAAACTGCAGAAGAACAAGTTAAGGACTGCATGATAACAAATGGGCTATGAATTTTAATTATTATTATAAATAGACAAATGGAAGAGAATGTGGGTAAATGTGATGAAATTCACATTGTGTTATAATTTAAGAGAGCATAAAATAATGTACCGTTGGTATATAACACTGGAGAAACCATCAAAGATGTATAACTTCAAACCAAATGTGAAAAATGAGGGTCATTTTACCATGCATGGTAAAATGCATGGTATTTTTGTGAAAAGCTAGATAATTCTGAAAATAAATACATTCAGTTGGGCTGCAAATCCTTATGAATCTCAAAATAATATTTTAGGCTAACGTTCATTCATCCAAAAATTGTGTTTCAAATTCATTGCACTCCACAAGAGTGTATTTGAAAGCATAGACATCAGATTTTCTTTGCTACAGATATAAAGGGCTGGAGACTTAATTGACCCCTAGGATCAATGAATTTGTGTATTTGTGTTATTCTTTTGGAGTTGTACTTTCATGTGCAGAAGTAGATACATGGGGAAGTTCCTAAACATTAAAGATGTGGTGAAGAAGGAGGAGGAGGAGGAGGAGGAGGAGGAGGAGGAGGAGGAGGAGGAGGAGGAGGAGGAGGAGGAGGAGGAGCCTTGGTAGTACAGTGGTCTAAAGCACCCTGTTATTAAGACCAGCTGCCTGCAATTACTGCAGGTTTGAATCTCGCCAGGCTCAAGGTTGACTCAGCCTTCCATCATTTCTAAGGTAGGTAAATTGAGGACCCAGTTGTGGGGGCAATAAGCTGACTTTGTATAAATATACAAAAGGATGAAGGCTATTGCTTAGCACTAGCCTTCCTGTAAGCCGCCCTGAGTCTCCGGAGAAGGGCGGCATATAAATCAAATTTAAAAAAAGGAAGAAGAAGAAGAAGAAGAAGAAGAAGAAGAAGAAGAAGAAGAAGAAGAAGAAGAAGAAGAAGAAGAAGAAGAAGAAGAAGAAGAAGAAGAAGAAGAAGAAGAAGAAGAAGAAGAAGAAGAAGAAGAAGAAGAAGAAGAAGAAGAAGAAGAAGAAGAAGAAGAAGAAGAAGAAGAAGAAGAAGAAGAAGAAGAAGAAGAAGAAGAAGATATCCATTCAGTTGTGTCCAACTCTTGGCGATTCTATGGGCCAGGTCTGTCCACGTCTTCCAAACTTGCACTGCTTTTTTGAGTTGTTCTATGTTCTGGCTGGTGTCACCTTTGATGGTATCCAGCCACCAGTTAACATGATACTGAATTTTATCCCCAAATTCCTGAATCTGACTGTCTTTGAGGAAGAGGATCGCAAAAAGTTATATTGAAAAAAAAATGGAAAAATGTTAATAATACAGAGGTTCACCATTGTTTTGGGGAAATGTGTAGTTTATTCATTTTGGAAAAGGAATTGTTTTCTACCAATCAATGAATAATTCTTTGATATTATTAGATCATTTATTTTTACCCTTTTGCATTTGATAGTTACAGTATCTAGTACTATAAGATAGCTTTTGTAAATTGTTGATATATTTAACATATGTAAGATTTATTTCTTTAAATCATTTATATAGCCGTCCATTTTTCAACCAACACTGGGCAACACCCAATCAATTAAAAGATATATAAAATCATTTAAAAACTATAAAACATAACCAGTTAAATGTAAGACATCAAAAACAACAAATATGATGCAACAAGATTCTGTAATAATTTAAGTTCTGTTAGGGTCTTTAAATATGTTTTTTTTCCCCCTTGTGTTATTGGTTTGTTTTGGTTTAGTTTTAATGTCAAAGATTCCCCTGAAATCTGTGAGCTCCCACCCTAGGATGGATGGAACACAGATTTGTGGGATGTGTTCTGGATGTTGTTATTGTTTTGTCCTTTTTTAATCTTGTTTCTGATTACTAATTTTGTATTTATTGCTATTATATTGTGAGCCAGCCAGAGTCTGCTGGAGTCAGGGCAGCATCTAAATTGGTGAAATTAAATTAAATTAGTTGCTGTTCTTCATTAATTGTTTCTAGTCTTTCGTGGTTCTTTTCTATTGTTATATTTTATATTCTGGTATTTTGTTTTGTTTTTTGTGATAGATAGATAGATAGATAGATAGATAGATAGATAGATAGATAGATAGATAGATAGATAGATGATATAGATCTATAGATGGATGGATGGATGATGATAGAGATAGATGGATAGATGGATGGATGGATGGATGGATGGATGGATGATGATAGATAGATGGATGGATGGATGGATGAATGGATGGATGGATGGATGGGAGATAGAGATAGAGATAGAGATAGAGATAGAGATAGAGATAGAGATAGAGATAGAGATAGAGATAGAGAGATCGATGGATGGACGGATGGGAGATAGATGATAGATAGAGATAGAGACAGAGATAGAGATAGAGAGATGGATGGATGGATAGATGATATAGATAGATAGATGATAGATGATAGATAGATAGATAGATAGATAGATGATAGATAGATAGATAGATAGATAGATAGATAGATAGATAGATAGATAGATAGATGAGAGAGGGAGAGATTTTTTTTAAATCCCTGAAATTAGTGTAATACATTTGACTACCTAAGACAAAAATAAATAATAAATGCATTCTTTTTCCAATGGTGTCTGCAGAGTATGGCCAAAAAAGTCAAGATGGTGGCCATATCGTAGCTCCACCTGTTTTCAATATGAATTGCACACCAACAGTGCATGTAAAGCCTGGCCTGTTTTTATATGCTTCACAATTAAAAACTAACTAAAACTAAACTAACAACTAAAAATGCAATTAAAGTTCCACCTGTGTTTTATGTCTGTGATGCATGCAGTGCATATGCTGCAAATAACAGGCAAAGTTTCAGTCATACCATAGTGATTGTCACCTGTTTTTTTCACATCACAGCCTACATCCTCCCCGCTCTGATTTTCTCATTCAACACTCTGCACAGAATTACTGTAGACACCCAAACAGGCCATCTGGAATACATAGTTGTGCTGGACAGGAGGGAGGAACAATCAAGATGTTCAGGGAGAACATCAAGAAAGCTGCTGTGATTCCCCACTTCTTTCCCATCTCCCCCCTCCCCCCCATGGATCTTCCTTCTGCATCCATTGCCTCACTCTACCTGTTGGGTTGGACTGGTCTTGTTTAGACCTATTAGCCTTCTACCCAAAGCAGCACCATAAATGAACCACATCTAATTCTGCATTGAAATGCAACCATTTGAAGTTGTGATTCAGGCAGAGTTCCCTGAAGCACGGTCCCAGTGAAAGTGTACAAACTCCACTTTCTATGGTCAGAAAGTCCTGTTAAACCCAGTGAGACTTATTTCTGGACCATCCTGCATTAGAGCAAGCAGCCAGGAGTAACTAAACATCTGTTTTAAGAATTTCATCCTTAGCAACAAAGAGAAGTACCACTGATGTTTGTTTTTTTGAAGTCTACCCAGGTTCCTTAGAGCTATTAATCATATTATTTTGATTAATGGAGCTGAACTAGCTAGTCTGGGTTAATGAGTTATTAATGAGACTACACTAGGGACTTGGAAGATCATAGCCATCAAATGAGAGTTTTTCTCTTTTTTGCTCGATAGCTTTTCCACTTATCTCATCTCTACTCCAGGATCACAAATGTTCTATTTTTGCTTTCTCTTCAGACCCATCTTGTCAGCGATGTACAGCTGTGCCTGGCATCAATTATAAACAGAATGGAATCATATTTTACTTTTGATACTGTACTTTCTTGAAGGGGCCAGTGATGGAAATCAATGATTGTTTTTATTGCCATTCTTCAATCCCCTGCTTTAAAGTAATTCATGGCGAGGCTGAAGCCATTCATTTTACTAAGCTGTTATTAGAGGCCCGATATTATTCTGTTCCATTGATTCTGAGGTGATGGAATAGCAACTTATTAATTTGGGGTCATATGTTTTAGTTTTCAATTTCCCTTAGAAGGCTGAATCCTTGTGTGTTTTTCTATAGATCTGTTTTTAAAGAACTGGGATCAGAATAGACAATTTGCTCAATTAAGTATCATGTCTGCTATTTTTTCCTTATTTGTATTTTAAACACATATTAGGTTTTTTGGGAAAAATAAGCAGCATTTCAAAAGATATGACCAAATTCTTCTTTCTTGTAGACCTACCATTAAGCCGGGAGAGGTCATCTCCTCTGTTGAACATCTTAGTTCAGATGGTGCCTCTTGGAACAGGATCTGTTTGGAAGATTGAACATGTGATGGGTTTACTCACAAGTTGATTGCCACAAGGACAGTCATAGAACACCCATTTAGCAAAAGCTCAATTAACCTTTCATGTTGCCAAGATTTCTATAGAGATAAAGCTTATTCTTGTAAATGTGACACTAGAGGCAAAGCCTTCTTTCATACCATGGCATTCCGATTTTTTGTTTAAAGTAATATATTAATATACCTGGGATATATTCAGGCCATTAATATCACATTACATTCTTCTGCAATAAAACAAATGTGTAGTTTTTCAGTGAACATACCTACTTAGGTCCACTCAAGCAGAATGTTAAAAAAACAGCTATAGATGTTTTTCTCTCCTAGATCACAACAAAAAAAAATCTGCTGTAAACTCTATGTGGCATCAGGAAGAGCATCCAGTCAGTAAATGCTCCGCTCCATCCGGTCACCCCGACTCTAGCCCAAATTAAGTGATTTTTTACAGAGTCATAAAAATGGAGTTTTTATATGAATGGCCCGTGTCCCTCACAAACGTCATGTATTGTCTTCAAGAATTTTGAAGCATTGGACTTCCAGTTTGGTATCACTGAGGGCCAGTTGTAGGGAGCAGGGCTCCATGAACCTAGGCTGAACCCTCCTCATTGGAGGGCCCTTAAGGGGCTAAAGTCACTCTGAAAGGGTGACGAAGAAAGGAGGGGTGCCTTGCAGGTCACAGAGGGCAGCAGCTCTCCTACTTGATCCGAGGCTTACCCTCGCATCCAACAATGAAGAGGAGAGGCAGCCATTATTCACAAATGCACTCATTTCACATGCTAGTAAAGTTATGCTCAAAATCCTACAAGCTAGGCTCCAGCAGTATGTGGACCAAGAACTACCAGAAGTACAGGCAGAATTTCGAAGAGGCAGAGAAACAAGAGATCAAATTGCCAACATACACTGGATCATGGAGAAAGCTAGGGAGTTCCAGAAGAACATCTACTTCTGCTTCATTGACTATGCTAAAGCTTTTGATTGTGTGAATAACAACAAATTGTGTCAAGTTCTTAAAGAGATGGAAGTACCAGACCATCTTATTTGTCTCTTGAGAAACCTATATGTGGGTCAAGAAGCAACAGTGTGAACTGCACATGGAACCACTGATTGGTGCAAAATTAAGAAAGGAGTTCAGCAAGGCTGTATATTATCGTCGTGGAGATAGTGACATTTTCCTGGGCTCCAAGATCACCACAGATGTGGACTACAGCCAAGAAATTAAAAGATGCTTACTCCTGGGGAGGAAAGCTATGGCAAATCTAGACAGCATACTAAAAAGCAGAGACATCACCCTGCCAACAAAAGTGCAGATAGTCAAGGCTATGGTTTTCCCAGTTGCAATGTATGGCTGTGAAAGTTGGACCATAAGGGAGGCTAAGTGCCAAAGAATTGAGGTCTTTGAACTATGGTGCTGGAGAACTCCTGTGAGTCCCTTGGACAGCAAAGCAATCAAACTGGTCAGTCTTATAGGAGATCAACCCTGACTGCTCCTTAGAAGGTCAGATCCTGAAGATGAAACTCAAATACTTTGGCCACCATATGAGGAGGAAGGATTCACTGGAGAAGAACCTAATGCTGGGAACGATTGAGGGCAAAAGAAGAAGGGGACAGCAGAGAATGAGGTGGCTGGTTGAAGTCATTGAAGCAGTAGGCGTGAGCTTAAATGGACTTAGAGGGATGGTAGAGGATAGGAAGGCCTGGAGGAACATTGTCCATGGGGTCGTGATGGGTCAGACATGACTTCGCGACTAACAACAACAAAAGTTGTTGTTAGATCAGTTTCAATGCCAGATGACTCACATCTAGATTTGGATGTGATGGCATCCTGAAAGTTAATTTGTACACTGATGGTGCTCATACTGAAAGAGAAACTCTTCATTTCACAAAGAGTCATAGAATTAGAATATGGAATGTGAGAAACATGAAGCAAAGAAAACTTCAATACAAATATGAAGAACACTAAACTGGAGGTTTTAGGAGTAAATGAATTTAGATGAATGAGAATAGGCCACTTTAAACATGATTACATGGTAAATTATTTAGAGTATTAGACTTTATTTATTTATTTATTTATTTATTTATTTATTTATTTATTTATTTATTTATTTGATTTATATGTCGCCCTTCTCCGAAGACTCAGGGCGGCTTACAAAGCAATAGCCTTCATACTTTTGTATATACCTGCTTAGTAGGGTTTTTTGCCCCCCCCCCAAGCGGTGTTCTATTTTATACAAAGTCAGCTTATTGCCCCCACAAACTGGGTCCTCATTTTACCTACCTCGGAAGGATGGAAGGCTCAGTCAACCTTATGGGGGAATGAAGTGACAAAAAGAGCAGTATTTAAGCAGCACTCAAATACCACTGAATAAATTTCATCTATTAGAATTATTAAATATTATATACCCAACATGTACTTTATTACAGAGTGGTGGAAAATGCTAAGGGATTCTACAGCAAACTTCAAGAGGTCTTAAATGCAATATCAACAAAGGATATAGTGGTACTAATGAAAGAATAGAGGGAAGACAAACATTGAAGAAATTAAGGCATCTTGGATTAGAAGAATATTTGGCCTGGGCAAATGCAATAATACAGGAGATAGGTTAATACATTTTTGTGAAGAGATTTGTTTATTGCCAACACCTGTTTCAAGCAGCCATTCTACATAGGGACATCACCAGATGCACAACATTAGAATCAATTTGACTGCTTAATAGGAAACAGAAGATGAAGGACTAAAATTCAGTCAGGCAAGATAATTCCAGCTGTACCTTGTGGAACAGCCCATGAATCATTCATCTCCAATATATGGATTAAATTTAGAAAATTAAAGAGAGCTCTATGTCAATAGGATTTGACCTGGAAGGCATATGATCAAAAGGTAAGAAGGTGTAAGAAACTTTCTTCAGGAAGGAGGGAAGGAGATTTAATACATTAAATGATGTGAAAGAGAACTTGAGGAGGTATGGGAAGAAGCAAGAGACTTTTTAAAAACAGAAAAGCAGAAAAAACAAATAGTCACTAGAGTATTTGAGGCAGATGACTATCAAAATTCTATTTAAAGGCCTCTAGTGAAAGAGAATACTTGAAAAGGTAACCTATTTCCCGGTTAAAAGTGCTTCCCATTATGACATTTTATCTAATAGCAACCTGAATTTACTTTTCTAAGCTTTCAACCTATTCTTTCTGGATTGTTCTCTGTGTAATAATCCTGTAGAAATGTGAATACTGCTGCCATATTTATGATATGGCCTATGCAAAGGTCCTTTTTGCTGCAGCTCAGCATTCAATACCATCATCCCAGAAATTCTTCACTTTAAACTGATTCAGGTAGCTGTGCCTGCCCACACTTGTAGCTGCATTATGGGCTTTCTGACAGAAAGCAGCAGGTGAAAATAGGTAAAACCACATTGAATACCTGTTCACTTAGCACAGCCCCTCCCCTCAGGACTGCATACTCTCCCCATTACTCTCTTCTTTCTACACCAATGACTGCATCTCAAAGGATCCCTCAGTTAAAGTACTAAAGTTTGCAGATGATATGACAGTCACCGGTCTCATTCAAGATGGTGATGATGAGTCCGCATACAGATGGGAAGTTGAACAACTGGCCCTGTGGTGCAGCCAGAACAATCTAGAGCTGAACATACTTAAAACTATAGAGATGAAAGTGGATTTTAGGAGAAACCCTCCTATTCTATCACCTCCCACAATACTAGACAACACAGTATTAACAGTAGATACCTTCAAGTTTCTGGGTTCTATTAATTCCTTGGGACTTGAAATGGACACATAACATTAGAACCATCATTTAAAAAGTACAACAAAGAATCTTCCTGCATCAACTCAGAAAGTTCAGATTGCCCCAGGAACTGTTGATACACTTCTACAGAGGAATTATTGAGTCTAATAAAGGAGAATATTTGTAGCTCAGGGTTGACATCAGGGGATTTTGGTGCTCTTGGAGCTTGCTTGTTTTCTTGCAGACGTTTCATTACCCAAACTAGCACTGATGATGTTACCTAGTTTGGGTAATGAAAAGTCTTTAAGAAAACAAGCAAGCTCAGAGAACACCAAGGGCCCCTCATTATTGAATCTGTCATTTGTACTTCTATAACTGTCTGTACAGTCATACAGTACAGTATAGTACATAACTGTCTATACTTCGGTTTAGTACAGAAACTAATAGGACAGGTACAGATTTCAACGGATAAGTAGCACTGCAGAAAAAACAATTGCAACCAGCCTGCCTTCCATTGAGGATCTATGTACTGCACAGGTCAGAAAGAGGGCTGAGAAAATACTTATAGACCCCTCACATCCTGGACATAAACTGTTTCAACATCTCCCCTCAGAATGCTGCTATAAGGCATTGCATGCCAAAACAACAAGACACAAAGACAGTTTCCTCCCCCACCCCCCATGCCATCACTCTGCTGAACATCTAATTACCACAATACTATCTTATATCTGTGTGGTATGGCTGTATTAATATTACCTTTCTCATCTTTTCTACTACCTTCTCCTATTGGTATTTTATGATTATACTCATTGTTTTACATGTACACTGAGCTTATGCACCGGAGACAAATTCCTTGTGTGTCCAATCACACTAGGCCAATAAAGCTGTTCTATTCCTATTCCTATTCCTATTCCTATTCTCCTGAGTCTTTTCTATTGTAGATAAACATACCAAGTCTTTTAACTATCCCTTCTAGGACTTGGTTTCCTGTAACTTTTGATAGCTCTCCTCTGAATAGGACCTGACCAAGACAAACCAGAGTGAAACATTTATTTTTTTAATGGCCATACTAGTAAATCCCAAAATAGCATTTACTTTTTTGGCAACTGCACCACACTGCTGGTTCATACTCACTTTGTGCTCCATTAGAATACCCACACTGTTTTTACATGTATTCCTGCCAAGAGAGGTCCCCCCCCCAAATACTTATGTCTTTTTTTCTTTTTCTCCCTAGATGCAGGATTTTATAATTCTTTCTGTTGAATTCCATGTCATTACCATCCAAGCCTATCCAAATCTTTATGAATCTCCCCTTCTTACCACAGCTCTTAGTTTTGAGTCATCTGTAAATTTAATTTCTTCTCTTAACCCCTTCTTCTAAGTCACTGTATCATAAAGTCACAATAAATGTTTTGTCATTTGGCCATGGTCATGACTAGCTAAGGATAACTCTGATCCATCTCGTTGTTCCATTCCACTCTCTTCTTCCTTTTCTCCTCCTCCTGTTTCATTGAAATCTTACACAAAATTCCACTGTTAATGCAATGAATATTGTTGTAAATCTTGATTATTACAAAGATATCTGCACCTGGATGACACACTGTTTAATTGAAGATGGAATTCTTATATTAAAAAAGATTTTTTTTAAAAAAAATCCACTGTTTGTACTAACAGCGTATTACTGTAACAGTGAATTACTAACAGTAATAAGAATGCACAGACTGGAACAAAAACCAATATATTGATCTTGAACCAAATAAAAACTTACTGTTCCTTTGAGGCTATGATCAGCAAACAGGAACTCCCATACTTGGGACATATTGATGCAAAAGTGTGAATCACTAGAGGAAAACAACTATGCTTTACAAGATTGAGAGAAATAGAAGCCAAAGACAATGAATAAAGTGGTTGGACTGGATCAAAGAAACACAGAACTGTCTTGTAGATGAGTTGTAGGCTATTTCTTGAAATACTCAGGTCAAAATAATCAACATATTGTGTGTGTTACCATAAACAGTCAAGTTCTGCTTGATAGCCCTAATTAGTTGCTATATTAATTCTAGGAATATTTTATGTTTGTCACAGTTCCAACTTCTGCATGTCGTTTTCAGATTTACAGAGCTTTAAAGGCATTGTTAACAATACTTTATCCCATACACATATTATACACATTATTTCAATAGTTTCAGTCAATAAATGATTTAAAAAACATTTAAGAAATCTATAGAAACAGTAGGCTGGCACATTGGAATAAGGAATATATAGGGTAGGAAATATGTTGCCCGATACTTTTAATATATTTTATGCTCAAAATGATGTATCGCCTTTGGAATCAAATTTATCCTTATTTCAGTTTCACTTCATGTGCTAAATCACAGTCAACCAATACTTAATTAAAGTTTTCACCTGCACTTGGTAGGCACAGAATAAATCAGGTCAAACTGGAAATAAATGTATTGAAAGTAAAGCTCATTTATCAATTCAGTTAATTATAAAACAAAACAAACCTTTATGAATATGTGCCAAAGGGAAAGCCTTTCATTTTGTCTATGTGTATTTCTACACACAAAGAATTAGGACCACATCAGCTGGGCATGTTGCCATTAAGAACTGTCCTGCCTATTTATGTCCTATCTGTTTTGCAAAAAGAAAATTGTGTGGACAGTTAGCCACAAATATCGACATGGTGATACTAACACTGGTACAATACATCTAGAACCTTGTTGTAACCCCATTGTAATGAACAGAAGCTGTGCAAACCATGATAGTGGTCACACATTGCTTTCATGTTCATTTCAAATGGAGCATTTCCAGTTATATTACATCCTCTTGCATTTGATCAATATGACTACATACCCTTCGTAACATATAACTGGACAAGACTAGCCATTTTCTGTTATTTAGAATTTAGTTTTAGTATTATCTTGAACATAAGTCTTCTTAAAACAACAGCTGTACCTGAATACAGTGCATATGCAAATTGCTAATTCAAGATCTTCCTCCATCTCTTTCCACAACAGAGGTTAAGAGAGATTTGGGGGAAAGGACATACTGCTGGCACCTCTAAAATGCCAGCCTGTGAAACCTTTATAGATTTGCTACGGCACATCCTTCCTAAGCATATAACACATCAATTTATTGGCACTTTCTTGTTCCAACCTCATATGTAAGAAGCGTTGTACATTATACGCATTGCACTTCTGCAAACAATAAAAAGTCAGAACAATAACATTTAATCAGATTTGTTCTCATTGGCATTTTGTGATATTTACATTTGTTTGAACTCTTTGATGAGATCATGCCAACTAGACAGGCAAAATATCAAGTATCCCAAATCAATGTTAATTGATAGAATCCAAAGCCTTAGTTCTTCTTGTTGTTATTTTGTTTCTGATCAAAACTGTAGTCTTTTCTCTTTTTTTTCACATTTAGATACTATTTCCTAAAGGAGGAAATCCAGATAAATCATCTCTCATAGCCTCGTCTTCTTGGACCACCCTGCCTTCCATGGCAACATCTAGCTTGTTTCTTAACAGAAGTACATCTGCCCCTTTTCAAATTCAGAATAGTGATATTAATGATAGATGTACACATTTTGTGATTTTGCTTGCATGATCTGGCCATGTTTGGTGTAGCAAATATCCTCCTTCCATCTTTGGTCTCATACACAGAGCTACGTTGCCATGCAAGTTCAAAAGCATAAATTTTCTTTCTATCCTACTTTTGAATGGAAGTTCTTGTTTCCCTAGAGTGTTGTAAGGAACCCAACTGGATGTGTGATTCTGCATGATTTGTAGGTACAAACATACGATGGCATCTGAATATCTTTTTCAAGGTCTTCATTCTACTCTATCAATTGCTAATTCATGGTGTATGTCTTGACATCAAGTTTCTTTGCTGTTGATAGTTGATTCTGGAAAATAGAAGCTATCCATCACTTCAATATCTTCATTTTTCAATTCTAAGGCTGGATGCTCTACCTGTTGGCCTTTTTAATATTGAATTTTAGTCCTATTTTTTCACCGAGCTCCTTGACTTTCATTACTAGGGCTTGTACATGATTTGCATTTTCAGCTATCAGAATAAGGTCATCAATATAGCACTGGTTATTGATGTTTCTTTCTCCAACTTTAAAACCACAACTATTTTCTTTCAGTCATGCTTCCCTCAATATACAGTATATTCCACATATTGGCTGAATAAATGAAGGAACAGCATGCTGCCTTGTCTCATACATTTGCTAACCTGGAGTCAGACTGTTTCACCATGTTATGTTCATATTGTGGCTCTCCACCTCAATATACCGTATTTTTCAGAGTATAAGAAGTACCGGAGTATAAGAGACACCTTAGTTTTTGGAGAGGAAAATAAGAAAAAAGCTGATTAGCAGGTGGATCGGCCTCCCGGAATACCCCCAATCAGCTGTTCCCAGAGGTGAATTTTAGCAACAGGTTCCTTGGTTGTGAGCTCTCTGCCTTGCTTTTTTTTTTTTTTTCTTGTCTCTGAAAGCCTCCGAAACAGAGCTTCAGAAAAAAAGCCTCTGAAACTCTGTTTGGGGGCTTATTTTCTGAAGCTCTGTTTGGGGACTTTTTTTCTGAAGCTCTGTTTGGGGGTTTCTTTTCTGGAGCTTTGTTTCTGATGCTTTTTTCAGTCTCTAAAACTTCCGTTTGAAAAGCTGGATGGGGCTACATTCAGAGTATAAGACGCACCCAGATTTTCACCCTCTTTTGGGGGGGGAAGGTACGTCTTATACTCTGAAAAATATGGTAGGTTTCATGTCAGAACAGTAAGTTGTTCTGGGATTCCCATTTTTCTGAACGTATACCAATGGTTGACATGATCAACTCAACTGAAGGCCTTTGTGTAATCAATGAAGAAGATGCTGAGATATTGTGGGTTTTCTTTGTCTTTCTCAATTATTCCAGTATATATCAATAATAATGTGTTTTGTTTCTCAGCTTTTTCGAAAAATAGCTTGAACATCTGGCATCTCATTTTCTGAGTTATATGATACTATGCATTATTTTGTCTGGAAATTGTCTGATACTTTGTACATGCTGTTAAGTTTCCTTTATTTTGTATTGGTATAGAGATTGACGTCTTTCAGCTGTCCTTGTGTAGAGAGTAAGGAAGGTGACTTTGATGGGGATATGCAGATGTTGTTGCCTAGGCAAAAAAAGCTAAAGCATTTTAAAAATCCAAAACGTCCAGATAACATTCAGAAGCATTTAACACTTCCCACATTTACTGAACAATGAGGAGAGGAAGTAGAGTTCTAGTGTTCTGATTGACAGGTACTGTCAATTTCAAATTTGATCATAAAATTGATTAGCTTACTCTTCTTCCAAATCTGTGAAAGGCTTGGCTAATAGTCATATTAAAAGGTTATCCCAAAAAAATCTAATAAACACTATGTGGTCATTGATTGCATTGCAAGCAAATATCATTCTTGCTTTATCCTTCCTAACTATGAAAGCAACACCATTCCTTCTTTGTTTTTCATGTTCTGAGTAATAAACAATGTGAACTTCTGACTAAAAGTGTCCAGTTCCAGTCCATCTCAATGACCGGATGCCTAAGATGTCAATCTGCATTGATTCATCTTTTACTGTGTTGTGCTTTTCCATATTCAGGCTTCTTATGTTCCCACATCCTCACTGGAACATAGCATTTACAGGTTTGGATTGTCTTTTTCCTGCATGGCAATATCATCGACTGAATGCTTCAAATATTTTAATTTAGCCATATCATAAGTATCTTTAGTATTTCAAAAGACCTTCAGCTCTTCCTTTATAGCACGGGTGTCGAACTTGCGGTGTCACGTTGTCATCATGTGATGTATCATGACTTTTCCCCCCTTCACTAAAATGGGGTGAGCGTGGCCAGCACGTGATGCATCCGGCCTATGGGCCGCGAGTTTAACACTCTTGATTTATAGCATATGAAGTGGCATCCAACCTGAGGGGTCCATCACCTGGTACTATATCCTTAATCACTTTATCTTTTCTATCCATGTTGTTTTTCATGGTATACTACTGGAGTGATGATCTCTCCCACACAGTATCAGAGAATGCATTTGCTGTTGTTACTAAAGTAATAAACTACATCCAGAATCTCCCAATAATCTTGCTGTTAAATATGGATGCCTGCTTGCTTCAACTTTTATACCTGAGATTATATACTCACATATCCAACACAAGAAAACACAGCACCTATACCCACAGTGAGGTAACATAGCAAGATTTGGGTTCAGGATCAAAAAGAGTAGGAGAGGTTTTAAAAAAAGCCCATAACTGAATCTTGAAGCCACACCTGCAGGGGAATAAACATTTCATAAGAAGAGAAACAGGGAAGATGGGGCTTCTTTGAGAAAAGCAGCTTCAAGGTGGGAAATTCCTTGGGGCGCAGGTTGCAGAAGTACAAGAACAGGTTCCTTTCAATTACCTTTTCCATTATGCCCATCAATTTCAGGGCTTAATGGACTTACAATTGACCAGTCAACTTACCTATTTAAAAGGGGGGAAATGTACATGGCTGCAGTATCTGGGATTCTGATTTATCCCACAGTCTGAATAGGACTGCAAAGCTGGTGCTGAGCCTGGGATCTTGAAGAATGGGTACAGTCTCTGAGTAGACCCACCAGAGCTCTTGTAGCTGAGCACATACCACCACTTCAAGCTTCCTCTTCCATGTATCACGATTATTTCTTCCACTTTCTTCCCCCCAACCCCCAAACACTACTTTTATGCCAGAACACTTGTGTTGGTTTCAGCCTGCCTCAGTAATGACATGGAAGGTTCATCCCTGGGGGTGGGTGGGGAGGTCAAACAGTCAAAATGGTAGCCTCAGTCACCTAATCAGACCCTGCCCTTTTTGTACACTGTCATAACTTGACTTCTTTCAGAGAGAGGTGGGGAGAGGGAGAGAATATGAATATATTTCTGGTTGTGAGGACATGTCCTCAGCAAATGGAAAGTAAAATGTCTCCATGATATAGTAAGCACAATAATGTGGGTGAGCCTTTCCTAGCCAGCTCAAAGTGCTTTTAGACTGCCTTCTTAAATCAGAGAAGATTCATTCTTTTATTTCTGAGAAGAAAGTTAAGAAAAAAAGGAACTAGCTTTGTTTCAAGTGGAGCCATGTTGCCTTTGCATTATCTGCCTTTAAATTTCACCTCCTCAATTCTAATTCAATTAGATCTTGACAGCTAGCAGATGATACAACTTCTATTTAATTAGCACTCCACCCCACAAGGTCCAACGTTCATCAATATTTCTCTCACACAGATGCAACATCTTTCAATGTTCCTTGATTATTCTTTCTATACTTAGATGTACAGAACATCTTGCTAATGCCACATCTATTCATCAGTGAGGAAAACAAACACAAGGGATGAATCAGGCTAGTGGAGCTTTAATAAAATGAAAAGTACTTCCATACTGTGTTGCAAAACAAAAGTACTCCTGGTATAGGGCAGGGAAGAGACTAAGACTAAAAGCTGAATGGGTCAGGAAAAAGGGCTAAAGTGCAACTGTGAGGTCAATCTCCACAGCTGCCAGTGCAAATCATCCTTCTGTTCTCCTGCCCTTTGTGAAGCTGTCAGATCAGCTATATATATTCTACAATCTTGCATGCAACTTCATTGGCCACTAGGTGCTAGGTTGAGATCAATGTTCTGGAACAGTGGCTGGGATTTTGTTGCTACTTGGAACATGTTACTCTTTACAGCAGTTGTTGCCTGTAGCATGGCATCCTTTGGGTTCACAATATAGCATGGGCCACATAGATTCTATGGTGGGAGAAGAAGGCCACTATAAATCATGCAAATGTTATATTTTAGGTTTAGACTTATGCTGCTTTTTAAAAAAACCCATTGTAAACACTCAAGCCAAACAATGTAGGCTGGTGACCCCCAGGGGGAGAGCCTTCTCTGTGGGGGCACCTACCCTTTGGAATCAGCTGCCCCCAGAGATAAGGAGAATCCAAGACCTCAGTGCCTTCCGCCGTGCCCTTAAAACCTACTTTTTCCAGCAAGCCGGGCTGGTTTAGGAAGAAATTTTTTAAAATTTTTAAATGTTTAATTGGTTTGTGATTTTTTAAATTTTGGGCCAAATTTATATAGATTTTAATTGTTTTTAATATTTGTATTTCATGTTTTTAATTCTGGCTGTGCACCGCCCTGAGTCCTCAGGGAGAAGGGCGGTATATAAATTGAAAATAAATAAAAATAAATAAAGATTGGAAGATGTGGCCCATAGAATTGTCAAGAGTCAGACACAACTGAATGGATAACATCATTGTTTCATCTGCATTTGTGAAGGAAACCAGAATATTCTATTTATTTTTCACGTGTTCTTTAGTGCATTTACTTTCCCCCATGTCACTTGGTCTGAGTTAAAGCTTATCTTAACTCCTAATTCTTCTAAAATGTAAGGCTTATCTATTCCTTAATCCAGAGGTCTTCAAACTTGGCAGCTTTAAGACTGTGGACTTTAACTCCCAGAATTCTCCAGGCAGCTATGACAGTTTCCTCTCTCCATAAACAAAGGAACAGGAATGAGATGCTCAAAAGGGCAATCAGGGCAGTATCATCAGTGTCTTGAAAGATCCTATAGTACCTATCCCTTCAGAGCAGATGCCTCTGCTCTGCTCATGTCTCCTGTCTCCTATTAAACAAATATATCTTCCCAAGTGAAAGTTTCCTTCAAGAATGGAACAAAAATAATTTTATGGAACTCAGGATTTGCAATAGTTAAAAAGCAATGCTCAAAAAACATTTTAGAGGGACAGCATAAGGCAAAATAGTGACAGAAGGACAGGATAGGGTTCTGTAGAGCCGTGATGGCGTAGTGGTTAGAGTGCAGTATTGCAGTCAGTACTTCTGCTGACAGCCAGCTGCCTGCAATTTGGCAGATCAAATGTCACCAGGCTCAAGGTTGACTCAGCCTTCCATCCTTCCGAGATTGGTAAAATGTGGGCCCAAAATTGTTGGGGGCAATGTGCTGACTCCATAAACCGCTTAGAGAGGACTGGAAAGCACTGTGAAGTGGTATATAAGTCTAAGTGCTATTGCTATTGCTATCATCTGAATCACAAGTAACGAAGACATGACATCATCATTGTCTTAAAATACAAGTGCTCTTAGGCAGATACATGATTTATAGTGGAAAACATATTGGGGACTCAGATAATTATCTTGCTCAAAGGCCTGGCTATCAATCAGTTTAAAATGGAGAGAGTAAGATGTATAGGTTTTATAACAGAGCCTCTGGGGCTGGTGAGAGGGCTCTGCTGGGAGAAAGTATGGACAGTTCAGTGGTGGGTTCCTCCCGGTTCGGTCCGGTTCGGCTGAACTGGTAGCGGTGATGATATGACGTCACCGAACCGGTTCTCCCCCCACCCTCCCACCCCCCCACCCCCCCACGTTATTCTTACCTTTTATTTGGTCCCACCCCCAATCTATTGCTGCCTCCTGAGTCCCAGCTGATGACTAGAGCGAAAAAAACTGTTTAAACTCTTGCCGAGGGGCTTCAAAGGGCCGTCCTACAGCTGATCAGTGTTAAAAGCAAACAAATGAGTCTGGTCGTAAGTGCGAGGACTGGTCGTAAGTGCGAGGACTTTCCAGAAATGACTGCCCAGCTAGCCACACCCACCTAGTCACATGACCTCCAAGCCACACTCACAAAATAAGCCATGCCCACAGAACCGGTAGTAAAAAAAATTAGAACCTACCCCTGGGACAGTTGACTTGGGATTCTCCAAATGAGAGGATGGTCAGTAACAAGTTGTGACTGGTTAGGGTGGCTGTTTCTTTCTTCATAGAAGACAGTCTTCCATTTGAAGAAATGGAAGTATGACTTCAGTATGACCTAAGCGTAGCTCATAAAATTATCTGCTACAATGTCCTACCTATCAATGACTACTTCAGCTTCAATCTCAACAATACACAAGCACCAGCGTGCCTACTGTTCCTGTCCTAATGTTTCCTCTATTTGTATCTATTTTATGTATCCAATCCATGCTTATACTTATTACCTAATATGTTCTTGACAAATAAATAAATAAATAAAAATGTGAAATGATTATTCTCCCTTGAAAGCTACCTTCTTTTCAGAGGCTGAAAAAAGCCTCTGAAAGAAGCTTCAGAAAAGAAGCCACAGAAATGAAGCTTCAGAAAAAAAGCCTTCAAACAGAGCTTCAGAAAAAAAGCCTCTGAAAGGCTTTAATCTAAAATAATATGGCAAGCAACAAAAGAAGAATCAGTAAAGGTTCTAGCCAAACTATGCTAACAAATCTGGAGAATGACACAATAACCAACAGATCGGAAGAGGTTAATCTATATACCAATACCAAAGAAAGGAGATTGAACAGAGTACAGATAGTCCTTCAGAAAAAAAACCCTCTGAAACAGAGCTTCAGAAAAAAAAAGCCTACAAACAGAGCTTCAGAAAAAAAGCTCTGAAGCTCTGTTTCAGAGGCTTTCAGAGGCAGAAAAAAAAGCAAGGCACAGAGCTCACAACCAACAAACCTGTTGCTAAAATTCACCTCTGGAAACAGCTGATTGGGGGTATTCTGGGAGGCCGATCCACCCTCCAATCAGCTTTTTTCTTATTTTCCTCCCCAAAAACTAAGGTGCGTCTTATACTCCGAAAAATACAGTAGCTTCGACCATTTGTTGGCTAGAATGTTGTACTAAGGTAGCAATAATAAATTCTTCTTTCTGTGCTTTGAACTTGATGAATGTTCCCAGTTTTTGTGCCTGACAACAGAAGAGTTATGCTTCTTGCCTTCCTGACCACTGGCTCAAAAGCCAGATGTGAAACAAGCAGTCTTTTTGGTGAGGCCATGCCTTGTTGGCAACTTCAGACGTAATGTCCTAGCAATTATGCCAATAATCCTGCTCCCATCTTGAAATTACAACAAAGGTTCCCAGTCAAATTTTCATTCTCGCCCAGGAAATATCTGCACTTGTTGTATGCTCCATGCGTGGCTTCTTGCAAGTGTAAAGCTGTGCTTCCAGTGGCATCCAGCTCTTCTCAATAAAACCAGTGAGGCTGCAACAATTACAAGCATCCATGAAGTATGCCAGTGTCCTTTGACCTGGAGCTAGAGATTGGCTGCCCTTACACCAGTTCTTCTTAACAAATGGAGCATGCTGTCAATTTTCTAATTGAAGATTGACCTCTAGAGACGTGGTAGGCTGCAGCTATTCCCCTTTTCTCAAACTAGGAGGCAAGCCGGGGCTGATCGAAGGGAGGGCAGGTGGCTCCTCTCCCTTGTGCTCTCAAATGACATCTTGCACAAGCACCATTTGTAGCCTAGTCATTAAAATTCATTGGACTTCAAAAAATCAATTACACTGGGACATTTCATAGATTATAAACATGAATGATGATATCTTCATAATTAATGATTATAACCGAGCAGCTTTCGTTGTTTCCTGTCTTGCGGTTGGTCTGATTCTTAATCTACATTGGTTGCTGATCAAAAACACAAAACTGGGTAACAATTCTTCCTGCATCTGGCTGGAAATTGCTATTTAAAATTCCTGACAAAGTTTATTTGCCCTATTTTACATCCCTCTCTAGCCACAGGTGGCAAAATGCATCTGCCAAAGAAGACGAAAAATGACAGTGAACAGGGGAATTCAGTGCATGCTGGTATTTTTGGATTGACCTCTAACTGACAATCAACTTTTGGATTGACCTCTAATTGACAATCAGCCTTAGCAGTAAAGTTTGCAGAGCGATGGAAAGCAATCAAACATAGCTTTATGGTACCTTCATTCAAAAGCGCATTTTGTAAGAACAGGAGGCACACATTTTGAAGAGGAAGCAAGAGCACAGCGAGGGGAGCAGTGGTAGGATTCAGCCGGTTCTGTCCAGATCGTGCGAACCGGTAGCAGCGACTGTGGGAGGCTCCGTCCACCCAGCCGGATGTAACGCACGACTACTAGGCATGTGCAGAAGGCCATGCACATACGCAGAGGTGGCACGTGTGAACAAAGAGAGAGTGCGCATGCACACTCCCATTTGCGAACCGGTAGGGAAGGTAAGTGAATCTGGAAGGGAGATGTGGTGCAACATGGGAAGAGATTCATCACAAATATGGACTTGCTCAAATTTTTTGGATTGTCCTCCATTCTGGGAGAAGTTAAATATATAACCTCTGTTAAGCCAATGTTAGGATCTATGCTGCAGTTTTTTGTATATTTCCTGCTTCAAAGTGGCAGAAAATTATACCAATGTATTGGGGTGGGGCCCAGAAACCCCTAAAGCCCCAGACTGCCCACTCCCAGAATAGGAGAACTGCTGAAAAAGAACAGAAGAAGCAAAAGGTGGAGACAAACTGTATAATTACTAGTACAGTATATAATGGTCATAACCAGCATGTCCTTTATGTTACAATAAAAAGGTCAAACTATTGAACACTATGAGTTATGGCACAGTGCTTTGCTGGTGTTTGTGTTCTACATTTACTGCTGTGTTTTTGGTCACTATTCGTTTTCACAACTATCATTCCTTCTATGCAATCAATACAGGGGTGGGTTCTACTTACCTTTACTACCGGTTCGCAATGGGATCATGCACGCGCCTTGCTTCTGAGCATGCATTCAGTAGAAGCTTCCACGCATGTGCAGATCACTGATGATGACATCCGGAGCAGTGGCCGGGGCCTCCCACTTTTACTACAGGTTCTTGTGAACCGGTCCAAACTGGGGGCAACCCACCACTGAATCAATAGGCTACATTTTTATCCTTAGCAGGACTGGAAAAAATAAGAAGCTGGGATGTTGAATGCCACCTAGAAAAGTTGAATTTGGTTTCTTCAAAGGGGGAAGGGAATGGAAAATACACACAGACATACACAGGAAATCTTTGTGACCATGACTTACGATCACAACTGAGCTCAAAATTTCCATTGCTAAGCAAGACAGTTTTTAAATGACTTTTGCCCCATTTTATGATCTTTCTTGCCAAAGTTCTTAAGTGAATCACTGCAGTTGTTAAGTTAGTAACACAGCTGTTAAGTGAATCTGGTTGACTTTGCAAATGTCAAAAGTCGCAAAAGGCGATCACATGACCCCAGGACACTGCAAATGTTATAAATACAGGCCAGTTGCCAAGTGTCCATATTTTGATCATGTGACCATGGGGATCCTGCAGCGGATATAAGTGTGAAAAATGGTCATAAGGCACTTTTTTTCAGTGTCATTGTAACTTTGAATGGTCACTAAATGAATGGTTGTATGTTGAGGACTACCTGCTGTTTCCAGTACACGTCCAAAGAAAGATTAGCTCAATGCATAATGAAGAGGTTGAATCAGGGATGAAATCCAGCAGGTTCTGACAGGGGTCTGGAGAACCGGTAGCGGAAATTTGAGTAGTTCGGAGAACCGGCAAATACCACCTCTGGCTGGCCCCAGAGTGGGGTGGGAATGGAGATTCCCCTGCCATGCCCACCAAGCCACGCCCACCAAGCCACACCATGCCCACCAAGCCACGCCCACAGAACCGGTTGGGAAAAAAAATGGATTTCACCACTGGGTTGAATCTAGGATATCTGTCAAGCTTCGAACTGTATTCAAACTGCTTTCATTTTTCACTGCTTCGCAGCTTGTCAAGAAACCAGGGGGAAGGGAGGGAGAGATTGGAATGTGCATTCCAGACGATAACAAGAAACCATCTCTTGAGAACCAAGGACATTTCAGCTGGTGTTCCCCAGATCTTCCCACAACAACGCCTAAGACATCTAATTGGACAATGTAACCTACACAAATGGTGGGGAGGGAGGATTCTATACTTTAATTATACTGAGTTGCCTGGGAATTCCCCAGAGCTGGTTTTGCTTCAGTCTGTACCGAAATGATGTACTCAATAAAGCTTTGCATTAAGAGATTGGATCATCTCAACAGTGCCTGCTTGTTTGGGTTCATCAGTCGGAACATTGACAATATCATTACTTAAAATGATCGAGTACCACTTCATGAGAATGATCTCTGCCAGTCAGAAGATACTATGGATCCAAATGGACACATAATCTGATTGAATAGAAAACAGATCTGAGCCAAGTGGGTTTTTCTTACTATCTGTAATATGTTTTGGGGGTTTTGTTTTTGTTTTGTTTTTTGCATTTGGGTTAGATTATGAATTTGTTACTATTTTTATCCTTTCAGTATAGTATAATTACAGTCCAAGTTAAACAAGGGACCCTGAACTGATTTAGGGGCTGAATCTATCTCTCACCCCTAGCCTTGATAATCTGATTGACCAAGCAATTAAAGGACCGGGTGCAAACCCACCCCATCTCCTGACATCATGTATTTCAATTACAAGAAGAGGGGGGCAGCCTCTATCTATGGTAGATGAAAGGGCTGATCCTGTCCTCAACCAGTGTTGTCAAATGAGTGCTTTTTGTAAGAAGAAATATGGACTTTGCTTTCCATATTGCCTAGTACTCTGTGGTTACAATCACCTTGCGCTACTGGAAAAATGCAAAGTGGCAAGATGATGCTGTGCTTCAGAGGGGCTCCCCAATGGGTTATGGAGGGTGGGGGAAACCAAGAGTGCATTTTCCAACCAAGTAAGTAAGAAACACTAATGCATTCTGGTTTTCTTATATTTTTTCCCCCATTCAGAATCCATTGAGAATCATTTGAGAATAAAGGAATGCATGGATTATATTTACTATGCTCTGGGAGAAAATGTGAGATGCTTGATAAAGGGTGAACTAAAGGAACCATTGCATTTGTGAAGGTGATGCTACTTTTGCTTACTGTGTAGAGAAGAATGAGTGTCATTCATTTGAACTAAAAATAATGAATTTTTTTGTTGGTCTCTGTCTATAGAATTGGGTGCTGAAGTTGAAGGAGACTTTCCTAGGTTAAAATTGCCACCTCTGGCCCCAAGATCCCATCATACCCAAACAATCTCTTTGTTATAAATGGGCATTTTTGGATTTTCCTTTTTACTTAAAAAAGAAATAGGAGTATCTCTGGCTTTTCCTGCAGGAGTCTAAGGCTGTGCATACAGTATCCTCTACCAATCTATTTGTATATCAAAAGTTTTGTGAAGTTGATGCTGACTGATTTGGGTCATCCAGTGTGTATCCTTGACAGGGTGGAATTATCCAACAGCTTAACCATTATGCTATACTGAAGTGTCATGCATTTCATACATGCAAAACACAACCGTCGAAAGAGAGCTTGGTAATAGTCAAATAAAAGAATTCTACTCAAGTCATTATGGGACCAGACTATTTCTTTGTACCTGGAATGGCGAAAACATTGAACCTAAGAAGACTTTAAGTAGGGATGAATTAAGACCCTCATCATCAGCAGGGACCTTGGATTTAATTTAGTTTGTCCAGAGGGCTTATTCCATCTGCAGTTGTGGATATATAAGACATGACTGCCCATGTTCAAATAACGCTTTAAGCGAGATCACTACTAATTGCAGCTCGAGCTGTCAAGAAGATTGAAACTGCAAACCCAGGAAGAAGAAAAGGTGAACCTGTTCATTTGCTTTCTTAAACGTTTTCCAACTGTCACATCAATAATGCACCGAAGAAGGAAAACCTGAAGTAGTATGCTCAGCACACAAGGTAAAGATGCCATTCGATTACTCCTTGGCACATTGTCAGTGGCACATTCCTTCTCATAAAGAGGGGAAGGGAAGGGAAAGGAACATCTCGGATGGAAAACAAAATAAATCCATGTTCAGATCACCATGCTGTGTCAAATGCTGGGAATAAAATGGAAAGGAGATATTGTTCTCTAAAAGCAAGGGATAAAACAGAGCCTTGTAGTAGTCCTTGCATGGCCCATGACACCTTCATTGCTGCTTAATCCTGTGCTGATGGAATATTGTCTTCATAAACAAGTGACACAGGGCAATTGACCACATTTAACCCCTTAATCGGATGGTCCCTTTCAGGGAAATGCCACTGTGTCCTGATCCTATCTGCTACCAGGCATCATTCGTGCCCTAAGGAATCCCAAGCACGGTCAAGATGTCAGTTCCCATTATGCTATTATTAACTCCTGCCTGAAGGTAATCAAGACTGTCATAGGAGAAATAGCTAGTCCTCTCTCCCTGGATGGTATTCACCATTATTAACGTAAATGTAAAGTGTAATCATGCATGTAATGAACATTTAGTTTAATTCCAATATGCTGAAGGGAAACTCTTCTTCAAGTGAGGGGGAAGAGAGAAAAAAATCATAAAAAGCAGAAGATAATAAGAATTGCATCTTGAAAAATTTCTATTACCTTAATTCTAAACAAATATCCTAATCTCTTTGGAATAATAGTCTAAACACCCCACCTTTGTCCAAATTGGCTCATCGAATCAATCTATCAGGGGAGCCTAATTTAATCTGTCTGTTTGATTTAAAGGGTGTCTAGGCAAGGAAGTGTGGCTGTACAGATTTACTCAGTTTATTCTGCTTAAAGCACCATGAACATAGCCTGACAGAACTCAGGGGAGCCATAATGGGAAACCAGGATGGAAAAGATGGACATGACAGCCGTTGACAGCTTTATCTAGGAGACCGTGCAAGAAGAAAACAGAACGATAGACGAGAGAGAAATTATGAGCTAAATTTGGGGCAAATGCTACCACTCAAGCGAGACAAATCTTGAATGCAAACTTACATTCTGCATGAATAATCAACCAGCCAGAGCATGACTTTAAATAATCTGGGTAGTATAAGGATCTACCCAATGTGTAGAGAACTGACAACATAGTACATTTAACAGCACCACATTAGAAAGATTGGTGCTGGCTACAATCATCATACAGTAAGAAAGAACAATTTGGAAAAGTTGAGAGATTAGAGATGGCATACACAGAATATTAGATCATCATACGAATGTGCTCAAAGGCAGTTTGATAATTTCCTGCAGTTTGCATTTTTATCTGAATTAAATTATCCACACTTTCTGGACAATTAGACTCTAACGCAGTTGTCCTTCGGTTTCTGTATTTGTTCAGGCTTTTGCAGTGGAACTCTTGGCTCAGAAATATACTTCACGTTATACATTATTATATTTTGGTGTGTCTATTTGGGCCATTGGGAGAGTAAGATAATAATATGTACTCTGAAAAAAATCACAAAATGATTCAAATGTAGATGGAGCAACTGCATGAAAAAACTTACATTGAATAGATACCATATGGAAATAAATTATTTCTCTATCCATATATCTGACAAATCCTTTCTTTTCCCCAGAGAAATTATTTTTATATGAAAGTAGCCAGGGGGAGTTTATAGATCTACAGATAATGAGCCTCTATGTTGGTCTGTGTGCCTCTGTATGTGTGTGTGTGTGCGCATGCGCACATGAGCATGTATGTGCACCAGGGGTGGGTTCTACTTACCTTTACTACCAGTTTGCATCACGCCCATGCTCTTCTGCACATGTGCAGAAGCTTCAGCACATGCACAGTTTACCTTTGATGACATCCAGGTCAGTGGGCGAAGCCTCTTGCTGGTTTTAGTACCAGTTCTTGCGAACCGGTCTAAACCGGGGGCAACCCACCACTGATGTGCACAGGTATTTGTGTGTGTCTCTGTATTGAATATAGTGCTCATAGTCCATAAAAAGAGGAGGAGAGACTTGCTGTCACACTCAGCCCTGTTGGTCTTCTAGAGGTCTCCAGGCATTCTGATGCATGATATGCTTTGTTCTGCAAAGTTTCCAAATTCATCTTAAGATGGAGAGAAAGCTGCTACTCTACATGGCAAAGGGGAATGAATCAGAGGGAATAAACACCAAATCTTTGGAAACCGGAAACAACCAACTACCAGATGAAATTAAAACCAGTACCTTGACTTGCTATAATAAGGATACACAAAGAGTGCAAATTTATCCTGCAAGTGGAGATCTGGGTTGGAGGGGTGGGGAAATCACAGCTGTCTAATATTTCAGTACTAGACAACTTAAAAAGATCCAAGAGACCCTTTGAGGTCAAGAAATGATCTGGCTTTCCTTCTTATCTATCAAAAGAGAGGTAAGGAGAACTTTAATTGCATGATGTGACTTGAAATTTTCCAGCAAGGTTCTTGTAAATTAGAGAAAAATGTAGTAGTATCCAGGGGAGGAGGGGAATACAATGCAGTTGATAGGACATTATCTTATAGCAGGTCCTATTGCTAGTCCAACTAGAATTGTGTACTTATCATTAGTGGCTTCTCATTATCTCAAGAAAAGAGCTATTGTCTGAGACTCTTTTTTTCTTGCCAGAAAGCACAATGACTCAGTCCAGGACTTTCTACATGCAGAAAGTTTGCTCCACCACTGAAGTACTTTACATCAAGAGAAAAAAAAATGGAGGCAGATATAAATCTACAGAACAGGAAGACATGCTGATCTCTCTACTTCTGCCTGCCCAGCGGACATCATGATGGTGCTGATATAAATTTATGGAGTGGTTCAGTGGCCAGAGGTAGCTACAAAAGTCTAGTGCTGGTGCCTTGGATCTGGATTGTAAGTGGAAATTGCTTTCTTATTGCTTCTGTTTTGGAATATCTTTTGTCAAATCATGTTTTGGAATTCCATGGATGGCACGCATTGATCTGTACTGAACATTTTTTAATGTGCTAAGACACACTCATATTTTCTCTTAATTAATATGCCAAGGTGAAATTGACATTGCCAATATTTGGCACACATTTACGGGGGGTGGGGGGGTGGGGGGTAGTGTCAGTCTGATCCTCCAATAGTCAAAAAGTTCTTAGGATTTTTCAGTTTTTGGCTTTGCATCTAAAAGTTTCATTTACATATAACCAGCAAGAACTGCAGCCAGGAGAACAGATATGTGTCTTTTGCAACAAAGCTAATTTTGTACCTTTAAAGGACATCATCAAGGAAAGGTTCCTCATTTTCCATGTATGTAAAAGAGGTGATACCCTTCATAAAATAAAAATGGTGCTGTCCATCTTGACCTAGCAAATCTGGGATGTTGTAAACCCTTTCAGTGTAAAATGCTGTCACCTCTGTTATTGATGATTGCAGTAAATCTGTACTATATTCACTCATGTAAGAAAAATTCTTTTGGCATTTAAAAAGTGGAGTCCAAGGACAATGTAACTGTCCTTGGACTTCACTTTTTAAATGCCAAAAGACCTTACATGAGTGGATATTGTAACTGACATGAGTTGCAACTTGTTAGGGAAAGGCAGGACAGCTGGAGAGGACCTGCTCTCTGAAACACTCCCTCCTACCACCCCTTTTCATCACTGAGAAGGTACCCAAAATCTGGCATCAGAAGTGAGATGGTTGTAGGTGAATCTAATCTACCACCACTTTGCCCATAAAGGAACCTACTGAAGACCTCTCAAAGGAAAGTATTGGATTCTGGTTTCTGCTGGCCTTTTAGAATGAGGCACTGAAATGAGGACATTTCTTCAGAGCAGTTGGCTGTTTGGTGTCTTGAGGATTTCTCAGATGAAGTAGACAGTCCCGCTAGAGTTAACTTTCTACCTCAGAGCTCCTATAAATAGATGTCTTTTGTGTGATCCATTAAGTTGTGGGATAGTAGTCCCTTTCCAACCCAGAAGGATCCTCATTTTGAGGACTATTTCTTTCGGTGGAAAGAGAGAGGGGTGACAGTCAAATGAGATGGACAGTCACATAATTAGAAGAGGTCCAAACCTCTTGGTTCAGGCTTCCCAAACCTGGTCCTCACCAGAAGTATTGGTTACAACTCCCAAAATCTCCACCAAGCTGATTCTAGGGACATTTTTACATCCCTCCCATCTATATCTCTCCCATCTTCTGATCCTTTATCCTAGAAGAAGCAGTATAATTTATAATTGACAGAATCTGGGGAGAAAGCTAAACTATAAGCCATAGCCTGCAAACCACCATGACTGAGTTCGCATAGTATGCCAAGTTCAAACCAAACAAATTACATGGTGACTTAGCATGGTATGTGAAGCCTATCAATCTGTGGTTTTGCAAATTTTTTAATCCTATCTATTATAGTTTAATGCCTCAGACACTTTGTAGAAACATTGACTTTTAAACTGGAAGTATTTTGTAATGTGTTGAATCTGATTGGTCAGAATCCGATTTCTGGTTCTTATTTTTAAAGGCCTGTTACTAATTCCTCTTCTATGACCACATACAAAAATTGAGGCAAAGGATATCTGGCAATGTGAACTGAAAATAAAGACTCATGTCACACATGAAATTATTTTTTTATGATCTTGGAACAAGACTCCTTTAATTAAAGCTGTGAATGAACGACAATCTGTGATAACCTTGTTCTTTTATATTTTTGGCTTGGAGTATTATGGGTGTGTTTTGTGTGCATAGGTAAAGAAAATGTGTTTAGAAAATACAGTCTGTGATTTTAAATAATATCCGAATTGTTCCAGAAACATTGCTGTCTGTGGATAAAGTTGTTAAATCCTTGGCAATTTCGTGGCTAAATAAAACTTCCCAATCATTTTTATCCACTTGATGCCATATATGTTTCAGTGCCAAGTATCCAAATTGAAGGCTTATAAAAATTTTAAAATTACAGTAATTTAAAATCATGACTGCTAGTGCTTAACCATGCTGGAATTCATCTGTTTCTTTAGGCAGAGAAGTTTGGAAGAGTAAGAGGCCTAATTGTCTGTTTGTGGTTCAATTTCAAAGCAGCTCAGAAATCAGCAGATGCCTGCAATTCAGCTGTGACAGAGCTAATTTGTATTTATCATAAAGCAGAATATAGGAGAAACAAATCTATTCCTTGGAGAATGTGCCTGGTGCTTAATGGCTATCATGTGCATTAAAAATTGAAAAAGACAACAATTCTGTCTTTTTGGACTAACTTTTAATGGCTGTGCTCAGGATAGTAATGAAAGAATCCAAGGAACCAAATATCCAATCTTATTTCAATGTCCTCTTTCACACTTTTGCCCACATGACTTACTCTCTCTCAAAACACAAGATAGTTGTAATTCATTAGACTATAGTTATCAGTAATAAAGTTTGTTGTCAAGTATCTTGTGCCTTTTCTATGCAATCATCCCTATGGCAGAAATGCTTCTATCAGCTACAGCACTTTTTCTGAAGCTGGACCACTTCAGGATATGTGGACTTCAACTCCCAGAATTCCCCAGCTAGCTATTCTTGGAGTTGAAGTCCATACATCTTAAAGTAGTCCAGGTTGAGAAACACTGTGCTACAAGATCATTCTGTTTTACATGCCCAGGGAAAAACAGCTGTTTATTTCCTATCCTAGCACTCATGGTTCAAACCCAAAGTTTCTACTGTGAGCAGAACTTTCCTTAAAGTGTCTCAGTACCATCAGACATTCGATTAAGGGCTTGACTGAATGGCTGGATTTATGTATGATCCTAAGTCAAACCTTGATTTTATTGTTCTGTTACTTGTTCAGCCAGAAAACAATGTCCTACATGTAATGCAATGAAAGTTGCATTTTAATTTTACAGCATTCTATGATAATAAACTTGGCAGCTGACGGGAACTGAATCATTTCCTTCTGTTGCCTCAGTTTATATGCTGTTAGCATATGCTCAGTTTATATTCATAGCAAAATTTTGTTGGATGATTCCTTAATTTTCTCAAAATATTCATTAAAATGGATGATTAACTGGACATTGCCATTGAAATTTGTAACATACCGATTTTTGTACAATGCAGCCTAATAAATGTTGCGATTTATGCAATATACTTTAACTAAATACAATAGTTGGTGGAGGTTTTTTGCAATAGCACTTAGGTTTATATACCAATTCACAGTGCTTTACAGCCCTCTCTAAGCAGCAGAGTCAGCATATTGCCCCCAACAATCTGAATCCTCATTTTACTAACCTTGAAAGGATGGTAGGTTGAGTTGACCTTGAGCCAGTCAGGATCAAACTGCAGGCTGTGGGCAGAGTTTTGCCTGCAATGCTGCATTTTTACTACTGTGCCACCAGGGCTCCTGTTCTCCATCCTGGTGCCTTACACCATTCCCCCAAATTGGCTCACTGTGTTAGCTACTGTTGTTTTCACAATCCATTGTGGAGGATTTATGTCACAAGAGTATAGCAGGGAGTTGGAGAGAAGGAGAAAGGCTAGGATGTCTGATGATGCCAAATGATAAAATGCATGTTGTAATATCAAATGGAAACTCTCTCTTATTGTACTAGCATTGTGGTGTTGTGATGCACATTTTATTACTCTGCCCACGTCTGCCTTCATAGACACAAATGGCCAGGAACTAAAAATTATTTCCAATTTTTTAAAACTATACTTTTGAAATTGTAGATATTACTAATGTTAACAAGACGTAGTATTGACCTAATGAATAGTGAGTTCAGTGCTAACTCCGTCTGTAATCTCAAAACGTTCTTTAAAATCCTAATGATAAAAATCTGCTGATATGGTCAAAAACATGTTTTAATCCTCCATCATGCTTCAGTTGCTATTTTAAGATTTGCTTAATCTGAGAATCTTTTCATAGTTAAACATAAATGAAGACACTTCACATTTTCTCTATATCATTTAAATATTCAAAATATACTTCCAATAATTTTTACATGAGCTTCTTTGAATTCCTGTAGAGAAGTCATACCTCAGAGACAGTATGGTTCCATCAGACTTTATGATGAAGAAGGTTGGCACTAAAAAGTTGAGGGCCAAGTTTTTAAAAAATACAGAGCCTGTTTAGTTTTACTGGTTAAGGCATCAGCCTAGAAGCCAGGAAACTGAATTCAGATTAAGATTAAGAATGAAAGCCGGCTGGGTGACCTTGGGCCAGTCACTCTCTCTCAGCTCAACTCAGCTCACAAGTTGTTGTCATGAGGAAAATAGGAGGAGGAAAGAGTGTTAGGTATGTAGGGTTGCCAGGTCTGCTTCCAAAAAATAGCGGACAAGCGGGGGGGGGGTTAAGTAGTAAAAAAATAAAAAAAATTTACAATTAAATTATATATTTTCTTACAAACATTTTAACACGCCATTTTAGGTCAGTCGACACAAGCTACAATACATTTTAAAAATGTGAACTGTACATAATTTTATAATATATTTTTATTTTAATCTCATCATTAATTTTTTCGGAGAATTGAGTTCAATGGATATTCGATCTTCGCCTCATTCTAACTTATGAAAAAAAAGACAAAACGCGATTCTCCTATCCTTATTCTCTTAGACTGTACAGCTTTACATTACGTACCATTTCATCATAAAGCTTTTGAATAAAAAAAATGTCCACTATTTTGTGAAAAAAAATAGTGAACATAATGTGAAAAAAGTGGACTGTCCGCTCAAATAGTGGACACCTGGCAACCCTATCCGGTATGTTCACTGACTTGAGTTATTTACAAAAATAAAATAGGGATTTAAAAAAAACTAAAATAAATAAATAAAATATTTGGGGCAGGGAGATTATATGAGAAGCACTGGCTCTACCAAAGGGCTGGAATTATATACTTTTCCAGATAGTGGAGAACTCCAATTCCCAGTAGCCCCAACAACAAGAAGAATTCCCATTCAGGAACATTTAGAGGATTACAGGTTTTTTTAGCTTTATTTAGAATAAACTACTTTGGAGTCAAACCAGTAGTAGGATTCAAAAATTTTTACTACCACTTCTGTGGGCGTGGCTTGGAGGGCATGGCATGGCTTGGTGGGCATGGCTTGGTGGGTGTAGCAAGGGAAGGTTACTGCAAATTCCCCATTTCCTCCCGATCAGCTGGGACTCGGGAGGCAGAGAATAGATGGGGGCAGGGCCAGTCAGAGGTGGTATTTACCGTTTCTCCGAACTACTCAAAATTTCCGCTACCGGTTCTCCAGAACTGGTCAGAACCTGCTGAATCCCACCTCTGAGTCAAACTGTTCCAAATGAACTAAAGCAGAGAATACAATTCGCACTGGGTGATTTTCCACAAGTCCTGTTCTCTATTATCTTGTTCTCTCTCTCATTTTCATGCGATTTCTCATTAGACAATCAGTCATACCTGATGTAGACCAAACCATGCATTTTTGAACCACAAAGATGTAAAAAAGAAAAAAAAGCCTTTTACTCATCAATGATACATATTATAGTTGAACTGATAATTACAGGATTACCATTGTACACAAGGAAAACTTTGACAGTTATACCGAAGCACCACTAAAAGCTGCACTTGTAGGTTTTGTACAGAAAAAAGATACATTCCTAATTAACTCTAAGAGCAGAAAGAATCCATTTATACTCTTATCTGCTCTCTTCTCAGCCTGAAGAATTGAAAATCTTTGGAACTTTTATGCCCCAACTCATAACATGCCCTGATTGAACAATAATTTATAGATCTGGTTAAAATGTATTCAGTCGAAAGATGGTGAGCTTTAATAGGAAGGCTTCAATATTAATCCTGAGGGAGTTGGAGCTGAAAACCCTGAAGCAAGGACCTCAAATAATGACTTGTGAACTGTAGAAAGAGTGTTGCTTTAATGAGGCCTATTAAATTACTCGGTAAAAAAAAAATCAGGAAGAAAATTGGCTAATAAAGTTCCTCACCTTTACTGTCTGTATACTAATGTTCGGAGAATGGGAAATAAACAAAATGAATTTGAACTTGATATAGGAAGAAAAGTATGACATATAGATATGACAGAGATTTAGTGAATATCTTCCAACATATTACAACTGAAGGATGAACTTTTTGTGCTGAAAAGAAACGCAGGCAAAAAAAACAGAGAAAAATTATATGTTACATCAGGAATCTGCACCTCCTTAGAAAGCCAAGGGAATGAAGTTGGCAGAGAACATGTGGTTAAAATAGTCAGAGATTTGAGGGAATTTTTTGAGCCTGGGAATCTGGAGGGACATTTGCAGAACAATGTAGAAGCAGAAGAGATGGACCGTCCATTTGTAAGCCAGCAGCAGCCCCTCCTCAAATTAAAAAAGAATGTGAAAGAAGGCTGAAGACGTCAAGGACAGCCAGTCTTAATGCATTAAAAGCAAGGCTTAAATATGCATACATCTTTTTTTTCAAGATTATTGATGACATCACATCAGATCAAATGTAAAAGCAAATATAGGTAATCTTTGACTTGCAATAGTTCATTTAGTGACTATTCAAAGTTACAACAGCACTGAAAAAAGTGACTTACGACTGTTTTTCATACTTATAATAGTTGCAGCATCCCCATGGTCAAAATTCGGATGCTTGGCAACTGACTCATGTGTATGTATGATGGTTGCAGTGTCCCGGAGTCATGTGATCACCTTTTACGACCTTCTGACAAGCAAAATCATTGGGGAAGTCAGATTCACTTAACAACTGTAGTACTAACTTAACAACTGCGGTGATTCACTTAACAACTGTGGCAAGAGGGGTTGTAAAGTGGGGCAAAATTTACTTAACAACTGTTTCACTTAGCCACAGAAATGTTGGGCTCAATTGTGCTCATAAGTCGAGGACTACCTCGACTTATTTTATTTTTTCACACTGGCTGACAGGTGAAGTCAGTCATAACCAGAGTTGTTACTGCCAAGTTACTACAGTTCTTTCCTTTTCCTACAGTGTCTTGGGATACTTTGTCTTTAGATTTTGGTATAGACTTCCCAAATGTTAAAGGGTTGACTGTTACTTTGGTTGTTACGCATCTTTTGGTGAAAATGGCTCATTTTCATACTACTGCATTTCCAGTATATGCTATACTGGAAAGCATATACTGCTTTCCAATATAGCATATGTGTGCACCTTCAAGCAGGGGTGAAATCTAAAATTTGCTACTACTGGTTTTGTGGGCGTGGCTTGGGGGGGTAATGGCCAACTTTTTTTTTTTTTTTTACTTTTAAAAGCATTTTTTCTACAACCTCTTCGGCTAAAGAGGTTGCAGAAAAAAAATGCTTTTAAAAGCCTCTGATGATCAGGCAACTCAGCTGGGATCGCCAGAGGCTTTTAAAGGCATTTTTTTTCCTACAGCCTCTTCGGCCGAAGAGGTTGCAGAAAAAAAATGCTTTTAAAAGTAAAAAAAAACAGCCTCTAATGATCGCGCGGCTCAGCTGGGCATGGGGGAGGGGGCGCAGGGATTTTTGCTACAGATTCTCCGAACCACCTGCCGCCATCGCTACCAGATCGGGCGATCCAATCCGAACCGGGAGCATTTCACCCCTGACCTTCAAGTCACTGTTAACTGATTCTGGGGGTTCCCTCCCTGTAGCTGCTGATATTAGCCTGCTAGTTTTTCATTTAAAGGTGCCATCCTCAATTAAAATCGTCCCAGTATCTCACCGGTCTGTGTCCGTTGTGCTGCATAGAGTTTTTTCCAATTTGAAGGGAACATATTTTGATGCTAGACACAGAAGGAGCAGAGTAATTCCCTGGAACGTCCAGCTTGAGGGTTTAGGAAGCTGCTACTGATATTCTTTATATCTATGGAGATTGCTGAGGGAAGGGGTGTCTACTTTAGTCCCTATGATACCTGGCTAGGTGGCTCAGCGGCTAAGACGCTGAGCTTGTCGATCAAAAAGGTCGGCAGTTCGACGGTTCAAATCCCTAGTATAGATCTCCTGCGTGAGCAGGGGGTTGGAGTAGATGACCTCCAAGATCCCTTCCAACTCTGTTATTGTTACCTAAAACCTTATTCCACTCCCATGACATAAGAGTAGAAGGGAGCCCATTTTCTACAATCCTTCCTCTCCTGGCTATGAGGAATGGAGACCCAATTTTGATTGCCTGATTACTCATTCTGGGATGGGATGGGACGGGACCTCTGTGGTTACTGAGGAGGAGGAGGAAGGCAGAGACTGGGGACAGGGAGAAAAAGTTCTGAATCTGGGAATGAGAAACAACCTAGCAAAGAATGCAAAACAATAACAGAAAGACAGTCTGTTCACGCAGTATGTAATAAACATATAGGTGGCCCTCATTCAATCAAGAGAGCAAGAAAGGGGATTAAAGGCATCACGAAAATGGAATAAGTGATAGATCCCCAGGGCATGGTACATTTAGTTGCCTAGAGAGGATGTTAGAAAAGTTAAAGCTTAAAATGGTTTGTAATTGGCAAAGGATGCTAAGAACTGCAAAAAGGATTCCATCAAAAATGTTAAAAATAAAAGAATGAAAAATAGGGAAGCTAACAAAAAGAAGAAATGTTGAATGGCCAGCATTCTTATACGAAAGTCATCTATATCATTGGTATTTAATTTTCACATCAGTTCTGCCATCATACATAGAATTGTGTTTAGAGATCTCCCCAGCCATCTAATTTTATTCTATTTTTGTTCTGTTTAATTCCTGCCCTTTCTGATACAGAGGTACTCTGTCTCAGTGATTGACTGAATCTCATCCAACAATCTCTGTGACAGCAAGTTTGATATGAAGTGACATAGATGAACATCAATTATCCCACATGAAGTTAGCGTGCGATTTCATATAATTTCTGTATGGGAAATCTATCATACTTTAAGGATTTACACATTTATATTACAATTAAAAAAATACAAAATCAAACCATTATTTCAAGTGAGTAATGAAAGTATTTTAAAATGGATTAAAGTTCGCAAAGATTGTCTCAACTTACAATTCTACACTGGATTTATAGTGATTTACAACATAGTAATATACACATTTAATTGTAAATGTGAAATTGTAAGTTTTATTTAATTTGAAGAATTGTGGGATGGGTAGGTAGGTAGATAGATAGATAGATAGATAGATAGATAGAAAGATAGATAGATAGATAGATAGATAGATAATAGGGGGAGAGAGAGAGAGGGAGGGAGGGAGGGAGAGATGATAGTATGATAGATAGATAGACAGACAGAGAGCCAGACACAATTGTGCTTTACATATAAAACTTATAAAAATTACTCTTCGTGCCTGATGGAGGCAGAATAGCTAAAACTACTTTATAATTACTTTTTAAGAAGGCACCATTCCAGGAATTTGGATACATTTATTCAGCTGACATACAGGGGAACAATAATTTAGTTTGCTCATTCCCTCTGCATATATCCAATGAGATCATAGCATCAGAAAGAAATCTGTAAAAATCACTATCTTATTTAAAAAAAAAAATATGCCTCTCAGACTTAACTCCAGTATTTGCAGCCCCTTTATAGCTCTGTTTTCCTGGTAACAAGGCCAATCATGTTTTTATTGCTTGATGTTTCATGTTCATTCCCTTTATCAGCAAGTTCTTCTGGGTCTGTGCTAATGTAGAAATATCCCATGATGGAGAAAATAACAAAGACGATAAAAAGGAGCATGGCAAAAAGGATAAATTCAGCCCACTGGAATAAAAACAAAGATTAAACAAAACATTATTTCCATTATTTATTTGCTTACAACACTTATGTCCTGCTCTTATTCTGTTAATACAATGCAAACATATTTCGGTTCTGACACATTTGCCTGAACATGGAAGTTGTGTAGAACGGGGAAGTCTGCCTACGAATTATCTGGGAGATTTAATCAGCATCTGGGTTGTGGGAAAACGTACACATATCTCCGGAATGATTAATGAAATTCTATACATATAGAACAATACCTGTAGTATGTTTTATTTATTTGTTTGTTTGTTTGTTTGGCAAGCATATATAAGATAACAGATAAAAGTATAAACATGATTATGAATACATGAAATGCATACCAATAAAAAGGGACATTAGGACAGGGACGGTAGGCCCGTTGGTGCGCTTTTGCATGCTCCTTACAGACCTCTTAGGAATGAGATGAGGTCAACAGTAGACAGTCTAAGGTTAAAGTTCTGTGGGTTTGGGGATGAAACCACAGAGTCAGGTAGTGCATTCCAGGCATTGACCACTCTGTTGCTGAAGTCATATTTTCTGCAATCGAGTTTAGACCAGTTTACCTTAAGTTTGTATCTATTGTGCGCTTGTATATTGTTGTGGTTGAAGCTGAAGTAGCCATTGAAAGGTAAATGATACTGTAATGTTAAATTTTTGCACTATAAAACAAAAGTAATTTATTTGGGGTTGCTAGTCAGAGTCCTCCTTTAACTTCAAACACTTTATACAGCCAAGCCTGTTTAACTTCAGCATTATAACTCCAATGTGGATTTTCACTGCCTCTCCTCTCACTTCACAGGGTTGTTGTTGTGGGGAAAATAAGAAAAGGAAGGTGTGTTGGATATGTTCGCCTCCTTGAGTTATTTGTAAAAATCATAAAGGTAGGATACAAATAAATAAACCAACAAAATAAAGAAATAAGCAGATTATTTTCGGGATCAAAAGGATGTTGTATTGCAATTCAAATTGCAATACAACTCCTGAACCTTTTCTCCAGACTTGATTACTGAGAATATCCTTTCATGCAGAACATTTAATGTCATGAAATGTCTTGGCAGGATAATCTATTGAGCTCAATCCCTTTTCCTTACACTGTAAAATGTGTCCTTATTAACTGGTTTAGTTTTAGTAAACACTTTGTAGAACAAGTTGATACGGTGAGAATAGGTTTATTTGATTCTGATGCTGCTAGCGTTCTGAGATAATTCATTAATTAACTTGGATCATAGCAGTATGGAAAATCTGACTAGAAGGACATTTCAGCAATTGTAGTTTGATGCTAAAAGCAGAGGATGCACATATATGAACATATATATCTATATGCTAGCCTATATTTTGAAAGACTATCCCTTAAGTACCACATCTCCAATGGCTGTACCAGGGGTGAAATTCAAAAATTTCCCGTACCGGTTCTGTGGGCGTGGCTTGGTGGGTGTGGCAGGGGAAGGATATTGCAAAATCTCCATTCCCACCCCACTCTGGGGCCAGCCAGAGGTGGTATTTGCCGGTTCTCCAAACTACTCAAAATTTCCGCTACCGGTTCTCCAGAACTTGTTAGAAGCTGCTGGATTTCACCCCTGCAAAACCCTTATTTTTCATGCTCATTTTCATCTGATGCATTTCAGCTATAAAGACTATTCCTGAAAGCAGTGAAGGACCACTTGAGCTAAGGAATTGTCCCAGGAGAAACACTGAGGTAAATTACTTTGCTCCTCTTTAGACAATAATTGACCCATAATGGATGATCATATCTCAGAGAACCTAAAGTGGCCATTAACCATCTTTTTAGGACTAACCTAGTCCCTTCTGATCACAGTTATTAAAAACTGAAAGGGGTCTTATTTACTGTATATGAAAACAAGAACTCGCCCACATATACACATTTCCTTCTCCCACTTTTCTTTCTTGCAGCCTGCCTTCTCTACACCATCTATTGCAGCCTTCCATCCTTCCTGCACTGCCCTTCTTTTAGGTCATTTAGATAGGACATTTAAAAAGAAAGAGAAAGGCCCACCATTTTATCAGTGGATGGGTTAAAGAAACAGAAAGGAAGGAAGGAAGGAAGGAAGGAAGGAAGGAAGGAAGGAAGGAAGGAAGGAAGGAAGGAAGGAAGGAAGGAAGGAAAGAAGGAAAGGGCTGTTTCACCAGTTCACCAGTAGACTGGTAAAAGAATAATTCACCATTTCTCTGGTCCAGCAACAAAATGGCTGAAGAGGGCAGTAACCAATGATCAGAGAAACAAACTATCAAGGCATTGCCTACAACAAATGAAGCATAGCAAATGGACTTTAGAGTATTGCTTGTGCTGGCAGAGATTGGAGAACACTACTTTGACACGGAACATGAAAAGATTGGAATATTAAGAGCAGCACTGTTTATTCCTGCTTTATAAATTAAAATAAAAGAAAAGAAAACTCTCATGTTGGGACAAGAAAAAGATTAGGATGAGGCTCAAGTATAAGATATTTTGCTAAATTTTATGTTTTCCATATTCTGGAATACCTTAGCAAAATTCACTGGAGTAATAGCAAGCAATGTTCTAACATGTAATCACCCATGTTTAACTGTTGACCTTATTAATAAAACTTATTAAACTGTGAGTTTGTTTAAATCATTATTTATTAAATAAGTGTACAATGAAAGTTGGTCCATAAGAAAGGCTGAGCGTTAAAAAATTGGGGCCTTTGAACTATGGTGCTTTCCTTTGGACTGTAAGGCAATCAAACTGGTCAGTCCTAGAGGAGATCAACCCTGAATGCTCTTTAGAAGGCCAGATCCTGAAGATGAAACTCAAATACTTTGGTCACCTAATGAGGAAGAAGGACTCACTGGAGAAGAACCTAATGCTGGGAAAGATTGAGGGCAAAAGTAGAAAGGGAGGACAGAGAACGAGGTGGCTGGATGGAGTCACTGAAGCAATAGACATGAGCTTAAATGGCGTGACTCCAGAGGATGGTAGAGGACAGGAAGGCCTGGAGGAATTTAATTTAATTAATTCAATTTATATTCCGCCCCTCTCCAAAGACTCAGGACGGCTCACAATACATTTTTAAAAATCATTATAAAAACATTTAAAAATTAAAAACATTAAAAACTCATTCATGTTTGTCCATGAGGTCGCAATGGCTCAGACATGACTTCGCAACTAACAACAACGAAGTGTACAATTGGCTGGATTCTCAGAACACGCTAAACTATAAATTGCAACGGCTAGGTTCACACAACACTTTGTATGAAAGCCAAACAAACCACATTATGCTTTAAGATCCTGGGTAAACCAGGTAATTGACACAAATAATACAGATACTGTTATCTCATAATACTGTATGTGATGGTCATTGGAGCTGGCAAATTTAGGGGGAAAATTACTTGGCATTCTGGAATGATCTTTATAGTTAGTAGGTTGATGTAACAGATCCTTGAAAGCCTGCCAAAGCTTCTCCAGCTCAACTTATATGAAGTGAATTAAGTTTCACTAAATTCTAGATATTATATAAGTGATTTTTGTGATTTTTGCTGTAATTACTAAGGAATATTTTAGGTCCTGGTTTTGCTCTCTCCTCTGTTCCCCAGGTCTATGAAACATTCATCACATTATGGTTGGTTTGCATCACATGTAACTCCCAAATGGTTATGATGTGCTATTAAATAGGAGAAACAATTTCAGGTGGGCAATAATAGTTTCTTTTACATGAAGTCACATAAAACAATGTCAAAGATCACATAGATGATATTTTGAGGATAGTTTAAGGGTGTTATATTTAGGCAACCAATATTCAGTTGATCACTAGATGCAGCAAAGAGATATTTTAGCATTAGCTTTTCTGCTCTCTAGTGGTTTTCTTGATTTTTGCATCCAGTTATAGTAGCCATAACTAGAAATACAAACAAGTTTAGCAGTTCTCATCAGACAACAGAATTTCGTGCTGGGGTGGCTGTCCCTTTGAAGGGTTGCAGTATATCCAGAAATGGGCAAAAATCTAGTGTGCATGGAGCGTTCGCTCTGCAAAAGAGCTTTCACAGGCTGGAAAATGATTGTATAAGAATCTAATTCTGCAATTTAGGAGAAATTTGGGGGCCTTGACACACATGTAAATTGGCTCTTAGAAGTCTAGATCAATGTGTTCTCTTATTTTTAATTTCATTTATATGAAGTGTTCTTTTTTTACCAAACACCCATTATTACTGGTACTAACTGAAAAAAATGGGTGGGTGGAGAGTCAACCCTGGCCCTAAGTTTTTTTTCTATAAACTATGAATTTCTGAGAGTGGATACAACGAGAAGTGGCACTAACAGCATCCTATTGTAACATCTGCATTCCTGCTTAATTGTTCATTTGTTCAATGGCCTTTCCCTCTAATCAGTGCAGGTTAATCAGTCACACAATTGCAATACCTTTCTTCCTCTCAGTATAAGTTACTTACAAAGTTATTTCTGCATTTATGACGTATCTTTGGAAGTCAAGTGTCTTGATCATGCTTTTTAGTGTAGACAATCAGTCTTTCTGCCTGGCAATTTTAATTTGGCTATCCTTGTAAGAATTTGATTTCCATTGTGTGCACTTCTATCTATTACCTGCCAATGTTCTAGAATACTGATCTGTCAGATATGTGGATATGTGCACAAACTATATCAAAGCTAACTCTGTTCTCACCAACTACACAGCATATTAAACAGTTAATCTCGTGAGTTGGTTTTATGTAACATGTTCATCTAAAATAGGATTGGCTAATTTGCAACTCAGTGTGTTATATGAGAATCCTTGTAAAATAGCCAAAGTGTTTGCTCCTGTATTTTAAGACTGAGTGAAGGAAGAGATGTTTGGGCAAGGAAATCTTTTTCATTCCTTGCAACACAGTCACAAAGATAAGGAACTTCCGGTTGACATGTTGGCTATCTCTCTTGAAATAATCAAGCTAGTATAAATGTGAATGTATCAGTTTGTAAGAAAGGTAGGAAGAGTCAATACTGAGGAAATGCATTGTTGAAAAGAACATGAAGGAACAATGAAGTGTACCAATCCAACTGTGGATCCAAGGGAAATGGGTTAACGTCTTTGTTCAGTCATGAAACTCACTAAGTGATCTTGGGTCAACCTCCTGGCCTACTCATATTTTCTTGCTGCTAGGGAGAAAATGTGATAAATGTATTTCTGTATTTCAAGGAACTGAGTAATATATGCTAGCCATACCTGTACCAGAGGTGCAGACTGGGCAACAATGAGCACAATAATATTTCCAAAGGCCACAGTTAACAACCAGCCAGCTTGCAGCACAGATTTCATACTAACAGGAGCCTGAAAAGGAGAAGGCATAAAACATGCTTAAATTTTTGGAAAATTGATGTTCAATATTCCCATTCAGTACTATCCTGGGACTAGCCCACCTCCTTTGTCAAAGAGGAACACACTGTGGTTCTGAGCCCGTGGCCCCTTCAGCATTCAATAATTCCTGGAGCCAAATATGCCAGTGGATTCAGTGGGGGAACAACTACCATTCTGGAATATTGTTAAGTGACCTGTTCATACTAACCAGGAGAATGATGGCTCATTTATATATCCTTGAATATCACTGTTTGAGGCTACAGTTATTGAGGGATGAAGATATGTGAGTGAATTCATTTCAAATCATTATCAGAATATGGCAACCTGAGAAGAAGAGGATTTGGGGACTCAACACATTGTTTCTCTCTCCTCCTATAATGTTCACCTAAGCAGTATTCCCCTACTTATGTCCAATGAGGATTCTCTTTATAGGAATTGCAATAAAAGTCTTTGGAAATACATGAAATTGAAAAAAATCCTAGAATTGGGGAAATCTCACATAGCGTCTGAATCAATCTATCCTTCATCTTGCTTTTTCATTGTCCCAGGGTAAAACTGGATGTCTAAGATAAGTTGTTTTAATGTTTTATGGCTACTTTATTTTATTTATTGCTGGCATCCTGATTGCTAAATTGTTATGTAAATAAGCTGATTTCTGCTTGCCAGAGAATTGCAAAGTGTACATGTTTCCAATGATCAAGTGCATCAAAACAGGTCCATCTTTTGGCCTAGCTATCCCAGCACTATTCAGACTAGCAACAGTTTCTTATAGTCTCAGGCAAAGTTGGTTTGTTCCTCTCATCCCCTGACTTTGATCCTTTTTAAAAAGATTGGAGATACCTGGATCAAATATGGGATAAGTAAAGCATTTACTCTGCCCCTGCCTCTTTGCCCCTGACATCTGTACAAACTGATCCACAAATATGTCAGCACAATGAAACATTGTGATTAAAGGAACATTTTAGAGAAAGAGCACATGGCCCAACAAAAACTTGCTCCCAATTATCTTTCCTGCCACGTGGTTATAAGCCTTGGGTATTACTAAATTTTTTAAATTGAAAGGATTACTCAGGATTACTTAGCATAACACGGATTCGTTTTTTCCAATTGTGTAATAAATTGTAGGTCACCTAATGTGTCAATTGCTAATATTTCTCCTGATTCCTGGAACATACAAGGTTATCCCAAGAGGCCATTGTTCCTACTGGATTTGTAATTTTCATCTGTTTGACCTCATTTCTACTTCAGAATATAGTTTGCCATTTTTGAATCGTATCTTGATTTTTTTATTCAAAGTGTTCATCTTTTATGATCTGTAGAAAGAATATCTCCTCCCCCTCTTCTTTTTTTTAAACAATACCTTATTTGGACATCAAAACTGAACACCAGTAAAGTACCATGTTTACACACAATTAATACTGCTTTATAAAGCCACTCCTCATTGGTAAATTTGTCATTCAGAAAAATGGTGCCTAAGCAATCCACATGACTGAGAGAGACGCTGCAAAGATCACCTCATCTCATTCAGATAAAGTTTCTTGTGCAGTCAGGCCAATATGGCATTACTTTTAGTCTAGCATGTGTTTTTGTCAGTCATAAAAATTCGGGTTTAAGCACATTTAAACACATTTGGGTGAAGAACATTAGTCAGAAAATTATTTTTTTTGCAACTGTTTATTACCATTTATTACCGTTGTATCCACAAACAGTCACTAACTGAAGTAGTTACTCAATGAGGAGTGGCTGTATTGTGCTTAGGGGCAAGATAAATTGAAAGGATAGCTCTGAGCAGAAAATAACTAAAAGGGCTAGAAAAAAGATAAAGTGAATATTGGCAGAAGTCCAGCTGGAAGAAAGGGAAGGCCTAAACCTGTGATGGTGAACCTATAGCACGCGTGCCAGAGATGGCACACAGCACCCTCTCTAATGGCACGCAAGCCGTCACCCCAGTTCAGCTCTGCTGTGCATGCGGATGCCGGCCAGCTGGTCTTCAGGTCTCTGCCGTGAATGCGCGGAGGGGCAGGGGGCATGTGGGGGGCACGCATGCATGTGGGTGGGGTGCATGCAGGGGGCCGCATGCACATGCAGGAGGCAGACTGCATGCAGGGGGCCGCACATGCAGGCGGGAGGCAGGGTGCATGTGCGGGGGTCGCACATGCATTGCATTTTGGGGGTTTGGATGTTTCTAACCATTGTTTCTTGTACTGCCCTCTGGTGCTTTGTAGAATAATTTGAAAACCCCCCCTCTTCTTTGTGGCAGCCCCTCAAATACTGGAATACTACTGTCATGTCACCCCTAATTCTTCTTTTCTTTAGACTAGCCAGACCCAAAACCTGCAGCCATTCTTTATGTTTTAGTCTCCATCCAGCAGTGACCATCACATGCCTTCCACAGAGTAAGTCCCATCATAATGCAAGTAAGTCCAAGTACCTGCTTATTTCTGTGTACTGGCAGTATACGGTGGCAGAATATTTGGTCTTTTAATGTATTTATTTGTTTTGTTCTTTTAACAGGAAAAAATGTAAATCTACAAGGTTAGTAACCCCAGAACTGGGAAAAAGTGTCTCACCCTTGTCCCTTTTTAAATCTCCTTTTCGCCAGCATCCTGGTGTTGTGTCAGAGGATGAGAAATAGCAATAGCACTTAGACTTATATACTGCTTCACAGTGCTTTACAGCCCTCTCTAAGCGGTTTACATAGTCAGCATATTGCCCTCAACAATCTGGATCTTCATTTTACCGACCTCGGAAGGATGGAAGGTTGAGTCAACCTTGACCCTGGTGAGATTCGAACTGCCAAATTGCAGGCAGCCGGCAGTCAGCAGAAGTAGTGTGCAGATAGGATGCCTAAAAAAGTCCCAATTTTGCAGAGTATCTCTGAAAATTCATCTCAAAATTAAGGGAGTTAATTTTCCAGAAAGTAGTTCAAATTACCTGTTTCTAAAGGTGGGAATTATTTTAACCCCAACTAGCCATTCAATTGTTTTAGACTAGCCATTCAGTTGTTTTAGACTAAAAATAAATTGCAGATAGGTTTAGGATCATGCTTCCACAATACATTTAACATGGTTAAATGTATTGAATGCACAGGACCAATTTCTAACCTCAGGGTCACAACTGTGTTTTATGAAACGTTTTTCATATACACAATTAACTTCAAATCCTTTGTTTTTAGAAGTATGAAATAAAATATGATTTAGCATGTGGGAGGTATTATTAGAGCATGTAACATGCCATACCAGTTATAATTAAGCATCTCCAGTTGCTTTAATGAAGACATTATAAAAAAGCAGTACTTAGATTGATCGACAGAGACTGCTTCCTCCACCCCATAAGATGCTAGCAGAGTCACCAGATGGCTGGCCCAGGGATTCTCTGCCCCAACCTTCAAAAAAGAGCAAGGGCAGTCTTGTTCACAGAAAGAAATATTGGACAGAGACATGAGCATTATGATTCCTAGATCAGTGCTTCTTAATCTTGGCAATTATAAAAGATGGCTGGGGAATTCTGGGAGTTCTTCAAGTTGCTAAAGTTAAGAAACACTACCCTAAACCATAATCTCAGGCATACTCATTCACTGATCACCAAGATTAAACGAGGTCTGGACTGAGGTGCAAACTGCTATTTAATCTCTTTGGACTTGGTTTTTGGCAGATAACCTTTTGCAACCTTTCCCCTTGGCCTCTTATTTACTAAGGATTTACTAAATCCTTTACTAAGGATTTACTTTGGATTCAGGATGTCTTCCTTGTATGAAGTCCTAAGAACTGTACCTGGGAGTAAGAAAAAGCAAGGCCTGTAATGGAGAACATCACTTCCCCAGCTGATATTAACAGATACTGTGGAATCTGCCATGAAATATGGACATTGTTAGCTGGAATATCTTCTATCTTCCATGCTTGGAGTGTCTCTGTAGAAGTCTGGTTGGGAGGAAAAATAGACATGTTGATGATGGATTAGCCAGTCCAAGTTAATGCAGAAGTTAGAATACAGTGGGGAAAAGCTTTCATTCTTAAAATTATAGCAGGGCTGTCCTCTTGGGCCCATTGAAGAATTATGAACTTACTGATTGGACTGAAATAAAGTCATTATTTCAAATGTCAAATAAAGCATTAGCAAACTCCATTTCTACTGGCAAGATGTGGCACTGCTTATGAGATGTCCTTAATCACTGTATAAGGAGAGACAACAAGGTTTCTCTTAAAAACTAAAAGAGGTGAACAGTAATTACATTACTCATTGGGCTGTGGAAAAATGTCAGGAATCCTTTCCAAAGAAATTTGGAGTTGACAAAGAGATTGGTCATTGGAAGTAACACTCCTAATCATTTACATTCTTTGGGTTATCCAAAGTGCTACACCATTATGCATCATTTTGCTTCCTTGTGCATACCTCATAAAGTACAATAGATCCATAGCAGAGTGCAATTAATTACAGCAGGCAGCTATGGACAAAATCAGTGATTTTGTAAATGATAAGAATAGATACATAATGATATGAAATATTACCAGGAGAAAATTAAAAATGGGCCAAATCGGATGACAGTGTTTTACCATCCTGAGATATGCTAATGAACTCTTGGTTAATCACAGTCTTTTTAATCTAGATTCCCCTTTCCTCTGGGTGTAGTTCTGACGATCAGCTGGCCCTGCCCACCCGCCCCCACCCTATCCTGTCCTATATTTCCTTCTTTCTGACTCAGCTGATTCACGCGGCACAGCTGATTTCCGTGACTCTGCTGTTCTACTTACCAGGGCTGCCATAGAAGGTAAGCAGCTGAGCTTCAAATTGCTGTATTTTGAAAGCTGTGAAGCACAGGTGCGCGTTTGAAGCGTGTGTGTGCACACGAAGTATGGACTCACAGAACCAATTGTTAAACCAGTTGCAGCCCACCACTGGTGTAATGCACATAACTTTACAAAAATTAAGGTGCAATTACTTAAAAGTTCTGAATTTTTTGCCCAGTCCAAAATATGATTATTTGTAGGCAAAGGTTGTTTCAATATCCAACACAAATAGTTACTATGAATGACTAATGAACGCACCAGAATGGGATATATTTTCTCTCAGATGTTGTCCTATTATCCTTTATCATTGATAGAAGTTAGAATCCAACAACCTTTTATAGGTCACATGTGTATAATATGTGTTCACACTGCAGCTCCTGTAAAGTATTAGAAACCTAATGCCCAGCAAGGGAACAATTTCTGTATGAAATATCTAATTTTTGCAATTTCAGAGATCTATTTCTCTATATGAAAGACAAAGCTTTTAGAACTTCAGAACTTAGGGGAAATAAAAGTGAGTGATTTGAGTTTATTGGAGAAGGCGTTGTGTATAGAAAGTGTATATAGAGAAATATTTCTCCCTCTTGCACAATACTAGCTTTCGGAAACCTGAAGTGAAATTGATTGACAGGAGAATCCAGCCAGTCAAAAAATATGTCTTCATTCAATTGATGCCCCAAGGCTGTATTGATCGTCATTTGGCTTAGGTTTCTTTAGTTGATTCAATAATGTTTCCTTGATGCTCTTGTTAGATACAAAATTCCAATGAACCCCAAGGTCATTTTTCAAAGTACAGATAGTCTTCATGTCAAGACTTTTCTTGAATCCATAATTTCAAGACTTTCTTTTAAAATTTTGATTAATTTCAATAGGAAGTTAATCAGTGGATTTACTTAGGATTCCAACAATAGGCTATCAACAATAGACTGTAGGGCTTGGTTCCAAGTCTACTTGGAATATCTAAATAGCAATAGCAATAGCTTCCTCTTCTTCTTGTGCCATATCCATCCTTGGACATTGGCGATCATGTTGGTGATCCTATTTTTATCAACAGCTGCATGAAAAAGTGCTGCTGAGTTTTCTCCAAACCAGTCCCTTAGATTTTGAAGGCATGATGTTCTTCTTCTGCCTGGATCTCGTTTACCTTCAATCTTTTCCTGGAGGATTAAGTGATGTATGCCGTATTTTTCCGGGGGTCACATCACATATCCGAAATATTCTAACTTTGGTTTTTAATAGTTTTGATTATTTGCCTTGTCTTTCCCAGGTGGCTTATCACCTCCTTGTTTCTGATTTTGTCAACCTAGCTTATACGTGACAGCTGCCTTTAAATCCACATTTCAAATGCTTCTAGTCTCTTCAAGTGGCTTTCTGTCAGAGACCAACTCTCTACTCCATAGAGCAGGACAGAAAAGATGTAACATCTGACAATCCTGATTTTCAAATTTAGGCTTATGTCATGGCTGCAGAAGACCTTTTTCATTTTGAAGAATGCTGTTCGTGCTTTCTCTATCCTTGTCTTTACTTCAGTGGTTATGTCCCAGTTTTCATGTAAATTAGACGTGATCCTTTCCACTTTTTCTAATGGTCTTCCTTCCAAAGTTATTGGTGGTAAATTAATGGGTTGTTTGCTGATAACCATGATCTTGGTTTTTGAGGTGTTAAGCTTCAAGCCATATTTTACAGATATTTCTGACTCTTTTGATGAGGAGCTGAAGGTCTTCATGCTTCATGCTTCATGGCAAGCAGAAGTGTATCATCAGCATATCTTAAATTGTTGATCCAAACACCATTTACTTTGATGCCAGCATCAATGTTTTCTACTGCTTTGTTGAAGATTGACTCAGAGTAGATATTGAACAACAGCAGAGGCAGAATACATCCCTGTCTGACCCCTCTTCGTATTTCTGCATCATCTGAATATTTTTGGCCTAGTCTCACATTTGCTACCTGATGTCAATATAAATTCTTTATGATTTGGATGTCTTTGTCTAGTCCCATTTGTTTCTGGATTTGTAATAGCTTGCTGTGTCTTGCTCTGCAACCCAACAAGACAGACACAGACTTCAGAGGATAATTAGAACTGCAGAAAAAACAATTGCTACCAACCTGCCTTCCATTGAGGACCTGTATACTGCATGAATCAAAAAATATTTACAGACCCCTCACATCTTGGACATAAACTGTTTCATCTCCTATCCTCAAAATGACGCTATAGAGCACTGCACACCAAAACAACTAGACACAAGAACAGTTTTTTCCCAAATGCCATCACTCTGCTAAACAAATAATTCCCTCAACACTGTCAAACTATTTACTAAGTCTGCACTACTATTAATCTTCTCATCGTTCCCACCACCCATCTCCTTCCATTTATGACTGTATGACTGTAATTTTGTTGCTTGTATCCTTATGATTTATATTGATATTGTTTTCTGATTGCTTATTTGTACCCTATGACTATCATTAAATGTTGTACCTTATGATTCTTGATGAACGTATCTTTTTTTTAATGTACACTGAGAGCATAGGCACCAAGACAAATTCTTTGTGTGTCCAATCACACTTGGCCAATAAAAAATTCTATTCTATTCTATTCCATTATTTTATCGAATGCTTTTTCAAAATCAATGAAGCACATGTAAGCACTGTGATTGACATCTCTACAATGATGTACAAGAACTTAAATGCTGAACAGCAATAGCACTTAGACTTAAATACCGCTTCACAGTACTTTACAGCTCTCTCTAAGCTGTTTACAGAGTCCACATATTGCCCCCAACAATCTGGGTCCTCATTTTACTGACCTCAGAAGGATGGAAGGCTGAGTCAGAATTAAACTCCTGGAAACGAGCAGTGAGTTAGCCTGCAATATTGCATTCTAACCATGGCCGGCAGTCAGCATAAGTAGTCTGGGGTACTGCATTCTAACCATTGCGCCACCACGGCTCATATAAATCCTGATTATTTTTTTAAAAAAGTCATTGTGCTTCAATCCTGAATCTATAATCTTCATATAGAATGTTAGATTGCCTAGTCTTATACATGGTTTTGGTGGTTGCTTCTGTGGTCTTGGCAAACATTTATTGAAATAAAAGGTTCTGTTTGCCAAACCTCAACAGTAAGTTCTATCAGTAATGAATAAGTGCTCAAATAAATCACCGGGGCTGATTTTTAACTTAGAAGATGAGATTGGCCAGGCTTGAATTCTCTGCTGAGAAGTTGGAAGCAGTTTAGAAGGCTTTAGAGGACAAATAATAAAGCATCAAATAGTTAGAAAAAAAATAGAGACAGAGGACAATCTTTGTCAGGCCCACAAGATTTCTAGGAGGAAGTTTAATTTTTGCCAGGTAGCCTTTGCTCATCTTTCCCTCTTTTTTATACTCATCTGTTTGAAGTCAGAATTGAGTTTTCTATTAAAAGAAAGAGACTATTATATCTAGCCGCCCATGTGTTTATCCATTCATCTGTTCATCAAGCTGTTTATTTTTCCATAAACTGATAGGTTTGTAACTCAATCTAGTGCATATTTATCCAGAAAATAATCCTCCTGTGCTATGGTCAGTGGGTTTTGATCCCAGCTAGACAAAGGATCATCGCCCCAGTATGCCATTCTTTTTTCTAGTCCACATATTTCAGTTCAATCAACAAAGCAACCAAATGATTAAAAACGAATACCTTCCCTATTAAAGGCAGGGCACGTTTAGGCACAATGCAAATAAATTGATATTTTTCATGGTTGCTGCCACATTTGGAAAGGCCCTGGTCAAGCTATCATCCAGGCCATCCCAATGCTTGCTGTGGGGCCCATCCATTTGATCTTACAATGACGCAGCACAAGAGGTAGAAATTGTCAGACGTCCAATGCTGAAAACAAAAAATGAAGGCAAAGCAATGCAGTAATGAATGTCATCTGAATTTTCTCAGAATATTCTGAACATAACAATGGGAATGATCATTGTGATTTCTCTTTGAGAGTGTTGAGCCATAAAATGAAATATTTAAAACAATAAGGCTGGAGCCAATGAATCTATACATTTGCTCGTCTATGACAGATGATCATACTCGATCTGCATTTGATGCATTCTCAAGAAAACGTGCTTAGAATTTTATCCAAACTTTTACTGATGACAGCAGGAGAATTATACTGTATGTATATGGCTTTTTTCATTCTGATTTCTGTGGGACTTAGAAGTTCCTAGCTTTTGGTATATCAATTGTTGTATTTGCGTAAAAATCTTTGGATAATGCTTGTAATATGAAGGTCTCATTTGTTTGGAGTCTAATCTTATCCATATGGTTTTTTGTTTTGCTTTTTTGAGAAAACAAAATAGATTTATTTCAGTAGCTGACTGAATAGGAAGAGAAAAGGCATATATATTGAAAAGACAACTTACTTGTGTTAGGACAACTGTGTATGAAGCTCCAAAATCTAGAAGGTCAAGCTTCAGGGCAGATACTTCTGCTCTCATTTGGAATTTTGCATTGTTGTACCTTAATATAGAAAGGAAAACAGTAGTTCCTGGTTAGCTTCTCCTAGGCGGAGCCATTAAAAATATCTTCAAGCTGATCAATGAATAATTGGGAACATGTTTTCAGTCTATAGTAAGTATCTACAAAGTTCCTTAGGATCAGAATCTATTTTACACTGTACTCTAAATTGCCATTATTGTTTCCTGGTACCCTGGTGACATAAAATCCTCTATTTTCTAGTGTTAGTCCAGTCCACTGGTTAGTGTACATACTGTCTGGGACTGAAGGAAATTTTAATTCAACTTTGGAAGAGTAACAGGTCCCCTATCAATGTAGCAGAGTATTCAGTAGCTGGGTAGGTACATCAGTCACATATTCTCTCAGAAAAAGGAAGAGAATGTAGTTCATTGTTTTGCAGGGAAGTGGTCCTAGGTTCAGTTAGAGAGCTTTTTAGTTAGTAGACCTAAATGGAGAAGAACAATGATAAATGACCCTGGGCAACATTTTTGAAGGACAATCAGTAGCCTCCACTGATATACTTTGTTTACCAAACATCTGTGCATCTCTCCTAATGCTTCTCCCAGCACAATCTCTCTTGTTTCCCCTTTTCAGATATAGAATGATTAGAATGACAAACATAATCAGCTAGAAAATCTAGCCCTGTATCTTCCTGCAAAGAATTGAATACCCTATATCCTTTCCTGTACAGCCTAATCTTTTCTTTTGGTAGGGCAAATAGAAGCAGTAAATTGTAGTATAAAGTTTCTTCTCCCCCCCTCCCAATCTTTATAATTTTCTTTTCCACTTGTGAATGAAAGACTGAATTATGTAAAACAATTGATATATTTGGAGGAAATCATGTGAGAAAAAAAATGATTCTAATGAGAGACATGAAGATGCTGTTTTATTTGGAGGACAGAACATTTATCTAATACAGTGTACCTGGACAGTGGTGACTTTTTTCGGCCAAAGAGGTTGTAGAAAAAATGCTTTTAAAAGTAAAAAAAAAAGCCTCTGATGATTGTGCGGCTCAGCTGAGTATGGGGGGGGCAGGGATTTTTGCTACCGGTTCTTCAAACCACCCGCCTCCATCGCTACCGGATCGGGAGATCCGGTCTGAACCGGGAGCATTTCACCCCTGAGATAGATAGATGATAGATAGATAGATAGATAGATAGATAGATAGATAGATGCTTTCTTCTTTTGTCATAGGTTTTGTGTGTATTTTTCTTCTGTCAGATGTAAATGCCTTATTCCCTAACCTGTAAATAATGTATATATGGGATATCAGGGGTTAACTTATTCTTTGTTTCCTAATGTATTCATAATTCACCACTCCCATCCTTGACTCCGCCCTTTGTATATATAAGGAGCCACCCTCACCATTTCCCTTGCTTCTATCTGTAAATATTCAGTGAATATAGAATGCCTGTTAAGATTAAAGAGAGATATATTTAAACCTCTAATCTTTATTATCATTATTGAGTCTGATCCTAAAAATATTGCAACAAACTGGTAGCAGAGGATGGTTAATTGACTCAATAAATAATTAAAAATGTCTAAGAAAGATAGGCCCAACACCAGGGCCTACAGCAAAGAAATAGAAACTGAACAAGAAATAATCAACGAATCCACAAACGCGATTTCGAGAGAATCCGAAGAGTACACCACAGAAGAAGAAGAACTAATAAATGAAAATAATGACCAGGAGGAAATCGAAATAGAAAATAACGAACTCAGGTCAGAAATATTAAAGATATTAAAAAGTCAGAAGAATGATGAAAGTCTCATCGCGAATCTCCAAGAAATGCTGAAGAACAGCGGAGCAGCGAGAGAGAAAAACATCGCTAAAGAGAAACCCAAAGACCAAAAAACTGTGAGTGATATGACTACAGAGAAAGTCGTTACGAAAAAGAAAAGATGTGATGCCGCGCGAAATTTTGAATGGCAGCCATCTTGGTTTCAACAAGCCTCCAAAGGGAGCGAAGCAGAGCCAATCAAAATGCTCAGTTCAAAATTTCCGGCGCGAAAAACGTTATCTGACAACGAAAGTGAAAAGGAAGATTCGAAATCTCCAGAAGAACCCGAATCAGATAGCGAAGACGATTTTACCAAATCCCAAATAAAATCAGCAATGAAGACGCTTTTTGCTGCATTTGGGCCAAAATTAAAAATCTCCAAAGCGCCAACGAAGAAGCAAAAGAACAAGCCGATACCTCAAGACCTACACGCTCCCATCCTGACTTCGAGAGCGACGACGCCCGAGCCCAGAGAGCCATGCCGATTCCGCCCCACACCGCAGACCGGATCAAATATCAACGCACACAGGAGAAAGAGAAGAACAGCCGCCACCATCAGAACTCCTAAAACCGAGCCAGAGACCGACTCGTCTGAAGAGGAGCAGAGCGAACGAGCTGAAATGGAAAGAACCTTCCACGACGATGCCAAAGAAGAAATGAGCAACGCGCATGTGCGAAACCACGTAGACGGTCCGGAAAGACTTGAACTGGCCAGAGAACCGCGCAGACTCGTTGCGAGCATCCCTATGCCGTTTTGCAATTTCCTGCACTTGCGAGATCACGGACTACCTCAGGTTGTAAGTAATGGACAAAATAATGTGGGAAACTTACCCAGTGACTTCCCAAAACTTAGAGTTGATGGCATTAATTTGCAAGAGTGGTATCAACAGCTCCAGGTTGTCTTTATGAAAGAAAATTTACTATTCTTTATCACTAGTCCTCCAAGAAGACCTTGGACTTTAAAAATAGATTGTTTGCATCATAGAGCATTCTTCTTAATAATATCTAGCGTATGTCCTGCAATGTATCATAGTATCAAACCAAACCTTTCAGAAATTTAAGGAATTCTACAAACGCATAGAAACACAACATAATATCAGAATAAAACAAATTATGACAGATAGGGGATGTGAATTCATGTCTAAAGAATTCTCCCAATGGTTAAAGGATAGAGGAATGCTACATTTCACGTCTAGTCCATTTTCTGCGTTCCAAAATGGGGTTGCAGAGAGAAAAAATTCCACACTGCAAACCATGATTAGATGCACATTAGAGGATGCTGGTTTAGGCAAACAATTTTGGTCAGAGGCCTTACATTATTCAAATTACACTCAAAATAGAACCTGGTCCAGTATTGTGAATAAAACACCATATGAGGTGATGTATAATAGGAAACCCAAATTAGCACACATGCACATATTTGGAGTCACTGCAGACGTACATATACCTAAGCAGTTGAGAAGGAAGGGAGAAAACGTATCCAGAAGATTAAGATTTATGGGATATGAAACAGGCACCAAAGGATACAGATTCATTGATAATAATAACAAATTTATAGTCTCCAGAACAGCTGTGTTCCATGAACAAGCAAATTGGTCTAAATTACATCTTAATGAAATATTTCCAGATAAATACAAAGATACAAAATCTTGTGAGGAAGGAACAATAGAAAATCAAAATATCAACAAAAATACAAACAAAACCAAAACTTGGACAAATAGTCAGCACAAAATAAAGACAGACACATTAACAAAAAAGGAAGCAAGATATTTGCATGACAACCATAGCAAACCTGAAAGAGCTATTAGAAACAATAGAAATCAAATACCAGGTAAATACAGAGATTATATAATGCATATGGATGGTGAACAAATAACACCTAATACATATGAGGAAGTATTAAAACTCCCTTATGAAGAAAAGGAAAAATGGGAACTAGCTATGAAAAAAGAGATGGAAAGTTTGCAAGGATTAAATGTATTCACACCTGCGACCGCACCTAAAGATAAAACAATCATAGGTACTAGGTGGATCTATAAAATTAAGAATCTAGAAGGAGGCAATACTCTATACAAAGCCAGATTAGTTGCACAAGGTTATGCACAAAAATATCCGGAGGACTATACTGACACATACTCTCCCACAGTGAGAACAGAGAGTGTTAAAACAGCTCTGGTAGTGGCATCTGCACTCAATCTTGATGTATTCCAATATGACATACAGACTGCGTACTTACACGCGAAACTAGATAAGGAAATATATGTAAGGGCACCACACAGTCAATACACTAATAAGAATGAAATCTGGCTATTGAACAAAAGTCTATATGGGTTAAAACAATCTGGCAAAAGATGGTATGATTGTTTGGTAAAAGTACTTAAGACCATGGATTTTAACGCTACCACCGCTGACAACTGTTTCTTTGTAAAAAAAGGTGATGATCACATTGAATTCGTGTTAATTTATGTAGATGATATTTTATATATAGGAAAAAACAAGGAGAGAAGAGAAACCTTTGTAAATAAGCTAAACGAACATTTTTCGTTGAAATCTCTAGGTAAAGTAAACAAATACCTTGGTGTACAAATTAACAAAACTAGAAGGGGATTCAAACTCACTCAGAAAGATAAAATTATTGAACTTCTAAACAAATGCAATTTAAACAATGCTAAACCATGTGACACTCCCATGCAAACTGATTTCCTTAGAAACAATGATGAGTCTTCCCCTGAATTTAAAGATAATACATTCTATAGATCAGTCATAGGTTCACTTCTTTATATATCTAATTGGACCAGACCAGATATTGCATTACCTCTCAATCTATTGTCAAGACATGTTAGTAAACCAACTATGTATCATTGGGAAGCTGTCAAAAGAATCCTAAGGTATCTAAAAAGTACATTAGATTTTTGTTTAGTATTAGAACCTAGTAATGACAAAGAGCCAAAACTTACTTGTTACGCAGATGCGGATTGGGCTGGAGATATATCATGCAGAAAGAGCACTTCTGGTTATATTTTTCTGTTAAATAACTGTCCAGTTTACTGGTACACTGGTAAACAAGAACTGGTAGCCACTTCAACCACAGAAGCGGAATATGTTTGTTTATCCAAAGCTGCAAATAACCTTGTATGGTTTAATGATTTGATTTCAGATGTCTGGAAAAAACCTGCTTTACCTTTTGTTATGCATGAAGATAATAAAGCAGCCATTGAAATATCCAGATCCGATGCCATTGGACAAAGATCCAGGCATATAGATATAAAGTTTAAACATGTGAGACAATTGTCTCAAGATGGATTTATCAAAGCAGTGCATTGTGATACCTCTGAACAATTAGCTGACATATTAACGAAGCCTTTACCTTCTAAGCAGCACAAATATTTAACTTCAAAATTATATGTCTTATATTGTCCTGAATCTGAATGTAATTAGTGTTGTATAGCGAACCGGCATTTAGAGGGGGATTTGTCAGATGTAAATGCCTTATTCCCTAACCTGTAAATAATGTATATATGGGATATCAGGGGTTAACTTATTCTTTGTTTCCTAATGTATTCATAATTCACCACTCCCATCCTTGACTCCGCCCTTTGTATATATAAGGAGCCACCCTCACCATTTCCCTTGCTTCTATCTGTAAATATTCAGTGAATATAGAATGCCTGTTAAGATTAAAGAGAGATATATTTAAACCTCTAATCTTTATTATCATTATTGAGTCTGATCCTAAAAATATTGCAACATCTTCAACCAGGTATTTTCCTACGTAACCAAGTTTGCAGCCATAGCTCAGTGAAATCACATCCACTATCCTAGGCTTCTTCAGACAGCAAGGAAGCATTTTGCTGACTATTGGGAGACTAATATCGCTAATATCGCCCGGTTCGCGCCCATAGAGCGGGCCTACTCAGGGTGCCGTCGGCTAGACAGTGGCGGCTGGCGGCCCCCAGGGGTAGAGCCTTCTCGGTCGGTGCACCCACCCTCTGGAATCAACTCCCCTTGGAGCTCCGATTAGCTCCTGACCTTTGCACCTTCCGCCGGGAATTAAAAACTTGGCTTTTCAAATCCCTTGACCTGGACTGATGATGCGGTTTTAATTGGTTTTAAGGGTTAATTTTAAATTTTTTAGATTTTGGTCTTTATTTTATATTGTGGCTTGTGTTTTATTGTTGTGAGCCGCCCTGAGTCCATTGTGAGATAGGGCGGCATATAAGCTGAATAAAATAAAATAAATAAAATAAATAAATAATATAGATCTATTTCGGACTGGTTGATCCTCATTAGTTAGCCACACCCTTACCATATATTCCCTCCCCGTAGAAGGTAGAGGAAAATACCCGGTTGAAGAAAAATACATACATACATACATACATACATACATACATACATACATACATACATACAATGCGCGGGAGAGACCCAAAGACCAGCTGGCCAGCAGGAGATGCACGCATAAGCATGGCAGAGCTGAACTGGTGTGACGGTTCGCATGCCCACAGAGAGGGTGCTGCGTGCCACCTCTGGCACACATGCCATAGATTCGCCATCATGGAGCTATAGGGTCTCTATCTATCTCACATCCCAGGATTATGGTGGGGGATACCAGCTAAAAGTATCCTCCTGAAAGATAGATGGTAACTATCTATCTTGAGTAATAACTAGCAAGCAATTATGCTAAGTAGAAAAGGGAGTCCAGATGTATAAAACCAAGAGGACTTTTGGGAAATGATGTTTGAGACTTCCCATTATCCACCCAATTATTTTAGCTTTACCCAGCATTTATCAAGGTCAACGCACAAGTAAAAAGAAGACTATTGCCTTGGTGGAGCAAGGCCATCTATTAAATGTACAGCTTCTTCTCGGGCCTCTCTTTCCCTAGAGTCTATAGCCATTCATTCATGAAGAGTTATAAAAGTGAGTCTGAATATAAATAGATATGGTCAGGGAGAACCAAAATAATATGTCTAGTGTGGAATCAAAACGGAGGATAAGCAAATAACCAAGGCTCACTGCTGTGTTTTCTTAGACATTACATACTGGAGGAGTTCTCCTTCAAAAGGGACACACTCCTGCAGACAAAGAGATACACTCATATTTATACATTTCAGAAAGGAAATAATGCATGCCTAAGAAATAACATAATAGACAGGTTACTTCCTGTCCTTCTATTATCTACAAGAACAATGGTCTTAGATAGAAAAATAAACATTTGCATATAGAGATGCAATGGGAATGTTCTAATTAAAAATTACAAGGGACCACTGTAAACTCGACTTTGCAAGGCAAGGCCACATTCTTTTTGTCTTAATTGTTCCATTCATCTGAAAATTGATTTTCCCCCCCTGCCTGCCCCCCCACTACCATGAATAAGCAACCTTTGGCTTCATGCAGGCCTTGGGGGAATTTAAAATCTTTTTGCGAGCAATTAGACTTGTAGTAAAAAATATCTGTCCCTTTCCTACAGCCTGATGTTTGAGATATAGAGAAAAGGAAAGAAGGATATCAAAAATTGTCAGCTCTTTTTCAGACAAGAAACCAGAACCATGAGTACTAAGGTTATAGTAACAGAATCTTGCAAGTCTGAAAGAACTACTTCTCTCCTGTGCCTTTACTTTCCAGACAACCAAGGAATGTTCCTTTGGAGATACTAGCTTCACCTCCATTCCTCCTTTGAATTCATTTCCTTTGGATTTCATTCCTCAGATTGATGTCTAGGCTGCGGATCTTCCTCCAGTCCCCCAAGGTTATTCTCACAGCACATTACAGAAATGGAATGATTATTCCCACAAACTTTGGCTTTGCTTGAACTGTGCTTCCAAGAAAAAGCTCTTAAATAGAAGTTTCTCCATTTCTGTTGTGTATTAATCAAAGTCCAAGATACAACACCAGTCAGAAAATAGAATATGTATTAGAGTCGGGGAAAATTCATGGGAATTTTCATAGAATCCCGCTATCAAGTCCCATTTTACAGGGCATGAACAAGGAAGCAAGAAATACACAGACTTGAATAAGGAGTTTTAATACAAGGATTAAGGGTAAGGGTAATTTTGGAAAGTGAAGTACAAACCCTCAGTCCTCTTAGAGAGTTCACTAAAGCAGGGGTCTCCAACCCTGGCAACTTTAAGACTTGTGGACTTCAACTCCCAGAATTCTTCAGCCAGCTGGCTAAGGAACTCTGGGAGTTGAAATCTGCAAGTCTTAAAGTTGCCAAGGTTGGAGACCTCTGCACTAAGGCACCAGTTTCTGAACATTTTGAATCTCTTCTTTCCAGGCTTTTTGTAGCCTGGACTGAGCTGCTATTTATGATGTAAACCGCTAATGAACTCTTCTCCCTTTCATTGGTCTCAATGTCTATAATTTCTCCTATTTATTTCTTATCTCTCAGAATCTCTCACACTCACCTTCCCCTTGGCAGGATCCTGTAATCTGAAACGCCATAACTTTTGTTAACAGTGGTGAACTTCTCCTCACCAAGAGTGATGCTGACATCCCATTCCAAGGTATTAATGAACCTGTAAATAAACTTGATTTCATCATGACAGAAAAGGAATAAAGCAAAAGGAAGCATCCAATAGTTGACCAGAAGCATACAGTTAAAGAGGGATTCATCTACATCTCCAGTTTTGAGAATTAAGATTGCTAACCGAAAGTCCACAAACTGAAAAGTGTTTCCCTGTCCTTATATAGGTATGATATATCCTTAAGATAGTGCAGCATTATGTCCTTCCTTGGAAGAAAGTGGAAATTGTTTGTACTGTCATTCAAAAGAACATTAATTAAGGGGGGGAAAAACTATGGGTGGGAGAAGAGGGAGGGGGGAGAGTGGGAGGAGGAGGGAGAGAGAGAGAGGCAGGGAGAGGCAGGTAGGGAGAGAGAAAGGGAGAGGGGGGAGGGGGAGAAAGAGAGAGAGAGAGAGAAAGAAAGAAAGAAAGACAGACAGACAGAGACAGAGAGGGATAGAGAAGACTAAACATGATTCTCCTTTATGACTTTTCTCTAACCATTATGTAATTATTCTTTCCTAATCATTAAATCAACATTCACTCTGTTAGATAGGAGTTCCATTCTCCTGATATTAAGAGTTAAATTCAACACCAGAAGACTCAACTGAGATTAAAAAAAAACCAAGAATTTTTTGGGAGGGTTGGCATGAATGAAAGGTTAATCAATACATTAAGAACTCATAACTACTTAACCTCTTGACAGAATTGGCAAAGTTGACAGATTTTGCTGAAATGGATAATTCACTTCTTAGATTAGAGAAGAGACATTATCTACATTTATTGGTGACTGGAAGCTCTTGTGGATTTTTTGAAAAAAAATTGACCTTGGGATATAAGGTTTTGATGATTAGACAGAATAGATAATAGAAAGAAGACTAATATGATGTAACTTTGGAAAGAGAGGTCAAAATATATCTGTGCTTTGCTGTGAAGACTATCAGAAGCTACTCTTTTATTTTGCTTTCTTTTCTATTTTTTCTTCAACTTTTTTCTATTCTTGCACTTTTTGCTTTTTCTTTTGACTTCTTTCTTTTTATTTTTTCCTCCCTTACTATTAGTTTGTGTTAGCTTTTATCTTCTTGTTGAAAAGTTTTAATAAAAAATTATATATATATGAAGAAATTTGAAAAATCTAGCCATTGAGAAAAGTCAGGGGGAAAAAAGAGAGCTCCTGAATAATAGGCTGATACTGAAAACGTAAACAGTATGCATACCAGCAAAGTATCTAATCAGGAGAAAGAATGTCTGCATGCATGCAATATGAACATGCATGTGTAAAAAGGTCATGTTCTCTATGGAATTTTGGCAGGAAGTACTTTCCTTATTGAGGATGGGAAGGGAAGATCATCTGAAATATGGATTTGGACATGACTAGGAATCTCTTTTCTTCAGCAGCTCATCTTATGTCAACTCAAATCTCTCTACGGATGGGCTCTGGTAGGTGGAACAGTACATGGGCAATAGAGAAAGAACAGGCAATGCCAGATTGTATTTAATTTTCTGATATAAATCCAGCATTAAGTCTGAGAATCCACCCAAATAACTGCCTATACTGGAAGGCTAGAAGCTTAATAATAATTTAAATAAAAATAAATACAGCCAGTCCTCAACTTACAACAGTTCGCTTACTGACTGTTCAAAGCAGTGGTGGGTTGCCCCCAGTTCGGACCGGTTTGCAAGAACCAGTAGTAAAACCAGCGGGAGACACTGCCCACCACCCTGGATGTCATCATAGGTGATCTGCGCATGCGCAGAAGCAAGGCGCGTGCACGAGCGAAGCCAGCGCATGCTCACGATCCCATTGAGAACTGGTAGTAAAGGTAAGTAGAACCCACCCCTGGTTCAAAGTTACAATGGCACTGAAATATGTGACTTATGACTGTTTTTTTATAGTTACGACCTTTGCCACATCCCCATGGTCATGTGATCAAAATTCAAACGCTTGGCAACTGGTTCATATTTATGACCATTGCTGTGTCCCAAGGCCACGTGGTCATCCTTTGCAACCTTCTCACAAGCAAAGTCAATGGGGAAGCCAGGTTCACTTAACAACCAGGTTACTAACCTATCAACTGCAGTGATTCACTTAACAATTGTGGCAAGAAAAGTCGTGAAAGGCGGTAAAACTCACTTAACAAATGTCTCACTTAACAATAGAAATTTTGGGCTCAATTGTGGTCGTAAGTGGAGGACTATCTGTAATGAATGTATAATCCTAAACCCTAAGCAGCTGATCCCTTTAAGTTTAGTTTATTGGTGGGAGAGGTTCCTATTAGTTCTGACTTATATTTTGCAGTAATACGCACACTTGATAAAGTAACTTTCCCCAAATTATTACCCTCCAGACAATATGCATTTGGGCTTTACAATCTGTAATTCCCCATCCAGTATGGCCAATGGATTATCAAACTTGAAACCCAACATATTGAGACAGCACAGCATGGAGAAGGCATGGCAGAGATGCAATTAAATGATTTTGTTGCACTGACAGGCCATCAAAGTGCTCCGGTGTAATTCTCAGCCAATTCCCATGATCTCTGAGCAGAGAGAGGCTGCCTGAAAATTCTGCTTATGTCAGATTCCTCTCCAGTTCATAGATTCTATTCCTTTTGCCAATTAAAGGATCATATATAGAGAGAGAGCAGACCTGGAAAGAGAAGAGACCTCATAAATCAGTTGTTGGTCAGTGTACGTTATAATGGAGCGATGAGTCACTTGCTGGCAGAATTTAATGAAATTTCTCATCGCCTTCTCTTATGGATTCCAAATCTCCAAAGTGGGGTTAAGTACAAAGGCCTCAACCTAGTTGTTGAACCTTGTGTAAAATGGAATTCTTCCCCCCCCCTTTCTCTTTTTCCTTCCTTCTTCAAGAAGAATGATGTTATCTTCTTTTTCCATACGAGTGAACAAGCATCAGCAAATGGGTAATGATAGCAAATTGTTGCTCTGCTCCTGCAAAAGGTATAGTTCTTCCTTTTGCAATTAAAACAAAACAAACAAACAAACAAAAGAAATGTAACAGCTTAATGGCTTCTACCGTGTTTGCCTGAAAATAAGACATCCCCTGATAATAAGCCCGATCGGGCTTTTGAGCGCATGTGCTGAAATAAGCCCTTCCCAAAAATAAGCCCTCCAAAAATAACCCCCCCCCAATAAGCCCTCCCCGAAAATATTTAAATGCATGCACAGCCGGTCCCTGCCATTTCCTCTGGTTAGGGTTAGGGAGACAGAGCTGGAAATCAGGTAAGATGGCAAGAGGAGCCCCATCTTGCTCCATGTGCCCCAAAATAACTCCCCGAAAATAAGGCCAAGTGCTTATTTCGGGGTTCAAAAAAATATAAGACAGGGTCTTATTTTCAGGGAAACACAGTAATTGGAACTGCCCATTTCTAAAGATCAGATATTGTTTTATTTTGTAGCACAGTGAAATCTCTGATAATTCATAAGTGGATGTTGGATTTTAGAATAATGATGTCAAGACTAACAATGGAAAGAAAATATGGATTAAGCAAGGTTTATGCATTTATTTATTCAGACAATGGCTCCCTAGATCAGTTTTGGCTTTTGAGATAGATAACTAAACTTCAAGATCAGATTTCCAAAAATCCAAAAAAACTGCTGGGTATCTTCCAAAAGAAGAGAGATAGAGAATAAAATTATCCTCTCTTTCTCTTTCCCCTCCTCCAAGCCCTGCTTGATCATATTTATTTCCTCCCAGTTATTGTCTTCTCAATAATGTTAAACACAAATAAATTACACAGAGAATCTGTAAATCTTTGGTATGCCCAGGAAATGCTTTTGGGAAGCCTTTTGTTGTCATTGGTCAAGGAAGGACCTTTGCTGATAACATTCTGATCCTGGAGAAAAACTGACTCTAGACTAGGGGTGTCCAGCCTTGGCAACTTTAAGACTTGTGAACTTCAACTCCCAGAATTCCCCAGCTAACAAGATCTTAAAGTTGTGAAAGTTGGATACCCTTGCTCTAGATTAGGGGTGTCAAATATCAGGCCTAGAAGCCATCTTTTTCATTGAATCTTCAGGCCTGCCACATTTACTACTGTGGAAAACTGGGAAGGGGGAATTGTGTGGAGCCAGGGTGATATACAGCCATAATAACATTCCTTTCTCAGAGAGTCAAGGACATCTTGCCCTGCATCTGGAAGGCTGGAACTGGGAGGCATCTCCAGTTGGGACAGTGCTTCGATTGGACTTGTGGGTGTTGGGCAGGGACTTGAACTTTCCTTTGGGTGGGGAAAACCTGGAAATTTTCAGATTTGGGTTTTCCCAGATGTGCCAATATCTAATAAAATGGAACTTTGAGGAACTTCAAGCCTCGGAGTCTTATTTCATTGGGGGGGTGTTACTTGGAACCCTGACATCAAACTCACCTCATCACGACAGTATCACGTGACATATCGGGACATTTCCCCCCTTCACTAAATTGGGCATGGGTGTGGCCAGCGCATGACAAATCTGGCCCGCGGGCCAGGAGTTTGACAGCCCTGCTCTAGATCTTTATAAAGTCTGATGACAAAGATCTGTGAGCTGTATTGCTCTCTGAGAATTGTCCGCTTTTTCTCTTCCATTGAAAAGGTAACATCAAAAGCTACTAGGATATTCTCCTAGGGAGGATACTACTGCAATAACTGAAGATAAATTTCCACATCATTGATTTGAGTTGCTACCATTATTTAAAACCTCAAAGGTATCTTCTTTCCTTCATTAATTCTTTCCAAACCTAAGTTGCCTGCACTAAAGTTGATCTGGTTAATCAGTTTAAAAGCAAGGCAGACGGCAGAGTCAAATGAATGAATAAAGAAACTTTATTGGCAATATGGCAAACTTGTCACTCTTTAGGACTGGCATATAAAGTGTATTATTTTGATGGGATAGGAGTTTTTAAAATGGCCTTCTAAATTCTTACTTTGTCTGTTCAGTGGCAAAATCAGAGCTGGGGGTGGTACAGTAAACTAGATATCATTTGAAAGGGTGTCAGTTTTTCCCCCAGAATGTTCTGCAACAAATTGAATAAAATTTTATTGTTTGTTCATATTAGTGAATGAAAGAAACAAGAGGCTGAGAGAGAAAGCATAGAAACTGCAGCCCTCAGGTTCATAGTTTCTTTCAAAACATAAAACCAAGTTCAACCTATAAAAATGCATCTCTATATTCAAAATTTATCTATAAGATGTAAGGCTGGTTTATTGAATATCTTCTCCAGAAGGCTTGAAATTCTTCCAGAACTTTAGAGGGAGGTTTTTTCAAAAAAATAAAAAAAATTTTTTTTGACAGAAAAGACTATTCTGGAAAAAAAAAACCTCATCCTTGTACCTTATGCATGTCTGGAAATAGAAATAGATACATGGAGATAGATATATTCCAGAAATATAGATGGTTTCATGTCTCTAAACACATCGGAGAAGCATTTCTAATGTTCTGTTCTAAACTAGTTTTCAGTTTGAAAGTTGGTAGGATCATCTGTATTATAGTCTGGATGAGACAGTATTCCTCCATTTCTCCCAGAACACTTCAGATGGTGAACACTTTTGCTGCAGCTCATTTGGCTTAGAATTTCCCATCAGACCCCAATCAATACATGTATTTATACCACTTTACACCACTTATACTCAGAGCTGTTTCAAGCCATTCCTGGCAATCATTACAACCTTGTATTTCCTGCCCTCGAAATGTGTGGTCCTTGAAATATTATACTGCAGTGCTTAATAACTGTCACCATACTGGCTATGCTGCTAAGATCTGTGGCATAGCAAGTTATAGATTCTTCTTTGACCATTGTAACCATAGGCGGCCAGTCTAGAAGGCCCATTCAACTAAGACATTGAATCCAATCCTCTATTCAACATAAGAATCAGATGAACCATTCCCAGTAGATGATGGCCTAGCCTGCACTTGAACAACATAAGGATATTCTTTCCTTACTGTGCCAACTTGTTGTGTGTTATGCCAATGAATATAGCCACGACAAACAAAACTACCACCTAGTTATATTTTGTGTCTCTCAAAATGCACGGATGAAGCCCAACCTCTGGCTGAGAGAAGCTAATCATTTCTGTTAAACTGAGGCATTATATCTAAAATCCCCTCCCCAATATTCAAAGTCAGTCCACACCTCACCGCTGCCATTCCTTCTGATGGCTTTTTCTGCATGTCTTCAATCTAAAACCAAAGAGAGAGAAAATCAATATACAATTTCTGCCTACATGAAAGCTTCCTTAACTACCAAAGTATCCATAATGAAAAACATGAGTCCAGAATATGAACCTAGTAAACAGAGGGAGATGTTTTCAAGAAGCTTTATATCAAATTGTAAGTGGCTTGAACTCCATTAGAAGGACCCCTAAGAGAGATCAAAGCCTATCAGCCTCCTTAGCAAGTGAGATACTTTCTCCATGTGCCCCCAATCCTCTACTTTCTACCTGCAGTGGGAACTTGTTCTGCCAATATGTGTTACTCTGTTCTGAGTTAGCCCTATTTAGACTGGCAAAAGTGGATAAAAGATGGGCTGAGTTTCCACGCCCCTCTAAACTGTAAGACAAGATAATCCTCTGACATGATTCAGTACCAGGTGGTGCTTGTTTAACAACCACATGTCAGTGACTTCGAACTTACAACAGGGCTGAAAAAGTGACACTTATTGTAGCAGCATCCTGTGGTCACATGTTCACCATTTGCGACCTTTCTTGTCTTCCCACAAGCAACATCAATGGGGAAGGCAGCAGGAGGTCACAAATGGTGACCACATGACATCCTCGCTTAATGACTCATGGTGTTTCACTTAAAGACTGCAGCCAGAAATTCCAGAATTCCCATTGCAAAGCAACATATCATATGATGTCATGTTTTACAGCTATCTTGCTTACTGATGGACATCACGGTCCCAATTGTCATTGTTGTCATGATTTTGGCTCTGTTTTGCTGCTTATATATTAAAAGCAAACGGTTTTCTTAATCATCTGATCTATTCTGTCAACATAAAGTTCATATGTAAACAGTGTTAATTAAACTGGGATATGAACAGAAGTATTTAGTTTGCTGAAATGACGATTGGCTTTAATACAAGGAATATGGCTGATGATTTATTTATAAAACTAGAGCTATGCTTTGCATTGATGTTTTGTTATTCCCAGTTGTCAAAGATAAGTCTAGTTATTCTGATAACGATCTTTTTGGAAATTTCTAGTAACAATATTAATAAACAAACATATCACTAAATTGTTTTATTGCTTCACCAATTTAAAGATTTTTTGCAATTTTGAGAAGTTCTTTTGGAGAAAACATTCTTAGTACTATTTTTCTAGGCTTTCTCATCCAAGTGGCTTTATTCCAATTTCCCAATGTCATATTTGACAGTTTAAATTATGTCTAGCAGCTCAGAAATGAGAGAAAATGCAATTAATCAATCAATAGAGCTGGAAGGAATATTGGAAATACTCTAGTCCAATCCCCTGCTCAAGCAGGAAACCCTATACCATTTCAGACAAGTAACTGTCCAGCCTCTTCTTAAAAACTTCCAGTGATGAAGCACCCACAACTTCTAACAGCAAGCTGTTCCACTGGTTAATTGTCCTCACTCTTAGGAAGTTTTAAGACTACTTTAAATGCAAAAAGATTACTCATATATCCATCTTCACCTACCAAATGAACATTGGTTATGTCTTAGTGATAGTATTATGGTTCTTCTGTCAAAGATGTACTTAAATGTCTGATCAGAAAATAGCACTAGCTTCCTCTAAAATATCTCACGTAATCCTCCATCTTTGTTTAGGAATACTGTGGATTCAGAGGTGGATTTCAGCAGGTTCTGACCAGTTCTGGAGAACCGGTAGCAGAAATTTTGAGTAGTTCGGAGAACCGGTAGTAAAAATTCTGACTGGCCCCGCCCCCATCTATTGTCTGCCTCCCAAGTCCCAGCTGATCGGGAGGAAATGGGGATTTTACAGTATCCTTCCCCTGGAGTGGGGTGGGAATGGAGATTTTACAGTATCCTTCCCCTGCCACGCCCACCAAGCCACACCCACCAAGCCATGCCACGCCCACCAAGTCATGCCCACAGAACTGGTAGTAAAAAATTTTGAAACCCACCACTGTATGGATTCTATGACACTGAATATGCATTTAATATTAATTTACCTCACAAACTTGTATTTTATAGCCACCTATCTAATAAATGTGACTTGGGATGGCATACAACAACCAAAAACAAATATAAACATAAAAATAATTAGAAATAAAAAAAAACAAGTCTGTAAGAAAGTGGACAACATGCTAAACACAACACGACCGTCTTGCAGGCTTCCCAGGGTTCCCATAGGATCCTCAAGGTTGCTGAGAAAAACATGTATAAAGGTTTTCTAGAAGGCTAGTAACTATTTGAAGTGACTAGTGACTAATTCTAGAAGGCTAGAATTATGTAGTAGATAAACTATTTTAGTTGGGAAACTGAATTAGAATAGCTAAGTATTAACCAACAAGATTGGGTGGGTTTTGCTATGAATCTTCATACAGAGTATATTTGCCTGTATTCTCAAATATCTGATTTTGGCCCCATTTGATTTCCAACTTACTATATTGGTTGTTAGGTTTCCTCCTCTCTTGTAGATAATTAAGCTGTTCACTGACTTTTCATCGATCGAATGATTAAATGTGGACGATAATCCTTGGTGCTGTATCTTAAAATGAAGAAGTTGTTGATCGCTATTGAGAATTAATCTGGAGTATTCAGTAGGGTCCTGAGCAAAAGAAAAAGGTTTTAATCTATATCTGCAGTGAAGTTTTTCTCATTTAGTAATGAAGAATAAATTTCAAACACACTTTTGCATTTTTCTATTAAAAATAAGTTTTGAGTTTCACTAGATCAGTGTACCCATGTGCATTTAAAGACTTGATGCTATGAGGAATCCTGAGATGGTGGTCTGGTTTTGTAGTTTCCATGAAATAAATATTTCTAGGTGGATCACAGCATATATCATCATCATCATCATCATCATCATCATCGAAAATGAAGACGTTAAATTGCTCTGGGACTTTCAAATTCAAACAGATAGGCACCTGCCACATAACACTCCAGACTTAACAATTGTCAATAAGAAAGACAAAAAGTCTGGATAGTGGATGTTTCAGCACCTGGAGACAGCAGAATAGAAGAGAAAGAACTGGAGAAGATAACAAAATACAAAGACCTACAAATAGAAATAGAACGACTGTGGCAAAGGCAAGCAAGGGTAGTACCAATAGTAATAGGTGCCTTGGGTGCAATCCAAAAATAACTGGAGCACCACTTGAACATCATTGGCATTGACAAATTCACCATCAGTCAATTGCAGAAGGCAGCTTTACTTGGAACAGCTTCCATCCTGCGATGATATCTGTAAGATCATCCAGATCTGCCTATCCCCAGTCCTTGGTAAGGATTTGATAGGTAGACAAAAATGCCAAACCCAGTCTGAACATCTGGCTGACTGTCCAATGATCATCAACAACAACAACCAGTACAGGCCAGTACTGAAACAACCTATGAACTGACCCTTGATAAGAAGAATTAAGAGAAAATTATAGCATACTAATCCCTCATCTACATTCAAGCTGAAACCAGAAAAAGGAATAGTTGCAAGGAAAATATGAAAGATGCCAGCAATCCTTAAAACAAGGATCAGCAGTCTTTCTGGAGAATTGTTCCTTTCAGTGGTTCCCTTTCAGGACCTTGTGGAGTAGGTGGGATTGTTGATATCTGAGAGTGTGATACAAATGCCCACACATATGCTCTACTATTGAAACTATCTATGCAAGAAGTCTATCTAGAACAGTTCAGTTCATTGATCCCTTCATGAAGTTTCAGATTGTTCATCGACCCACAAACATATATTTATTAAAATAATTTAATAAATAATACTTTAATAATACTACAAACAACAACAGCAACAGTAACAATAATATTGACAGCTGAGCCATTTACTGAGTCTTTGTGACCCTCGGCCATTTAATGACCCCCTTAGATTTATTTATTTATTTATTTATTTATTTATTTATTTATTTATTTATTATTTATTTAAATTTGTATACCGCCCTTCTCCCGAAGGACTCAGGGCGGTGCACAGCCAAAATTAAAATACATACAATACAAAATTTAAAATAATTTAAAAGCAGAATTAAATCGAATTGGCTTCCCAAAATACTAAAACCCATTACCCTTAAAATAACCCATTAAAATTTTAAGCCAGCCCAGTTTACTGAAATAGGAAGGTCTTCAAGGCTCGACGGAAGGTCCGGAGGTCCGGGATTAGTCGTATTCCTGGGGGTAGCTCGTTCCAGAGGGCGGGTGCCCCCACAGAGAAGACTCTCCCCCGGGGGTCGTCAGTCGGCATTGCTTGACCGACGGCACCCTAAGGAGGCCTTCTCTGTGGGACCGAGTTGGCCAGTGGGAGGTTATCAGTGGCAGAAGGTGGTCTCGCAAATAACCCACTGATTCTTGAAGGTCAATACCGACCATTTTAGGGAATCTTGATCTATAGCATCAAATACTAACCTGCGATAATCACAATAAAACCAGAATTGATCTACCTCTGAATATGATTGAATGGCATTGTCCTTTGAAATAAACAAAAATATTTGTACTGGATGTTGCTGGGTTAAAGAGAAAATAAACATATAATGCTCCAGATCACCTGAAAAGGTTTAATTGGCTGCCGGAACAAGTCATATCCCTCAATAGTCAGTTCAACATCACTGTCTGCTAAATTCAGGACCTGAATGTAGCTTTCTTTGGGAACTGGGATAGGCATCGCGTTTTCCTAATTAAGAGAAAAGAGTGTGTCAACAGCAAAATAAAACGCATGGTCAGGGGAAATTATTAGTGATTAAGTAATTAGTAATTATTAGTGATTAGTGAGGGGAAATTATTAGTGATTAAGATTTCAGTGGGTTGGTTAGAGTCCAGAGATTCAAGTTCTTTACCCTTCAGCCTCATTTCCAAATAAAGGACCCACTGTCTTTTTAGCACACTGATGAGCAATTAATAACATAGTGCAAAGCAGAAAAATGGCCAATGATGCATAAATGTAGAACAATTGCATTTCTACCCCTGTGCCTATCTTACCTACTTACCTCTATCTTGAGTTCCACAATAGCTGCAGCTGCAAATGCCAGACTGGCCAGGATCATGCCAGTTGCCATCTTTTTAATGGGCCTGAAAGTAAATAAATACAACTTAATTAGAATAATGTACAGCTACCCTCCAAGTCTGAGATCACGGCACTTAAGCCACATGCATTTGATCCAGCTGAAACCAGCAATCCTTGAATTGAATGTTTCTATAATATATATGGAATATATTCAAGGTCTATTCAAATGGATTTGCTATTTTTAAAAAATGCTCCCTGCTTGCAAGATTCCCATTAAGTTCCACATAGCTCTTTGAGGAGAGAACTGAGTTGGCATTTAGTTAATGTGTGAAGTGGAGGAAAGCAAAACTGATGATCTGTATCCAGCTTGCTTCTGAGAAGTGAGACAGAAAAAATGTATGGGATTATTGAGCTGAAAGGACATTAGAAATAAAGTGCACATCTTCGAATAGTTCTGTCATGATAAAAAGAGTCAAATGAGGGGATTTGCAGGTGAATATCTCAGAGCTGGTGAAGGGCATATTAAAAGGATGCTTTAATTAATGAAAATTTCCTGCCCTTGAAGAAAAATATCCTGGCCTGTTGTTCAGACCAGTAAAATAAATTGGGGTCAGAGGACGTGCTTGCATTCAGAGTTGGAAAAGAAAAACTGGGTTCATATAAGGCATGATTTCCTTAATTTTGTTATTTGTTGACGAAGCTACAATTTGATAGGTTCACAGAGCAGATGGAAGCCACCCACCATGGTTTCCAAATCATAATATAATACTTTTGTAAAGCTTCTCTTGGCAGGTTGTATGAATCTGTGACCTAAAACCTGCAAAATAGCCTGCTTTGTTTTGTTTGTTTGTTTTAAATTGTGGAGAAGCTGAAAGAGAATAAACATAAACCTTGCAAAAGTTAAAAGTATATTCCCACCCCATTCCAGGGGAAGAATACTGTAAAATCTCCATTCTCTCCCCAATCCAGGGGAAGGTTACTGCAAAATCCCCATTTCCTCCAAATCAGCTGGGACTCAGGAGGCAGAGAATAGATGGGGGCGGGGCCAGTCAGAGGTGGTATTTACTGGTTCTCTGAACTACTCAACATTTCCGCTACCGGTTCTCCAGAACTGGTCAGAACCTGCTGTAACCCACCTCTCATCTGGAAGCCTCAAGGAGAATTGGACAAGATTTCTTCAACATTAACCAATTGTGGCCTTATTTTTGCCGGTGATGATCCAATACGCTTGGAGGGCATCGGCTGAACCAAAGAGTTTTCTTCTTAGGTACTTACGTGAAATTAAGTCTGCACAGGTTTACCAAGGGATATAGTCCAAAGTCAAAGACAGGAATGAAGACAAGGATCAAGAGAGGATTTAAGAACTGGAATATCAAAGATTGCAGGAGGTTATTAATTTGTCATTACAATCCTAAAATAATTTAGTAGGGAATAAAACTCACTGACAACAGGTATTAGGTAACCTTGACACATGTAAAAAAAGGGAGGGGGTTTGAATTGCGATGACAAGTTGCAAATTGTGTTACCATCCCTGCAGATCGTGGTGCTTATGGGACTCAGGAGAACTTATTCTGAGGAAACAATTTACACATATAGGTACACAGTAGAAATGTCCAGCAATCCATATTTGAAAGGGGGCAGAGGATTCCAAATGCAGGCAGGCACTCAGAGCAGCTATGAGCATCTACACTGATTTCAAATGACCTGTTCCTCCTCAGATCCAGTTTGCTGAGATAGATAGATAGATAGAGGTAGATAATTTATTATCAAAGCACTTTCAATTATTGGCAATTTTCTCAGTGAAGAGGACCTGTCCCCAATTGGGTCTTGGTGGCTTAATCACTACATCAAATTAGTCCTCTTGAGTGATACTTAACTAAGGCTAAATATTAACTAAATTAAAATCCATCAGAATGCCATAATTAGTAGACCTTTATCAAGAACTCCTTTGATCCACGCTCACTTGTATATAACCATATCTCAATATCATATTCAATGTAAATTACTGATTTTCTGACACAAATAGGAAAAGGCCAGCTGTTTAAACTCATGTTTACAACTCTTAATTTAATCCTATTTTCTCCTGGTTTAGAGTAAAACAAAGAGGAACTTCCTGATGGAGGAACAAGTCAGTGGAACAAACTGGCATGCAATGTGATAAGTTCTCCTTCACCAGCGATCCTCAAACAGGTGCTAGATCAGTGATGGCTAACCTTTTTGCCATCACGTGCCAAAAGCGGGGGGGCTGGGGGGGGTCGTGCGCATGCGTGCTCACACCTATAATTCAATGCGCCCCACCCCCCCATGCTCCCCACGCTTTTGGCACGCAATGGATTCAGTAGGCGTGTTTTTTGCCTTCTGCAGGCTCCAGAGGCTTTCTTGGAGCCTGGGGAGGGTGAAAATGGCTTTCCCCAGCCCTCCAGAGGCCCTCCAGAGGCTGGAAATGGCCTGTTTCCTGACTTCCAGTGGGCCCGGAAGGCCAGAAAATTAGCTGTCCGGCACGTGCATGTGCACCGGAGCTGAGCTAGGGCAATGCTCGCGTGCCCACAGATATGGCTCTGTGTGCCACCTGTGGCACGTGTGCCGTAGGTTCGCCATCACGGTGCTAGATGATCATCTGTCAAAGTTGTGTAGTTGCCAATGTTTTTACAGAATCCCATGGATTATGTATCAATCTAGGATATTTGGGGATATCATTGACAAAACAATAGCTGCCCTTTTTAGGGGTTCACTGAATAGTGGAATAGTGCTTCAGAACCCCATCCCACTTTTAAAAATGATACAATATCCAAAAAGAGCCTTTGTTTCTGTGAGTTATATTTATCAGTATTTATCATATTAAACTCTGCTCTGAACTCATTATTTTTTTTTACTATGTATTTAATATTTTGTAATTGTAATCGGTTTTCATATTTATAATGATTTTTATATCTCTATTTTTATTATACATTATAGACCACCTAGAATCACCCCAAATAGCAACATGGGAGGTATATAAATTTAATTTAATTTTTTTTTTAAATTGACACATTTGCTCTTACTACTGCTTTTCAGAATTATTTGATGGGGTTTTAATATTGTACTATTTGCCATAGGTAGGCTGGCAAATAATGTTTATTTCAAAGACCCCTGAGAGTCTTGGGGCACTCCCAGAAGTGCTAGGACTACACTTTAAGAAACACTGGTTTAGAAGAATGACAACGTAAAAACAAAAACAACAACAGTAACATGTTCATTAAGGAAAATGAATGGGATAATGCAATTTTGAAAACATGTTTTCATAACCTTAATTTATGATTATCTACACTTATCATACAATTCCCAGTGGCCGGTGACTGAATTCCAGGATACAGTCTGTAAAGGTGTACTCCTTTCCCCAGCCCCACACCGGATAATTTTTTTTCATGAAATCATTGCAATGTTATCAGAGTATTCAGCGGGAGAACAGAGAGCTTACAGCTTCAGCTTACCTGCATTTGGTCAGGTTGAAGGACAAATCTTTCCTAGAAGACAACAACATCAAAAAAGAGTTAATAAAGGCAACGATGGCAGAACTGGCATTGTTGATGCAGGTTACTAACATATGGGATGGGAGGTGGAGGACTTAAGTGTTTCCTCTATAGCACTGATGGCTAACCTTTTTGCCATCGTGTGCCAGGAGGGGAGGGGGGGTTGCGCGCGTGCGCCCACACCCATAATTCTATCTGGGAACGGAAGTTGGCAAATGGGCCATTTTCGGCCTCCGGGGGGTGGGGAAGGCCGTTTTCACCCTCCCCATACTCCTAGAGAGGCTCTGGAGGCTGGGGACAGCAAACAACAGGCCTTCCCACCCCCCACCCCCCGAGGCCCTCCGGAGGCAGGAAACAACCTGTTTCTCTACTTCAGGCCCAGAAGGCTTGAAAATCAGCTGGCACACGCCGGAGCTGAGCTCGCGTGCCCATTGATATGGCTACACCTGCCACCTGTGGCACACGTGCCATAGATTCACCATCACAGCTCTATAGCTAAAGATTTATTTTTATGGTTGAGTTCACTTTCTCCTTGACTGAAAAGACCAATGCTTTTGAAGCAAATCGCTGGCAGGACATAATGGAGATCTCACGGCAGAACATATTATTTCTTTAGTAATTATATCTCAAAACAGTGTTGCTGTTGTTAATCACAGAGAAACGATGCTTGTTTTTAAAACAGGTCTGCATTCTGTTCTAAATGACATGGTGCATAATGAGCACTGATGTGATGCTTCAATATTGTTCCACGGGGACACTGACCTTAATTTTGCTCTGTGTAAATTTCCTGAGTTGTGTAGTCTTTGTAATCTGGATGTGATCTAGTGAATGGAAAATTGTCTTTGGGACAGGGGCCTTGATATGAGTGAACTATCCATGATTCTTCCTGAGCCCAATTCAAATCTTTCTTATACATTATGGTTTGACAAGCATTCCATGTCTCTTTTAGTCCAGAAGCAATCAGCTCGTTCTTACACTAAGACTATAGCTGATGATCCCATATATCCACAGAAAAGAGAAATCATTCGCTCACATGTAGGTGTCCCCAGCAATCAACATGTTTATCTTTCTAACATTGTTCCTCTGAGAATTAGGGAAGATAATACAGGTAGTTCTCAATTTTCTGACACAAATAGGAAATAATTGAACCCAACATTTATGTTGTAAAGTGGGAAATCTGTTAAGTGAGTTTTGTCCCATTTTAGGACTTTTCTTGCCACATTTGTTAAGTGAATCACTGCAGTTGTTAAATTAGTGAATCTGGTTGCCCCATTGACTATGTTTGTCAGAAGGTCACAAAAGGGAATCATGTGACTCCGGGACACTTGCAACCGTCATAAATACAAATCAGTTGCCAAGCATCTGAATTTTGATCATGTGACCATTGGGATGCTACAATGGTCATAAGTGTGAAAAATGGTCATAAGTCACTTTTTTCAGTGCCATTGTAACTTTGAACGGTCACTAAACAAACTGCTGTAAGTTGAGGACTACCGGTACAAAAATTATTCAGATTCCCACTTAGCTATGAAATTCAATGCACTTCCGAATTTAACTGATCACATCAAAATGTTATAGGTATAACAAATCTAGAATTCCATGAAGAAATGAATATAAACCTGAAGACATAAAGATTTTTTTTTTTAGATTAAGTCCATACAATGATCCAGCCTTATCCAATCTAATATACTCCAGAAGTAAGGGATTCCATATCCTAAATCTCCAAACCAATGCTGGCCAGAAAGACTATAGAACCAGTTATTCTTTCAGAATTATTATTCTGAATAATTATTCTGAAAGAATAATTGAAAAAGTTAGGCTAGTGTGAGTCAATCAGTGGTGGGTTGCCCCCAGTTCGGACCAGTTTGCAAGAACCAGTAGTAAAACTGGCGGTAGTAAAACTGGCCCGCCCACCACCCCGGATGTCATCATCGCCAATCTGCGCAGAAGCAAGGTGCATGCGCTCGCTTTGCTCACATGTGCGCACGATCCTGTTGTGAACCAGTAGTAAAGGTAAATAGAACCCATCTGTGGAGTCAATAATAGCTTACTAATAGTTCCATTAATTGATATCCTTTCCTTAGTGGAAACTGTTAGGCATATCTTGAAATATATGTATTGAAAGTGACCTTATTGTCATTGGGCTACTGTTTTTGCTTAAGCTGAATTTAATGCATTGCTAATAGTGATAATAACAATAACTGTAAGGATGTTGTTGATGATGATGATGATAATGGTGCAATTCTAACATCCAAAATTGTGTTTTAAAAAATCTTGGGATCTAACTAAGCCAAGACATATAATACGTTATATTGCTTTATTTTGTGGAATTATTTTATCTAGTCAATAGGTGTATAATTAAAATGTATGTATTTAAAACTAATAAAGGTGTAATCTTTATTATACTACTTTTGCTTAAAAACTTAAAGCAAGAAATACCACTTACAAAGTCAGCATTCATTTTAGTTGCTTGTAGAGTCCACCTGGAACCCTATGGAAGAGAAAGAAAAATAAATGCTGTAGCAGATTTCTGGTCTACAAACCGCCATAATTCATAATTACTGGCGTTGGCCAGTATGAACCTTATCTCAAATATCTATTCTATTCATGAGACACCATGAACTGTAAGAGACCTACCTGAGATTATACATACTGTAATTGCTTTTATGGCTAGAAAGAATAAATAGTAATGGATAAATTTATAAGTAGTAGATTTCTGAGTTACTTGTTAAAATAATGTGTGTCAAAACAATGCATTTTCAATGCAGTTCTTTTCCACTCTTTAAATTTTAAGTGTAGTTTTACTGAATTATTGAGTACGATTAAGAAGCATTTTTCTCTATTTTTTCTGTATCTTCAGTTTTCCTTTTTGCTGAGATAAAAATATACGTAAACAGAATTAGTTTGTGTGTGTGTGTATGTGTGTGTCAGCACAAATCAGACCATTGCAAGGATAAACTCCTCTTAATTGGAGGTTATAGATTACCATGCTATCCCAGTGTGGATTAGTAAATGGATGTTTTCCAAATGTCCAGTCTAGGACTGAGAGCAACTGACCCAAAGTTACTAGGTTGGCTTCCATATCTCAGGCAGGTCTGGGACTTGGACTTGCCTGCTCCTAGTTTACCACCTTAACTATTAATATCATTTTTAATGATATCAAGTATTGTAGAATGATACTTTATTCTATATTTTTCTCCCATCTGCAATACCTTTTAAATATATCTAACATTTTAAAATGCTAAGCTAAGAAAAGCAATTAAATTATCTTTAAAATGATAGTTTTTCTATACAACATTTGAACATGAAAATATATCTTAAATTCACATCTTTATCTGAAAGAGTTATTGCAATCAGCTAAAATATTATACGTTCTCTCTTTATCTATAAGACCAACCCTTACACAATAGATAACGGAAGAACAGCCTTAAATTGGAATCAAATACAGTATTTCTCACACATTACCCAATTCTTGATATAGATGCGATAATTAGGAATTAAAGTTACTTATTCAGGCCAATGCTTTCCTGTTTCAATAAACTAGATTGGTTCTTTGATCATTTATTTCCCTTTTTAATATTTTGGCAAGGCACTACTTTGGTTATCAGTGTTCACATGGTCATGTATCTTTCATAGACGTACCATGTACATAATTTGCTAACATAAAAGAATTCTCTGTTTGAAGATGAAATCAATTTTATTCTATCATCAGGGCAAAAATTAGCAATATGGGAGCAGCAATAAGTGGAATTCTCTTTCTTGAATCAATCTAATAAATAAATTTAATATAAAGGATATATTTATAGTATATTTCTCCATTTATTTATTTATTTGTATTCTGCCTTTAATACTTTTACAAATAACTCAAGGTTGTAAACATTGCCAACATACCTTCCTCCTTATATTTTCCACACAACAACCACCATGTGAGGTGAGTTCAGCTGAGAAAGAGTGACTGCCCAAAAGTCACTCAGCTGGCTTTCATGCCTATCATAAGGATTAGTGTGGACATTTACATTGTTTGGTTCAAATGGTCACCTCCATTGCAAATTTAATTTAATTTTGTCCTTCAAAATTAAAATAAACGTTTCAATCAAACAAAGAATCTCAATGTTACTGATGTGTGTTTTAGTGGAAGTCAGCCATGACAGTAATTTATTAGTTGGATTCAGATAACTCTGAAAACTTAAAGCTGAATTAAGAAAACACAGTTGCTGGGTTTGCATTACATGCTTCATACAAACAAACAAATAACCCACCAAATGCCTTAAAACGATGACCAGTTCATACAGCACACTAAGATGGCCAGATTCCCACAATATATTGAAGTATGAAAAAAATAATCCAATTTAGTGCACTATGGTACAGCATAATAGGATGTACCCAGCTTTTGAGTCTCAAAAATCAGACCTGGTGTGTATAGTAAAATGTTGCTTAGTGTTGGTGTGCATTACCTGTTGATCAAAGAGTGCCCAGAACATTGGTAATGGGAGAAAGAGGAAAAGGACCCGTGTCACCATTTTAACTTCAGTGATCAACTGGTTCTACGGAAGGAAACACAAATACATCTTATAAATATAGCTTGGTGTTCAAAGTCTGTTTGGATGTTGAGACGCAAGACATAGACTATGAATGACAAAAAGAGAGGAAGGTGTCAGCATATGTAGAACGATGTTGAGTAACTGTATCTGCATAACAGCATAGTCATCTTATATGGGAGCAATTCTACCATAAGCAATGTGAATATACAGAAAGCAGGATGAATTAAAATACTTCCGAGGAGTACCTATGGGGACCTGTGACAGTAAAGACATCATACATTTATTCTGGAATTAACTTCCGTAAACTAATATGGCATGAATCACAAGGTGTTGCAGCTCCAAAAGACATTTTGAAAAGGGAGACATGCAGAATAAGAGAGAAAGACTTTTGATCTTTGGGGGAATAAATCAGCCGATGGTTTTTCTACTTTTTTTGGCCTTCCTTCTCTACTCGACCTTGCCTCTGAGAGACTAGGGGGGAAATACAATAAATGGTGAGACTTCTGGAACTTATTTTCCTCTGGCATGGAGTTTTTATTGCTGTGACTGTTTTTGTTTTGTTTTGTTTTTCCTTTTCCTTTTCCTACCTATGATGATGTTATAATCCTTTTATAAGCCACTCGGCATGGCTTGACAAATGGGCAGCCTTAGCAATCGAATAAATGAATAAATAAAATTGGAAGAAAGGAAGCCATTTCAGCTTGGAGACTTTGTTAGAGTTATTTTCTCAGGTCCTGTTTCTTTCTCTCCTCGCTCTTGCCTGGGATTAGAATGCTAAAATTTGTGATCCCTTACTAAACTTTAGTTTCTTAATTTGTAACCACCTCTTAAGTAACTGAAAAGTGAAACTTGGTCCGACCATCAGTCTCATGAAAGAATTTAAGGGGGTGTAATATGGTTGTGTTTTTGGCATGGCTATGCTAGTGATGAAACTCTGTGTGTGTGTGTGTGTGTGTGTGTGTGTGTGTGTGTGTGTGTGCATTTGTGTAGGTGTGAGTAAGAAGCTATCATAGAGAATAGGAAACTGGTCTCCAGTCACTGGCAAAAGATAATCCATTCACTGCTGGCATTTAATGTTGTTAAAGAAAAAAAGATTGGAAAGTATGAGACTATGAATGGAGATAGTTTGCTTGCAACAAGGACAAAATTGCTCTGGTTTTCATGGAAGCAGCTTACCATTATCTTCTTCTAAGATTAAAAAAAAACCCCATGTTTTCGTGTAGTCTACTGCCTATGGGTTTTTGAGCATTCCCACTCAAATGTGAAACAGTTTTGGCTCTGCTTAAAATTCTGTTAAGTGTAACGGTGGTAAGAGAACAATTCAAACACTCTGAGAAGTAGCCTGAGTTGACTGATCCCAGATGATTTAGAAATTTTAGGCAAGTAAGCTTGAAATTAGATAAACAGGCAATGCAAATTTTGGTTCTCCAGTGTGCAGAGAGGAAAATATAAAGCTGGCACAAACATAACTCTGGTGGAGAAATTGAGCATTACATCCCAGATATGCTGGTAGGAATAGTATCTAAAGTGGAATTGTTTTTTCTTCAATGGGCAAATTATTGTATTTCTCGCAGATTTTGCTCCTCTCTCTAGCTAAAGAAAGAAGAGAAAGTTAATACATTACAGATCTCAAGGGGATGTAACACTTGAATGGTTCTGAGGATGAATGCTCTTCTGTAAGATCTAAATGTTAAGTTAGGAGGAGCCATCACTGATATACAACATGTATATTCAATGTATTGAAATGAAAATATTTACTTACTGAATATTTTTCTGATGCCCAGTCTAGCCAATGCTCTCTTTTGGGTATCTCTGGGAAGCGATTTCTGATCCGGTTTCTCAAAGCAAACTGAAGAAGAATGCAAACAATTAAAGGAGATGTATGGATTAGAGTTTATCCAATATAAGCATTGTTTCTACTACCCCAATGCTAAAGTATATTGCACTGATTTGTATTTCATCTTATTCCTGGTTTTATAAATATGTCTATAAATATGAAGTTCTACCTTTCCTGTTGTTCTATTGGCCATCTTTCAGAAGATGTAGCTGTCAACCCTGAAGCAAACCTGTCTAGAGTCAGCCAGGTTCACTTAGGTGGGAGGGGGAGGGAAATAGTTAACTGGGGTTTTGCAGTCAGGTTTTCCTGTGGGAACCAAGGTCATTCTAGCAGGTGGCTGGGAGAGGAGGAGCAAAGTAATCAAGCAACTGGCCAGCACTTCCACTGAACCATGTGACTGATGACTTGGGGAAAGGGGAAAAACTTTCTCTTTTAATTAGGTGAAAACTGTGGAAACTTTCAGAGTTGGTTTTCACCAGTTGTGCCAATATGATGTATCCAAGAAATTTGTTCTTTGAGGAACCTACCTGACTCTGAGTTCTGCTTTCTATGAGTGCATTACTTGGAATGCTGACAGTGTCATTATTTGAGGTACAATTATATATAGAATTCTGGATTCAACATCCATCAATAGCACCCAAACAAATATAAATTATAAGGTTTTCCTTCAAATTTATTTCCTGGGAGGTGAAACCCACCCACCCTCAAAAAAGGCAGCATAGCTATTTCTGGACCTATTTTGACAGAGTGACTAAACTAATACGAGGCCTTACCATAGAGATATGCTTTATAATAATAAGAATTATAAACAAAAGGATTCCATCCTGAACACAGACGCATATGTCATAAATACTAAATTCATACAAGATTCATAATCCAACTTTCTGTTAGTAATGAAGCAAACATTCGTGAAAATCATATGATTATGCTTCTTTCTCATATCTAATCTAGATTTGGCCAACCTGGTCCTGTTTAGACATGTTGAACTGCCAGTTCCATAATCTTCCATTGTTCCTTTTAGTTGTGATGATTAAACTACTGCATATCTCATAAGTCTCTGTAATTTAAATGATTTTGGCTCCCCTATAGGTAGATAAGAACAGCAACCTAAATGACCCGTTTTCTATTAAGATATCAATTCATTAAAATATAACTATCTTAAGTTAATAGTATCCCTGTGTCATGTTAATTAACTTCATATAATAATCATCCATTAATTATTGTATGAGAAAATTTTTCCTTTTGTCTGTAATGAATATAGAGCCAATCAATTTCATTGAATGACTTTGGGGTCTATTATACTTTACAAATAGGAGTGTGGGGGGGGAGAGACATTTTTTCATCCTCTGCACTATTCAGAATTTTATTAATGTTGATGAAATTACATCCTTGAGTAATCTTTTTTCCTCCTCACTCTAAAAAGCCCCAAGTGCTTTGCGGTGTAAATTGTTGTTATGACCTCAGTGCCGCAGTACAGTAATACTAAAGAGGATGAAGGATGGGAAGGAACCAATATACCAAATATTATAACCCAAAATCTCTGCTGTAACTCCAGTACATAGAAAGCAATTGACCAAAATTATCACATGAGCAAATGGAACGGATGAATAACTACTGGGTTTATGTCTCACACCTTGATGAAATTGGGTACTGACCTTGGAGTTTTAATATAAAAACCCCATGCAAGTGACTATAATGAAGTCATTAAAAACCCATGCAGATGATTTCAATGAAGGAATAATCAAAGTATGTGAATGAGTTCATATGTGCCAGCCATGGTCCTGACCCCCATGTGTTGACCTGAAAATAATTTCAGTATATGTGTCACTTGGGGAAAAACAACTTAACTGCTTCTTTGAGTGTACTAATTAACTCCATATTATAGATGTGGAGTTCAAACTTCAGTTTTAAGAGACTTCCCTCTGTTACTTACTCAAGGCCTTTTCCTCTAATGAAAGACCGTGAATGCCTTATCAGCCATTGGTGATAGGCAAAACTAGGAAATCCATCTGCAGTAGGGGTGTCAAACGCACAGCATCATGTTGCTGTCATATGACGTATCACGACTTTTTCCCCTTTCACTAAATCAGGGGTGGGGGTGGTCCACGGGTGAAATCCAATTTTTTTTCCTACCGGTTCTGTGGGCGTGGCCTGGTGGTGTGGCAGGGAAAGGATATTGCAAAATCTCCATACCCACCCCACTTTGGGGCCAGCCAGAGGTGGTATTTGCCAGTTCTCCGAACTACTCAAAATTTCCACTACCGGTTCTCCAGAACCTGTTAGAACCTGCTGGATTTCACCCCTGGTATGGTCAGCATGTGATGTATCTGGCCCGTGGGCTGCAGATTTGACACCCTTGAGCTACATTATGTAGCTGGGTTCTGCCATTTTGATTTCCTACTGTATCTCAGCAGTATGCAAAATTGGGAACTTGCTGTGAAATTCAAGTGGCAGATTTACTATAATTTAAGGCTGTCTCAAAAATATTTCCTGCAATTGTTTTTTCTTTTAGCCTTCTAAATTGATCTGATCAAAGAGAAAGTGATGGTTTCATTGGCTGCAGGACAGGGTAGGGGCATTCTCATTGGTGAAATGTGGTATTCTTGCAGTGTCCAAGAGATCTACTATAATGATCTGAAACCTCCCTGGCTTCCCATTGCACAACTGAATTCAGGAAAGATGCTAGCCTTTTTATAAACTGGGCCAGTATATTATTACGCACATTCATGGAACTAGGTATAATAATCATATTAATCAGTTTTAATTTTTTTTAATAAACTTCAAAGATATCTCCACTTCAAGAGCCTTGGTAGTACAGTGGTTTAATGCACCCTGTAATTAACACAGCTGCCTGCAATTTCTGCAGGTTCGAATCTTACCAGGCTCAAGGTTGACTCAGCCTTCCATCCTTTCTAAGGTAGGTTAAATGAGGACCCAGTTTGTGGGGGCAATAAGCTGACTTTGTATAAATATACAAAAGTATGAAGGCTATTGCTTAACACATTGTAAGCTGCCCTGAGTCTCCGGAGAAGGGCGGCATATAAATCAAAAAATTTTTTTAAAAATTGCATTTTTTTTTTTTACCAATTGGTGATAAACCCTAGTATGGCTGAAATCTGTTCCAATTGATGATGCTGAAAATTGTAATTCTAGACAATTGGGAAGGGCAGATTGGAAAAGAAGATACTGTAAGCCCTTTGGGGTGGCCCAAATCAGGAAACAAGCTTCATAGGAAGACAAGAATGGAACTTTATTGAGATAAGCTGTAATAGCAGCTTTTCCAAGGCTGATTTTGCCTTCCCTTCAGAGGTGGTATTCAGCATGTTCTGACCAGTTCTGGAGAACTGGTAGCAGAAATTTTGAGTACTTCGGAGAACCAGTAAATACCAACTCTGACTGGCCCCATCCCCATCTATCTATGCCTCCTGAGTGCCAGCTGACCGGGAGGGAATGGGGATTTTGCAGTATCCTTCCCCTGGAGTGGGGAGGGAATGGGGATTTTGCAGTATCCTTCCCCTGGAGTGGGGAGGGAATGGAGATTTTACAGTATCCTTCCCCTGGTGTGGGGGTGGGGGAATGGAGATTTTACAGTATCCTTCCCCTGCCATGCCCACCAAGCCACGCCCATCAAGCCATGCCATGCCACACCCACCAAGCCATGCCCACAGAACCGGTGGTAAAAAAATTTGAATCCCACCACTGCTTCCCTTCCTCTTTATATCCCAGTGAATTAGGGAGGAGCCTGCCTAAACTGCTTCTAAACATTATCTTGTTCCCCAGGATTTGAGGAATGATGTAACCTTCTTGGTACTTATGTAAAGTTTCTTTCCTGTTTCCCTCAAGATCAGGGCTGTCAAATTCCTGGCCCATGGGCCGGATGCATTGCACACTAGCCACGCCCATGCCCAGTTTAGCGAAGGGAAAAAAAGTCCCAAAATGTCATGTGATGCCGGCGTGACGATGTGAGTTTGACACCCCTGCTCAAGATCATCTCTCCGATTCTCTGCTGATACACCTGTCATTTTAAATAAATACTAAAGGCTGTAAATGATAATAAATGAACTTTCAAACAAATACAACAAAAGTCTTAAGATACACCCACAAACTCTTTCTTATCAATTAGAATGGAATGTAACTTCTAAGGCATACTAGAACACTTGCAGATAATAAAGGAATACAATTGCTTCTGGGTTCAAAAATTGTTTTAATTCTTGTATAAATGTATAAAGCCATCATCAGCAAGTTGTTTTACTCAGTTCTCAGAACCCTAATCCTATCACCATTTTTCAGGAGTATGTCCCGTTGGCTTTAGTAGGCATGTATAGGATTTCATTATAAAAGCAATAAGTATTTTTTTTTTCAGTATGATTGTGTTTTTAATCCTAAAATATGTGATCACGCAATAGAAACTAATTTTTTTTACATTTTGTACATAAAAAAGGAAAGCATACAGTACTTACTACAATGCACTTGCAAACTTTCAGCAAGATATTTCCTTGTGGTGGAGTCTTTTTGTAAAGTCTGTTTCCAGTGATAAACACAACTAGGGGAAAAAAATGTAATTTCAGTATAGAAATAGGAGTGTATAATTTATATAACAATAACTTACTGGTAACCATTAAGAAATTCCTCCACAAGGTGGGGCACTGATTTTCACTAGTCTTCTAGCTATCCTCTGTGATTTCCTGCCTCAAAAACCTTTTTCCTGTTCTAAATACAGGTAATCCTTGACTTACAACAGTTCATTCAGTGACTGTTCAAATTTACAACGGCACTGAAAAAAGTGATTTATGACTGTTTTTCACACTTATGACCATCGCAGCATCCCCATGGCCACATGATCAAAATTCGGATACTTGGCAACTGACTCAAATTTATGACAGTTGCCAAGTCCTGGGGTCATGGGATCATGTTTTGCGACCTCCTTACAAGCAAAGTCAATGGGGAAGTCAGATTCATTTAACAACCGTATTACCAGTTTAATAACTGCAGTGATTCACTTAGCAACTGTGGAAGAAAAGATGATAAAATGGGGCAAAATTCACTTAACAAATGTTTCACTTAGCAACAGAAATAGTGGGCTCAATTGTGGCCGTAAGTCAAGGACTATCTGTATTTCTTTCCCTTAGTAAGTATTCGACACAATATTAGAGAGAACTAGTATGATCCAGTCCCAAAAGGTGTTTTCAGGTTTAAACTGGGCGATTTGAAATCCTATAGTGTATACCCACTCCATTACTACTGAAAGATTGCCTTATTTACCAATTTATTTCTCTATTTATTTATGTGCTTGCTTGATGGGGCTTATTTACCACCCCAATCCAATAAAAACTATTTCACTAATTGGTAGTCTTTAAAAAGGAACGACAGCATTTGCTAGCAACGTTTCCCTTGACTATTTCTATGTTCTACTCATCAGATAACATCCAATTAAAAATAATACTAAGCGCGAAACAGATGTCTTATTAAATAGGGAGCTTTGGGGCATATGAAAGATGGGGAAGGGAGAGAAATGGCAATAACATTTCTGTAACATCAGCAACTTTCCACTGGTAACATTGCTAAGCCATCTATCAACTGGCAAAACCCTTTTTCTAGTGCAAACCGTATAGCTTGATAGAAACACGGAGATGCTGAAAACTCAGATTAATCACTAGCCATTCTTTCTACACTAGTTTTCTCCAAAATGGTCAGAATCAATCCTCAAAGGTATATGGGACTATCCAAGGGGGCAATGCAGGGGTGGGCCCCTGGGGGTTAGGCAGGGTTCAGGTGATCCTCTAGCCAAGAATCACCAGGGTTTGGCAAACCCCCAAATGCCACCCCTGGCTGGCTACACCTACCCCACCCCACCCCTCCTACCCTGCCCCTCCCCTCTCAGGAGTCTCCACACAGCCCATTCATCATTCCAGGTAAGTGCAGGGGCCGAACAGAGGGTCTGGGAGGACAAAAAACAGGCCTCTGGAGCCCAGGGGAAGCAGTTTTCAATCTCCAGGAGGTTCCAGCAAAGCCTCCGGAGCCTGGGGAGGGTGAAAAATCCCTCCCCCCCCATGTGGTGCAGGCGGCCGACTAGGCCACGCCCATCATGGCCACGCCCACCCAGCAACAGGGCAGCAAACCTGTTGCTAAAGGATCTGAATCCCACCCCTGGATCGTTGTTGTTACTATTAGTACTGTTAGTTAAAGTAGTATTTATTAAATTATTTTCATATGATAAATGTTTGCGGGGGAGTATCAATGAAGAGTCTGAAACTGCATGAAGGGGTTGAAGAGCTGAAGAACTGAAGAGTCTGGGAAGCCTGATCTACACCAACTGGTTCTTCAGAAATTCAAAATAATACCTTTCTTAACACAGTCTGGAAGGTTAGAAAACAGATCTAAGATCTTGTGAATACAAAGAATATACTTTGGAACTTTATGTCAACTCAGACAAAAGAGGGCTTGAGGTGTTCCTCCTGGAAGCCATTTGAGAAGGATTTCATGGTGGACATTTGGGCTTTCCAGAAGCCCAAATGTCATAACTTTAGTAGCTGTTTTTTAAAATAGCAAAATATATAGAGGACACTCGGTGAATAACAACCATGACAGAGAAGAGAAACTTGCAACCCTGAGATAAGACAGATAGCAAACCACAGTTGGAACCAGCAACTTTGTTGTTAAATGAAATGGTTGCAAAATAAAACTGGGACTTTGCGTATGATGTTACTTCAGCTGTCCTTTCTTAAACCGACTTATTTATTTATTAAGAAAAATTCCATGGCTGCCCAACTCAAAGTAACTCCAGCCGAAGAGGTTGTAGAAAAAAAAATGCTTTTAAAAGTCTCTGGCGATCCCAGCTGAGTTGCCTGATCATCAGAGGCTTCTAAAAGCATTTTTTCTGCAACCTCTTAAGGTTGTAGAAAGAATGCTTTTAAAAGTAAAAAAAAAAAAAAAAAAAAAGTTGGCCACGCCCACCCAGTCACATTACCCCTCCTACCAAGCCATGCCCACAGAACCGGTAGTAACAAATTTTAGATTTCACCCCTGATGCATGCACACATCTGAAACCCAGCTACCAGCTGCCCGGCGCAGATATGCGCATATGAAACCCGGCTACCAGCTGGCCGGCGCACATGCGCGCATCTGAAACCCAACTACCAGCTGGCCGGTGCGTATATGTGCGTTGGAAACCCGACGACCAACTGGCTGAGCTGCGTGCCGTAGAGTCACCATCACGGGTCTATAATATCACTTTGTGGACAAATAACAGAGACCGGGATGGCTGTTGTCTGTATGTCTTGATTTTTAAAGGCTGATCCCTGTTCAGGGCCAACTCTGCTATTAGGCCACTTCGGACAGTGAATAAATCTAGGTAGCCATGAATACTATGTATGTTGTTGGAATGAATTCTTAAACAGAATAACAATTTGTCCTGAAAATGAGACAGCCATGGCAGAAGGAGATAGCAGGCTGTTTTCAGCAGCAGTTTCATTTTCACCTTTCTCAGCTGTCCCTTGACTCACTCTGAGCTTATTTGCTTATGTGTTTCAACTTTATCTTGCTGACCACAGGCCTCACTTCTGTCTGACGAAAAAGAAGCACAAATATCAGCTTAACTAAGTGTCAGCAGAAAAGGAGTGAACAGGGAGAAATTCTCTCTCAGGCCAATTCACACTTTTCTTGGCTTCCTCTGTGGAGCTGAGCAACATGAGCACAAACTTTCCTGAAGGACGATTAAGTACAGGTAATCCTCGACTTACAACTTCGGTTAGTGACTGTTCGAAGTGACAACATCCGTGAAAAAAGGGACTTATGACCGTTTTTCACACTTACGACCATTACAGCACCTCCATGGTCACATGGTCAAAATTCAGATGCTTGGCAACTGACTCATACTTATGATGGTTGCAGCGTCCCGGGGTCATGTGATCACCTTTTGCAACCTTGTGACAGGCAAAGTCAACGGGGAACACAGATTCATTTAAACAACCATGTTGCCCATTTAATAAGTGCGGCGATTCACTTAACAACCATGGCAAGAAAGGTTGTGAAATGGGGCAAAACTCACTTAAAAAATGTCTCACTTAGCAACAGAAATTTTGGGCTCAATTGTGGTCATAATTTGAGGACTACCCGTATTAGCAGAGAATAGCTAGGTAGAGGATGGGGAATCTAGTGGAATCCCTCTGCCAGCTAATGCCTGATAAGAAGCACTGATTCGGTTTCCATATAGATTAAGGCTCTGGAGTACATAGGGCTTTAAATCAGTGGTGGGATTCAGCCAGTTCGCACCACTTCGGGAGAACTGGTTGTTAACTTTCTGAGCAATTTGGAAAACTGGTTGTTGGAAGAAATCATTAGGGCAGAGAACCGGTTGTTAAATTACTTGAATCCCACCATTGCCTTAAGTGGCATAAAAATAAGGGATAGACCCAGCTTTAGGTGTGATCAAGCCTTGACCAAGTGCATCCTTGGTGGAAGCATCCCAATTCCAGAACTTGCCGTTTGCCATTTACTAGATAGCAAATAGAATCTGACACCGAATACAGCCCACCTGGTACTGTTTCCTAAACGATGCAACTTTGCTTCCATTGTGCTAGGATTGGCACTACCCAGTGTACCTATGTAGACTCGGAACTCCCCTGCCAAGATATAATGTATCTCAGGTCTATCATTAGCAACAAGAGGAATTCCCTGCTAGGACATTTGAAGCTCAAGAGCTGGCAGGAGAATTGAAGCCTCCCCAAGTTCCAGCACACTCAGCTGAAAACCACCTGCAGAGCAGTTTGTCGTGCACTGCAGTTCAGCAGAAAGTAAATCGGCTCAGCTTTCCAAGAGAAACATTGGCATGGGGGGTCACAGGTGTATGGAGCTGATCCAGGAATGGCGCAGACTTCTTGAAAAGAAGTGCTCCACATGAGCTCATGGATGGGAGAAAAATGAGTTCTTTAACAGAGACAAAGGCAGCATGTTTTTTTTTAAAAAAAAAGAAACAACCCTAAATAAACTGTATCATATCTACTGTAATTAGAACTGGAAAAACCCCAGTGAGAAATTGTTTTCAAGCCGTGTAACTCAGAGATCAGCCTTTTATTTCCCTATGGGATTTTTTGTTTTGTTTTGTCTTTGGCCTCAAAAGGCTGGCTTGGAAAGCTGCATGAGCTATGGGATGATCTGGAGATACATCATAAAGATTAGCGACACAATAATTCTCACAATGGAAGAATGGGCGGTAAAGGTGATGCAGTTGGCAGAGATGGCAACACTGACTGTTTTAATTAAAGAGAACAATCTGTGTAGTTTTGTTTCTACTTGGAAACCACTTCTGGACAGTTTGCTCAAAACTGAAACCTGAAGTTTTGGGGATTAGAATGATTTTGTTGTTATTGAGATGCTTGAAATGTTTAGAAATGTAAAGCGAAAGGTTGAGGTTGTAACTTTTGTGTATTCTACTGTGCTGAAAAAAGTTGGAAAACACTACTTCCTTCCTTCTTTCCATCCTTGCTTCCTTCATTCATTTGTTCCTTCCTTCCTTCCTTCCTCTTTCTTTTCTTTCTTTCTTTTTCTTTCTTTCTTTTTCTTTCTTTCATTCTTTCTTTCTTTCTGCACTCCTCTTCCTTCTTTTACCTTTCTAACTTTTGTTTCTTTTTGTATTATTACCTTATAAAAACTTTACTAAAATACTTTAAAATAAAAAGATATACCATAAAGACAAAATGTTGGATTTTTTTCATTTATGAGAGCACTCAGGGGTATATTTTTACTGAAATAGGTTCATTTATGCCCCTTCTTTGGGGAGTGGGTCTTTTTAAAAAAATGCCCTTAAAATCATGCTGATTTTTTATTGATGAATGTCAGTGACATGATTTTGGCAGGCTAGGAAAATGTAACCCATATACTGCCTTTCTTTGGACAATGCAGAACAAGATGGGAAAGTAATTTTCATTTTATAAAATAAGCTGTTAACCCAGATCTATTTTGAAGCTGCCAATAAAAGCAGCCCCCTTCGGGTGTGTTCAAAATGTTTGGTTGCTCGTGGGGACTAAAGATATCACAGATAGGTAGAAAGGCCTCTTCAAAATGAAAATGATTGGACTTCTATTGAACTTCCCTGCTGTTTGAAGACAACGAGCTTCTGGGCTCCTTTTTTCTGCCTTGCAATTCCAGTACAGGAGAACCAAACAAAGGGAGCTTTGTGGAGAGGTGAGGGTGTCACATAGATTTCCTTCCTTGGTGCACAGAAGAAACATCATCTCTTTTAAGTTGTTTGCAGGACCTGTGATCGTCCTCCCCTTTCTTGTCTCTTTCAGTCTCTCTCTTTTATACCTGCTACTCACCAAGAGCTACAATCATTAAAGCAGCGGGAACCCCGAAAGCCAGAGCGTAGCAGTCTCCTCCGAAGCATTGCACGCCCCCTAAGAAAATGATAAACAAGTTATTCTTTTAACAAGTTAAGATTCTTCCATCCTTTCCCTCCACTGCTATATTGCACAAAGAGGAAGTGTCTGGAGATCAGAATGTACTACGCACAGTTCACACTTCGGCACTCTACTACCAATCCACCGCTATGCAACTTGAACTGATTTCAGCTTTGACCACGGCAATGTTGTGGTCCGCCAGCAGCCTGCGGAGCTGGCAATGGAGTCAGACAGTGAGGAGGCTGGGGAGGAACATCGGCCAGTCCTGGAGTCTGGGGAAGGCCCAGATGAGGGCTCTGTGTCAGAGGCAGAGATGGGGCCAGGGCCATCTGGGAGTGATGTACGGACTTCAGAGACTCCAGAGTTGGACAGCAGAGGAACAGGAACAGGCAGAGGAACAGGCAGAGGAACAGGAGGAGCCTGTTCCTAGTGTGCGCATACGCAGAGTTGTCAGAAGGCATGAACAGTTAAAACAAAAGGGATGACTCGGGAGTAAGACCTGGAGATGATTGGCCCCTCCCATAAGGCTTAAAAGAGGAGCAAAGGCACGTGGGCACTTTGTAGGAAACCAACGTTGTTAATTCTGTTCCCAGTTGGCATCTCTGTTTGATTCTGGAATCTGTGTGGCTTTGCCAAGTAGGTCTTTGGCAGAGTGTCAAGGGAGATAAAGGTTGGTGATTATCCCAAAGGACTTCTCCCGAAGGACTTTTTGCAACTAATTGGGACTCAGCTGTGAATGAACATATTTCACAGCTGTTGCAATAACAGAGGTTTTTGGGACTACTCAAGTGTTTTAATGACTCAGGAAGCCTAGGTCACAACAGCCAAGTAGCATCCTGACTGTAACTTCTTTGACTTTTATGAAACCTATTGTAAATATTAATGATTTAAAGATTCTGGCTGTTGAGCCTGCAACTGAAGTAATTTCAAAATACCATTGCAGCATACAATGGATGATGATGATTCTTTAGATAATTATTCTGGACTGTGCATAGATTTCTCTAGCACTTAGTAATAGCATTTAGACTTATATACCGCTCATAGGGCCTGGTGGCTCAGCAGACTGATAGCATTGTGATTAACACCAGCTGTCTACATTTACTGTAAATTCAATCTCACCAGGCTCAAGGTTGACTCAGCCTTCCATCCTTTCTAAGGTAGGTAAATTGAGGACCCAGTTTGTGGGGGCAATAAGCTGACTTTATAAATATACAAAAGTATGAAGGCTATTGCTTAACGCATTGTAAGCCACCCTGAGTCTCCGGAGAAGGCGGCATATAAATCAAATTAAAAAAAAATAGTGCTTTACAAAAGTGGTTTAGAGAGTCAGCATATTGGCCCCAACAATCCGGGTCCTCATTTTACCGACCTCAGAAGGATGGAAGGCTGAGTCAGAATCAAACTCTTGGAAGTGAGCAGTGAGTTAGCCTGCAATACTGCAGTCTAACCATGGCTCTTGCCATGTTCGCAGCAAATCGGTTTCTTGCATTATAGGAGGCCCTGACAAAACATGTAATGAGGTAAAATCTGAGAACAGAAAAGAGTTTCTCCAATTAAGGAGCCAGACCAGGATTAAGAGAATTGGAACCCTGTTATTTGGCCACCTGACCATAGGCAACAAATCCACTCTGAATATTTATTGTGATAAGACTGGACCCAGGGGAGAGCAAGTGCTTCTCTTTGACACCTCCTCTATCTGCATCTTCCTGGTGGTGGATCTCCATTTTGAAAATCCTGATATCTCATATCAAGCAAGTTAGACCAGTAACTTTTGAAAAATACGATCCAATTCTGCAAGTATCAGAACACAGGGCAGGGAAATGAGTCAAGAAAGTAAATTATGCTGCTGGAAAAAGCAGCCATCCAAATTTGAGCCAGCACTAAGACTCTGCTTGATCTGAAAGCTACACAATTTTGTTTATAGGAAGGCTTACCTAATAGCAACACTGGGTGCATGGATATACTTTACTAAAGGGATTTGCGAGATGGAATGGGGGAAGAACAGCTAATTTGGCTTTGAAGTTGGAGCCTGTTTTGCAAGCTACAACAGAGAAAACGGCCTGAAATTATCCCACAAGCTGGTCTTTGCTTCTGCGGTATGGTACAATACATGCATGCACATACACACACCCAGGCCGAATTGAGGCATATTCTTCACAAAGCTTGGGTTTTACACCCCCATTAAATATTCTGCACAACAAAAAATAGTTGAAATGAAAACAAAATCCTGACGCAGCTGCACAACCAACCGGGTAGAATATTGCTAATAAAATATTGATCACGATTACTATGTAGCATCTCTGTCTGAAGTTCACTTTTATGCCTGATATGAGCTTATTTATTTTACTTTCCAGAAGATGAGCCAATTTTTTTTACAGTCAAAGCAGGAAGTGTTCTGCTCCAGGATGTTCAGATGACTTCTGATCTACAGCAGGAGATCTTTGCAGCTGCTCAGTACTGAAACCTGAAAGGTCACATACCACTGCCAAATTTCTGAGAAAATAAGGGCCATTTTGTTTTAGTTTTGAAAAGACTTTTAAAAATCCTATGTCTTCATTCCACTCCAAAATATGCCACTGTTTTTATTTTTCCTAACAATGATCTATGTAGATGTAAGAAGTCTGTGTCCCGCCCCCCTCCTCATAATGTGTGGAGCAAAAGCCAATCCATATTAGCCCAACTGAATGGCTCTGTTTTTTCTACTGTATACTAGAACAAACATAGAAGACTAGTAAGTCATCAGCTTCCAGCTGTTAAAGAGGTTCGCAGGGGAAATAATAAAAATATTTATACACATGCTGTTGAACCGCTCTGTGAAGTATGAAGGCAAGCTTTATTCTTTGGATTTTAGAGCATGAACATACTATGCTCATCTGGAGTTGGTTGTTGCTTAGAAGAGAGCCTGATAACCGCTGTATTGTTTTCCTAAGGTTGATGAAAGAGGAAGAAGACAAGTATAACAATCAAAATACCAAGGCTCCAGTGGCAATCGTTCCCTTTTAAAATGATGTTATATGCTTGAATATATTCCAAAATTACAATTTTCTAAAAAAAAATTATAACAATTGCTGTTCTTCGGAAACAATGAGGGATAATTGTGATGGTCTAGTGAAGCTATTCCAAAAGAGCATTTAATTTCTTTACTCAGAAGAGAAGTTAGAAGAAGTTAGAAGCAGATGGGCATCGTGGGGATGCATCTAATCATTATGAGCTCAAACATTTATGAACACATCTGTGGCATTAGAGTTGATCTTGTTTCCCAAGGGTGAATTTTAAATTCCATTACCCATGGTCATTGTAAACTAAACACTGACCTCTTAGCACAGGAGTAAGAAAAGTGGAGATCAAGCTTCCTGCATTGATGGCAAGATAGAAAACAGAGAAGAACTTGTTTCTTTCCTGGACCTAAAACAAGACAAGATCACATCAGTCTGATATTATAGCACATCTTAAAAGACAAGCATGGGTTTCATAAAAAAGGATTCCAACAGTCCCACTGAATTATGGTAATAATATGAAATGCTGACATAACATCTTAAAAATTGACATAAAAATTCAAAATGTTAAATTTAATATGAGATTACATTTTTAAAAGCTGAGTTAAAATAGAATACATATGTATGTAAGTATGTTTGTGTATGGGTGTGTTTATGTATGTGTATATGAATATGTAGATATACATACATACATAAACACATACACAAAAGTAACTAGGAACAATGCTGCATGGTGAATGGATTTGCAAGGAGAGTAACAGCCACTCATTCAGCGCATGCTTTTTAATTGGATCAGTCTAACCTGTCAGTCCTTGAGAACTAATTATATCTTCATAAATATGGTAATAAGGGAAAAAAATCAACTCTTGCTGGGAAACTATAATTGATAAGACATTATCAAGCACAGCTGTAATTTCTTGAATAGTGGACTGGCTATTTTGAATCAATAACATCTCATTCATAAATCCATTTGCATGGAATTGTTAGTTCATTTATTTCAGTGGAACTTATAAAAACAAACACTATTTTGGCCAGATGCATTCAAGGGATTAATTTGTTTTTAGTTATACTATCAGGAGGAAGAAGAAATATTGCTAATGTGTTAATTAACAGGGTCTGCAACATCAAAAATATTGCACCATATCTGCCCCGTTGGGTGCGGTTGTATTTTATTCCATTTCTATTATGTTTTATTATACTGTGTGTAATCATTTTAATTGCTGTATACAATATTATTTCATTTTATTATTTTATGTTATTCAATGTATATGTGTTTGAGCTGGTTAGTCAGTAGACTGACTGGCAATGTTCTCTTTTAGAATACCAAATTTTACACCCTCTCAGTTCTAATTTTCTTTTCATTTTTGTACCCTCTTTGTGACATTTAAAGCACTTTCGCACAATCGCTGGCATCACCCACAAACCTTCCAGCATTTTTGTACCCCCATCAATACTGCTGTCTTTCAATGCTCAGTCTTTTGCATGAATTGACAATGTCCCCACTAGCTGACCAAGGGGCATCTACAAAAATCATCTGTCAATCAGTTCTCTGCCCTCCAGCTTTATCATTGTTTCATTGCAGATGTTTTCATGCAGAAGAGAGAGAAAAAATATCCCTCTTCACTGTGAGCGGAAACTGCAAAGCCACACCTTTCCGTAAGTGAACAAGAAAGAGAAAATCTGCAGAGTGAGACCGCTGGATTTCTTAATAAGAGATCTGACTTGAGGCATGTGACCAGGATAGAGGCACAAGACAGACTTAGAATGGAATTGTTTGCAGTATTCCAAGCCACTGCCCAATTCCTTTCCCACAGATGCATTTCCACCCCCCAGCCCCCAGGAATGTTTTTCTCTTCATCCATTTGTAGAGATTCTCAGTCATCCAGGTCATAGTTGTCTCAAAGGTGCTTTTTTTTTCCTTCAAAAGGCAACTGGATTGTTTTTTTCTTGAGGAAGAAGAAGAAAATGTTTGCTTCTGATCCAAGAAGCTTCATTAGTTCTGCTGGCGGGGTGTTTGTGTGTGGAAGGATAGGTACTGACAATTGAGACTTGATGGTGGAGGGGATGGAAGGATCTGATAGGATGGTGAGCGGGGAGGAAGGATTGTATTTCTTTGCAGTCATCCAGGCGTTAGCACTCTTCATCTTTTTTCTCTTTTCTTTTTTTATCATTTTCATCATTTTCTCTTCATCGTTTTTGAAACTGATAGTCTTTTGCCAGCTTTTCCCACCTTATCAAATTTGGTCCAATTCTGTTTAATTTTAATCTTTTGATGGACAAATAGATATTCTGATACATACATACACACACACACACACACATGTATGTATATATACATACATATACATACATGTATGTATATATATACACACACATATACATGTAGGTCTTTGGTTATTTGGGTTTTCTCCCACGTAAAATTGGAAGTACCTTGGCGACGTTTCGACCAAGTCTCATTCGTCATCTTCAGGCTAGTGTCTTCGGCCTTGCTCCTAGAAGCACAAGGCCGAAGACACCAGCCTGAAGATGACGAATGAGACTTCGTCGAAACGTTGCCAAGGTACTTCCAATTTTACGCTGGAGAAAACCTGAATAACCAAAGACCTACATACAAATACCCGCAAAAACCTCAGAAAACAAATATCTTACATTGCTCCTAGAAGCACAAGGCCAAAGACACCAGCCTGAAGATGATGAATGAGGCTTCGTCGAAACGTCACCAAAGTACTTCCAATTTTACGCGGGAGAAAACCCGAATAACCAAAGACCTACATACCTGCAAAAACCTCAGAAAACAAATACATATACATGTATATATATGTTTTTTCTGTTGAAGCACCTGGTCTACCCCAATATGGGAGGGGGCATACTGTTTCCCTTTCGCCTTTCAGCTCCAATCCAGGAGCCCTCAGGCAGTCACTTTCATGACAAACTATTTTGTATCAAAATAGTTTGCTCCCTCCCATATTGGGGTAGACCAGGTGCTTTGACAGAAAAAACACTTAATCTCTCCCCTGGCTCAGCTAATAAAGGGAGGAGAACTTGAGGCTCAGAGGTTAATACAACTGCCTAATATGCAGGCAGACCAAGTTCGAACCCAAGTAAGGGTATGGCTAGCTGATGAGAGCTAAATAGCTTGAAATAGATCTATATTAGTCTCCCTTTATTTCTTTATCAGCAAATACAAATTTGATGTATGTATGAATGTATATATATATATGTATGTACATGTACACACATACATGTATGTGTGTGTGTGTGTGTATATATATATATACACACACACAAACACATACATGTATATGTGTGTGTGTGTGTACATATACACATACATACATACATACATACATACACCGTGTTTTCACGTCATTAGGGTTTATTTTCCGGTTAGGTCTTATTTTTGGGGAAATATGGTACTAAATGCGGTACACACACACACACACACACAGATCCGGCATTCTGTCAGGTTGTAAAAAAAATGAAATATCCATGAAAGAAGTCTGACACACCATAGCTCCTTGACTTCAACAAAAGGAAGAAAGATAAGGAGCTAGTAACATTCCACCCCACTAAAGATCCTTAGTAGTATGATTTTGAAGACGAAGGAAATGCTATAAGCATTTTTCCTTTAAATATTTGAATTGGAAATATTGTAATTCCTTGAAGCTTCCTAATTTCATCTTCTTATGTATGGATGATGCTATTTTAGCTACAAAAAAATTTACACTCAAAGAAGAGTTTGTTCTAAATGTGAAGGGATGTATGGACAGCAGCCTTTCATTAATTTCCTTTTGGTCGGCTTCAGGATGGAATACGTAAACTGTAAAATGAAAGTACTACGGATGAAAAAAGGAGATGCATTTGAACAAGTTGTGATGAAAAATGAATAAGATATTGATTTTGCATCAATAGAATAAATAATGATGAAAATAGCCAGATTTTTATGAGGTATCTCAGCTTATAATACGGGCTGATCAATTCAGCAGCATAGTTGAGGAAGGACAGTTCCAATGATTTTCTTAATCAATTTAAAAGGAATCAGAAAGCAAAGCCAAATGGCTTATTCTTATTCTTCCACATGGAATATATTCCTTGTCTGTATGAAGATGAATAGAATTACCTAATTATTTAAATAGCATAAAGGAATTAAACACCCATTGTGGTTTATCACACCAGAAATCCATTGACATTGTAAAATGGTTTGAATTATATTAATGCACACTGGTTTCTAATACATAGAAAAGATCTGATTACTAGGCAATGTGTAAGTGGATTGCTTCATGTGCTCTGCTCATTCCTGAAAAGAAAATATGGTTTTCATACCACTCACATTTCTTGATCTCTTTGGAAATGGGGAAAATTAAAGAAATTGGTATGCTAATCCATGCATGCAAAAAATGGGGAGGAACAGAAAAAATGGAGAGTTAAGAAAATCATTTATTAAACATTCCCATTACAGGTCAGTGACAATTTTGGGGTAGAGGCATTCCTTCAGACTAATGCCTACCAATAGGTAAATATATAATCCTTAAACAGGAACCACATACATTTAATCTTAATAATGAAATCATGCAGAATAAAATGAAAATGTCATGCCTATCAACTAATGGGGTGGGAGCTTGTTTATACTCTGCCTTGAGAATGTGAGAGGATTATGAGAGTTAGTTTTCACACAGTCACTGAAAAACAAGGTAGCAAATCTGATTATTGCGAAAACAAGGTAGAAATGGGAACTGACCTTTTTGTGCACAAAAGTGGGCCACAATAGGTTACGTGGGATAGGAAGAAGAAAGAGGTGCAAAAGAATTTGAAGATGGAATACAGATCAAGGTCAACAACAGAGAAATCACCAGAATTTTTTGATTATGGCCTCCTAACCTTCCCTCAGAGATGAATTACTATGCTATCAGCAGTTCTGAATTCTTGTAAATGTATCTATTTGGATATAAACCTGCCTGCTGAGTGACATCTGAGAAGGATAACAACAATCCCATGAAGGCCATGTGCAACCAATACCAACAACGGACAATAAAAATACAATGATTTAAAAACAACTGTCTCTTTAGGATCCTTCTAACCAGTGGTGGGATTCAAGTAATTTAACAACTGGTTCTCTGCCCTAATGATTTCTTCCAACAACCAGTTTGCCAAACTGCTCAGAAAGTTAACAACCGGTTCTCCCGAAGTGGTGCGAACTGGCTGAATCCCACCACTGCTTCTAACCATGTAAATAATCTTTGAAAATCAGCATCAAAGTTGCATACGCAGTAAAGAAGTCATCCTGAAATCAGCTGGCTCATAGTAATGAAAGATGGGAAAAGAAACCTAGGCTATTAGTACTCTGGCATTCATGGGATTGTTATTCTTGTCAGATGTCACCCAGCAGGCAGGACCAAGCAGGCTTATCCAAATAGATAAGTTTACAAGAATTCAGAATTGCTGATAGCACAGTAATGTTGAAAAATCATCCTAATGTTGCAAATCTCAAATTGTTCTGCTACTAGGTTTATGTCTCTTATTCACAGAAACCACTGAAATCTTGTAGGTTGCTCCATGTACTATATGCAATTCCATCTTTTAGTTACTAAGCTTTTTTATCTATAGTATTTCAGGGGTACAAAGTAGACTTTCCAGTAGAACTGATCAGCAAAAGGTTGAAGAAGTACCTGCTTTCATGTGACATGAACTGACTCAATGATTACTTCCTTACTCAAATTCTCTTCTCTTCCTGCTCCACCCTCTACCTAGATACAAGGATATTAATCACCAGGTACAGCCTCTAGAATCCCTTTCTGTTGTTTCCCTGGCAAGTTCCTTCATTGGATGATTTTAGAAAGAACCCGAACGGTTCTTGTTAAAGGGGTTTTGTTGCTACTTCTACTTTTACTGAATAGCTTTTACAACTATTTTTACATTATGATATTAACAGACTGCTTTCATTACAATCACTGCCTTCAATGTCATACTTGGGGGATGAGTGCTACAAGACTGGAACCAAAAAAGGGTCATTAGGTAACAAGTGTAAGCTATTAGCTTGCACAGAGGAATGCTGGCATCGGCAAAAAGCAATTATTCTTTAAGACCGGGTGAAAAAAAGCCATCAAAATGTAGAGTAAGCATATTCAGCAGCTATGAATGCCATTCTGACAATAAGCAATGAGAGACTGGAAGGGCAGGGGATAGAATGCTCTCCTGATCCCTTGCTGGAAAATGTGGTTGACTTGATCTCAAAAACCTAGAGCCTTGATGTCAAATTTATGGCATGCGTGCCAGAGGTGGCACACTGCACCCTATCTGATGGCACACGAGCCATCGCCCCAGTTAAGCTCTGCTGTGCATGCGCGTGCACCTCCCGCCAGCCAGCTGGTCTTTGGGTCTCTGCCGTGTATGCGCCATCCCTGACCTAGAGCAAGAGACTGTCATTAGAAAGCAAGGCTAAATTGCCACATTTTACAGCTGCTCTCACTTGTAAAATACCAGCCAATAACTCTGCGGTATGCAGAAGTATTATTGGCTATACAGCCTGTCTTTGTCCGAAAGAAATAAGACCAGTTAGGAATGGAGATCCCCAAAATTAGACTAATTCCCTTTTGGAAGAACAAAATAAGCTTGTGAACTAAGTGTGGTGTGACAGTGTTTTCTACTAAAAACTCAATTCTATCCTCTAGCTCAAATATAGAAAGAAAAAAAAAGAGCTGTCAGATGTATAGACTATAATTAGCGTATACTGAAACTTTAGTGCCTAACTAAATATAGCAAGTATAATTTAGTTTTATTTGGTTTGGGGTTTACTAAGTATATGTACATGAAGAAATAGACAAGTATAGGAAATGAAAATAAACTGAAGTACTCTAAAAAGTGTTTGTCTCATTGTGATTCTCTGATGCTAGGAAGCAAATACTATTCCTAATATCTTAAGAATCTGGCTGGTTTCAATATTTTACCCACAGTTCACCTATCCTTTAGCCCAAGGGTGTCAAACTCACGTCATCCTGGTGGCATCACGTGATGTATCGGGACTTTTTTCCCCTTCGCAAAACCGGGCATGGGCATGGCCCAGCACATAACACATCCGGCCCAGAGGCCGGGAGTTTGACAGCCCTGTTTTAGCCCTTCCAGGTGGATGAAGCCAGTGGTGGGATTCAGCCAGTTCGCACCACTTCGGGAGAACCGGTTGTTAAATTTCTGAGCAGTTTGGTGAACTGGTTTTTGGAAGAAATCATTAGGGCAGAGAACCGGTTGTTAAATTAGTTGAATCCCACCATTGGATGAAGCCCCAAAAGGTACTACTGATAGCACCACACAGGTCAACCCCAAAGTCAGGTTTCTAAACACCTTATGAGTATTCAGGCAGTAGTTGCTTACATTCATACTCATGTCTGAGTGAACACTGTTTGAAGTTGTTATTTTTCAGCAGCTGCCCTGTGGTGGTTGAGACTAAGCTGTCTAATGGCATTTCACAGGATTTAATACTTGCTTTCGGTTATTCCTGAAGTTTTAATTATATGCTTTGCTTGCTTACCTGTTCCTAAGGCTGACTCAAGGGATTATCAAATCCCTTGAGATTCTTAGAATGTAGCTTGCTTGAAGATGCTTGTGTTTGAGGTCCACACAATGTGAAGCAGCCTGTAACTTCAAACTGCATCAACAACTGAACTTTTGAAAGGGTGATTCTTGCTGTATTGTCTTGTTGACTTGCTAGGCATCTCATTAGGCTTCAAAATGAGTGGAGATATTAGAAATTTTCCATATGCATTTCTAAGCAGATGTAATTAACACTGAAGTCACTTTCAGCTGCCCTAATAATACCAACCTTCATATGCTTCCTTAAATGTGTGAATTCCTTTTTGTAAGAGTTGGGTTATAAATATCTGATATACCTTTTGGGACAAAAATTGAACATTGTAAACCTGAGGTCAGAAGAAATGTTCACTGGATTTTTTATAGTTGTTTGCCTAACTATATTTGGATTGAGGCTATATTGTGCCATGGAAAATAATCTTAATGCTGCACAAATAGTTATTGTTGTGCATGCAAGAATATAATGTGATATTCTCACGGTTCAGTGAGTGGTTTGCATTTAATCATTTGCATAGAACAGGGGAAGTCATAGATTTATATTTAAATCAAAAATAAATCAAAATAAAAAAATTATCTGATCCAGGCTGGAGTGAACAGAAACAAATGCATAGAAGTTTCACATGACTCTCCATTTTGAATGAATAACTGGATGAATGATGACTTGGCATATAAAATATGCCAATATATAAAAGGTAGGTGAAATGAGGACCCAGATTGTGGGGGCAATAAGCTGACTTTGTATAAATATACAAAAAGTATGAAGGCTATTGCTTAACGCATTGTAAACCGCCCTGAGTCTCCGGAGAAGGGCGGCATATAAATTAAAGCATATATATATATATATATCCCCAAATTCTCTGAAACAAGGAGAGTTAAAATTCCATGTGATGATTCCACTCATCTGCATAAAGACCAGGTCAGTAATTGAAGTAATAATAACCATATGTAACACCTATTAAAGTTTATCTAATTTGGTGTCCTTTGGATTTATTCAACTTGAACTTTTATTGTCCCTAGGCAAGATGGGTAGGGATAGAGACAGGAGTTTGGAAAAAAATAGTTATTTTACTGTTATTCTGTTTACTTCAGTTTTCATTTCTTTATCCCTGCTTTTTTTTCCCTGGTACCTTCTTGGCTGATTTCCATAAAATCTTCGACTGCATTCTATGGATTGTGAGAATTAAAATACAATACATTTTGAAGGCACTAGCTAGAACAGCCAAGGTCAGATATTGGGTTATGGAGGACTGCTATAGATCACTATCCTTCTTCTGTATCAACTGCCTTTCTTAACCAGGTTGTCTCTAGATGTCATGTAACTCTTAGAACTTTTCCACAAATGGTTGTGACTTTCAGATATATTGGTTTCTCTTTCTTGCAATCTATTTTAGAAGATTGGAGAAAGGTGAACTACCCATATGAAATGCATTCATTTTAATTCAACTTGTCTTAAGAACCAAGTCAGGGAAGGATGCTTCCCAATTCATTACTTTATTTGTAGAGACCGGATGAGTGACAAATGTCCCCTCTTCTCCATGTAGAGCCTTCATATTTATCTAATGCGCTTAGGTTTCTTGGCTTGAAGAGAATTAAAATGAGGCTGGTAGTACATTTTCTGACTAATAAACTGAATTAATATTACATTTTAGTATTATAGTAAGAAAGAGTACTACCACCTTTTACCATAATTTCTAAAAAATATATATAAATTCCTTCTAATTTTTTTGCCAATATGAAAAGGTTAAACTTGGTGCATTTTACTTAAGAATAGTTGGCTCGGGCAGGCCATATCAGAGGTGGGTTTCAGCAGGTTCTGACCAGTTCTGAGGAACCGGTAGCGGAAATTTTGAGTAGTTCAGAGAACCAATAGTAAAAATTCTGACTGGCCACGCCCCCATCTATTTTCTGCCTCCCAAGTCCCAGCTGATTGGGAGGAAATGGGAATTTTGCAATAATCTTCCCCTGGATTGGGGAGGGAATAGAGATTTAACATTATCCTTTTCCTGCCATGCCCACCAAGCCACACCCACAGAACCAGTAGTAAAAAAATTTGAAACCCACCACTGGGCCATATGATATTGAACTGCCAAAAAGGGAACTGTTTCTTCACTCAGAGTTTGAGAGTTTGGTTGGGAACATTCAAAGGTCTATCAGGCTGCTTAAGCATTAGCTTTTAGCGATCAATTAGCAAACTGCATAGTCAAAAAAGATAATATTTAACCACTCAGAGAAGATCAGTGATTAATGTGAAGGAAATTTGTGAAGCATTTAAAAAACAAGGGCTGTTGCTATTATAATCACATCCAATTATGTATTAATTAAAGGATGATTACAAAATATAATTATTATTGTTCATAAATGTTGCACTTATGAGAATGATTCAGCCCTCAGGTGTTGTTACTGTGCTGTAATTAATACAAGGTTCCCAATTTGTCTAATATGATTTCTTTTTAATACTTTCTTCTAAATTTCGTGTTCAGAGATAGCTAAAACAGTGTCATATGGAGGATAATCAGATCTATTTTTGTACTGCTACAGAAACTAGGACCAGAAAAATGGATATATATTTTGTTTAAATATAAGGAAAAAGTTATCGAAGGCAAGAGGTGCACAACAGTGGAGTTTGCGGGTTCTCCACTTCTAGAGGTTTTTTTTAAGCCCTACATGGCTCAGGGCCAGGTTATCTTCGAGACTGCCTTCTACCACATAGCTCCCAGCGACCGGTAAGATCCCACAGAGTTGGTCTTCTCCGGGTCCCGTCAGCTAAACAATGCCAGCTGGCAGGCCCACGGGAAAGGGCCTTCTGTGTGGCTGCCCCAGCTCTCTGGAACCAGTTACCGCCTAAGATCCGGACTACCCCCACCCTATTGGCCTTCCGGAAAGCGGTGAAGACCTGCCTTTTCCAGCAGGCGTGGGGCCATTGATCTCACTGTTGCAATCTTGCCATGAATGGTGTGCATGGGCTTTTAGTGTTTTTAAATGTTTTTATAATGTTTTTTAATATTTTTTCTATGTTCATTGTTCGCATTATTTTTGCTGTAAGCTGCCCAGAGTCCCTTGGGAGTTGGGTGGCATAGAAATGCGATAAATTAAATTAAATTAAATTAAATTAAATTAAATTAAATTAAATTAAATTTTAAAAAAGACACTAAAGAGTTACTCTTAAGGATAATTATCTGGTTTTCTTGCACTTCTTGAGAAGTTTGCACTAGAGTAATTCCAGCATTTTATGTCTAGTGGTTTAGGTGCTAGATTTCAAATCAGGAGACTGGGAGTTCTAGTCCTACTTTGGTATGAAAACCAGCTGGGTGACTTTGGGCCAGTCTCTCAGCCCAACCCATCTCACCAGGTTGATATTGTAGTGAAAATAGGAAGAGGAAGGAAGTATTAGGTATCTTTTCTGCCTTGAGTTATTTATAAAAACGATAAAGGCAAGATAAAAATAAATTCTAGAACACCTGGCTTTTTATTGATCTTCCATGCAGCTTGTTTAAACAGGTGTTTTGAATTTAATTTTAAGGTTATTTATGAAATATATAACAGTAACTCAGCTGCTGTTTCTAACTGAGTTGCTCTTTGATTTCTTGTGATCTGGATTTTTTTCGAGTCTGGAGTCTCTGTGTTTTTTTATCCTATTACTGTACACTCCTTAAGACATTTTGGACTTGGGTGAAATGAAAACATGCACAGGCACACATATGTGTATACGTATACATATATACTCATGGACATATATGTATAGATGTTTATGTGTGTATGCTTGAGATGGGGGGCTATACAAATTGTTTAGAAATGCACAGAAAAAGAGAAGGGAAGGGAAGAGACAGGCTATCTAGAATTCTTCTCCTATGTGAAGAGCTACTAGAGTGATAGAAAAGCTATTTCTGAAAAGCTACTGCTATTCAATAGATATGTGCCAAGAAAAAGTAGGGCTTAAAAGCTTAAGAAGCTCGTTTGTTTAATTTTCAAGCCCAGGTTTTTGCCTGCATAGTGTTTCTTGGTTTCTTTACATTTGATATAAATTTAAACAGGGACATTCACATAATTCTGGAGGTAATTTGGTGCCAAGCCCTACAGATTAATACCAGCACTTTAAATTGCACCAAAAAGCCAATGCAGGTGTAACAAGTTCCTACTGACAACTGCCAGAGTCTACATAGGCTGTTGCAGTTTGAATTATCTCCAAGTGGTATTGGTAGAATTGCTACCAGTTTTGTCCAATAATGGGCTAGATAGAAATGTAAGGTATTTGTTTATCTCTCTATTATCTATGAACAAGGCATAAAGACTGAATAAGACATTGTATCTGTTTTGTATCTTTTGCACATACAAAAGGAGGATGAGCAAATGTTTCTAAATGAACATTCCAAACGACCCTTGACATGAGAACTTTGGTCTATTGATCATACAAGGATGCAATAAAGATCAGGTAGATGAATCTTTATGCAGGATATTTCTTCTGCTTTTCCACACTTAGAAGAAGGGACTCAAGCAAAAAAAAAAAAAAGATGTAAAATACATATAATGCCACGTAAAGATAAAGAAATGACATGGAAGAAAAGAAACACAATTCTTACATGCTTTTCTTCAAACTGGTCTCCACCGAATGCTGCCACGCAGGGTTTGATTCCTCCCGTTCCAAGAGCAATCAGAGACAGGCCCGTCATTGACAAAATCCTTCAAATAGGAGAAAATTTCAGCACCATCAAAAGACTTAGGGGCAGAGCTGCAAACTCCATAACAGAGCCTTTTGAAGCATGTTAGTGAGGACTCTTAAGCAGTATGCTGTGGCAAACCCAAATCCTGCAATAGGAACCATGCAGCAAAGTTATCCTTTCCCGTTTCTTTCTAATGGACTTTCAGCCAACAAAATAAACAAAAATCAAGTTGGATCAGTAATGTCTTATAAAATGGATCAGTAATGTCTTATAAGTCTTTAGTCTCAAAAACATGCCAGAAAAGAAGGTGAAATGACATCACAATTTTGGTTGGATCTGTAGCTTATCGCCTTTTGTATCATAGCACTGAGCTACTCCACTCATTTGTAAATTCTTGAAGTGTAAACTCAGTTTATGACTCATTATGATGCCATCACCAGCTTATGACAATAGGAGACATTTTTCTATTAAAAAGGGGAAATGGCCCAGCTCTGTATCTCTTCCCAGTGAATAGGCTTTCCCAGTGCAAACTCTGCAGGAATAGACCGTGATCTAACACTTGACTTTTATGCTGCATTTGGCATTACATACACCCATTCTCTCAAAGGTATGCAAAGGAATGGCTGGCTGTTGTACCGGTGTCACCAATGAGGCCCAGTAGTATTGGTGGGGGTGGAGACAAGGGTTATGAACAAGATATCTGCTCTGGCAATGCTGATGGGGCAGTGGGTGGTAACAAATGCCCCCAGATATTGTGTACCAGTACCATTATGTATATAGTATATTCAAGAGCAATATTGATGGTGCTTCAACATTCTAGAAGAATGGTTATTGGGAATTTGAAACTGAATCCGGGACTAGATCATCTGGAGCTTCCTTCCCATTATCAAATATGAAATGCAAATAAATTCCCTAGCTCAATGCAGCAAAATCCCACTTAATCACTCTGGAATAAGACTATGGAACACAGTTGCTAAGAAATATGTACTTTTCAATGAGTTTAAAGAAGCTGTATATTTTTTTTATTATTATTTCTATACACAACCTTTTGAAAGCTATTGAAAGTTATTAACTAGGTTAACCTATTAGGTGGAATTTAAATTTGTGTTATTGCTATATAATTTATTTTTAGCACTTATTTGTTTGTATCTTAAACTGCCCGATAATTGAAACTATCTGAGTGGTATAGATAATTAAAAATTATAAAATACAAAACAATAATATCAAATAAATGTGATTGTAATTGATTGATTGATTCTTATGTTGCCATGAATAAGGAATTAATTTGGAAAATAATACATCTGAGAAAACAAAAACTGCCCAAACTGTCTTTGTGCCATTTGAGGTTTTCTATTGCCTCATTGTTGCAGTCTCTTGTTTTACTCAAAAAAAAAAAAAAAAAAAAATCCTCAATGCAAAGAATTTTTACAAAGGGGTGTGGCATGTTGATGAAGCTAAGATGGCAAGATCTGAGGTTGTTGAGATTTGGATTGGAATAAATCAGTTCCCTTAGGACAGGGGTCGGCAACCTTAAACACTCAGAGCCACAAAGGTCCTAACCAGAAGCCCCCCCATTCAATTCTGGAGCTGACCGGAAGTCCAGTTCCCCCACCATAGAGTCTCCTCCTAGCGTGGCATCCTTTTTCCTATGTGACCGGAAGTCTGATTCCCCCACCATAGAGTCTCCTACTAGGGCGGCGTCCTTTTTCCTCTACCTGTTCTAACCGAAAGCCCTATCAATTGTGGAGCCAACCAGCAACAAGGAGCCACAGCAGAGGGATGAAAGAGCCACATGCGGCTCCAGAGCTGTGGGTTGCTGATCCCTGCCTTAAGACTATGAATTCTACAACTCCATGTCTGTTGAAAACAAGTACAATACATCAGAAATAACATTTTTCCTCAGGTTTTTGTTTAGCATTGTTTTTTTTACTTTCTTTTTTAGGAAGAATTTTTTGATACCAGGGAATATTCAACTCTGTGAGTCCACATCTAGGTCACCCAGCATTCATTTTTGAATCTAGCCAATTCAAACATTTATGGAAAATACTTTTTATATTGCCTTGGGATTGTATAGGTTCCAACTATAAATCAATCAGAATAGAACTGGAAGGGACCTTGGAGATCTTCTAGTCCAACTCCCTGCTCAAGTAGGAAACCCTGTACCATTTCAGACAAGTGGTTGTCCAGTCTCTTCTTAAAAGATTGCAGTGATGAAGGACTCACAACTACTGAAGGCAAGCTGTTCCACTGGTTAATTGTCCCCACTGTTAGGAAGTTTCTCCTTAATTCCAGGTTCCTTTTTTCTTGATTAATTTCCATCCATTGTTTCTTGCCCTCTGGTGGTTTGGAAAATAATTTCACCCGCTTCTCTTTGTGGCAGCCTGGAATACTGCTATCATGTCCCACCTAGCCCTTCTTTTCTAAATCCTGCACTGTTCTTCATATGTTTTAGTTTCCAGGCCTTTAATTATCTTAGTTGCTCTTCTTTGCACTTTTTCCAAGGTCTCAACATCTTTTTTGTAATGTGTAATATACTTTGTAATAAATAATGAAAAGTTTGTCTGTATAGCACTTTACGCCATATACTCACCAGCCAGATCATGATCTCCATGATAAAATGTGCACTTTACATCACATAAAGAGCAACATTATTTAATTTTAATATAGTTTTCCATGTTTATACTTTTTCATCAATTGCAAGAACAAAAACTCCTTGCATTGATTTCTCCAACTCAAATAGTATTAAGCTACCTGTTGTGTCCAAGTACTTTGGACTTCAGTTTCTATCAATCCCAGCCAAAATGGCCAATGCCAAGAGATTAGGTAACTATCGTCAAAATATTTAGAGGCAACCTGATTAGTAGGGGAAGAATGTGGGGCATGAGTCATTGCTGTCGTTGTCAACAGCAATGGCTTCTGCCCAACATTTCCTAGTCGTACCACAACTAATTGCAACTATCTGCTACATATTGATTTTACAGAAGATAATGATGAAAAAGCACTACACAACCTAAAACCATCTCTATCTATTGGCCCTAATGGATTATGTGCCTACTTCTTGAAAAAGCTTTCCATTGCCATTTATTTATTTATTTATTTATTTATTTATTTATTTATTTATTTATTTATTTTATTGAATTTCTATACCACCCTACTCCCGAAGGACTCAGGACGGTGAACAGCCACAAAATAAAACACATACATATAAAAATTTAAAATCGAATAAAATGAATTAAATAAATTTGGCTGAATTAATACCCATAATTTAAAATACCCATATTTTAAAACACATTAAAATTTAAAATTTGCACTTAAAAGGGAGAAGATTTAGGCAAGGCCATAGCCAAACCACTAAGCACATCTATGAGATATCTTTCAGAACCACTCCTTGCCCAACCTATGGTCATTAGCCACGGTCATTCCTATCTTCAAAAAGGGAGACCCCCTCCCCCAGTTGAAAATTACAGACCAATCTCATTATGTTGTGTCACCTGCAAAGTCATGGAATCAATCATAAACCAATCCATTACCCTCCACTTAGAGACAAACAACCTACTTTCTAACAAGCAGTTTGGTTTCAGGAAAAAAATTGTCCTGTAATCTACAACTCCTACACTGCAGAACTACATTTGAACTACACAACTTGACCAGGGTAAAGCAATAGACACAATTTACATAGATTTCTGCAAAGCTGTTGATTCAGTGGTACACAACAAACTACTGTTAAAACTATGCTCTTACGGCATTTCTGCACAAATGGATAGCTGCATTCCTGTCAAACAGGTAACAAGTAGTCAAAATAAGGAGTGCCCTATCAAACCCTGCATCAGTTAACAGTGGTGTCCCCCAAGGCAGCGTTCTAGGACCCACTCACTTTCTAATTTACATAAATGACCTTTGCGATCATATTATAAGCAACTGCGTCCTTTTCGCTGATTACGTAAAACTATTTAACACCACCAACAATACTGCTGCCCTACAAAGCAACCTTGACTATGTGTCAGAATGGTCGAACAATTGGCAACTTCAAATCTCAACCAACAAATGCTCTGCCTTACACATTGGCAACAAAAATCAGAACACCAAATACAAGCTGGGCAGATACAACCTTGTAGATGACCCTCACTCTGTCATTTCAAAAGATCTAAGCCCTAGAGCTCACTGTAACAGCATTGCCAAAAAGGCATTAAGAGTTGTTAACCTAATTTTGCAAAGTTTGTTCTCTGGTAACATTGTACTGCATACCAAGGCATACAAAACCTTTGCCAAACCAATTCTCGAATACAGCTCGTCTGCCTGGAATCCACACTGTATATCGGACATTAATACAATTGAGCGAGTCCAGAGGTATTTCACGAGACGAGTACTCCACTCCTCTACTTGCAATAGAATACCTTATGCCACCAGGCTTGACGTTTTGGGCCTGGACAACCTAGAACCATGCCGCCTACGGTCTGACCTAAACTTAGTACACAAAATTGTCTGCTACAATGTCCTACCTGTCAATGACTCCTTCAGCTTCAACTACAATAATACACAGTCAAACAATAGATAAAAACTCAAAGTAAACCGCTCCAAACTCGATTGCAGAAAATATGACTTCAGCAACAGAGTGGTCAATGCCTGGAATGCACTACCTGACTCTGCTGTTTCATCCTCAAACCCCCAAAACTTTAACCTTAAACTGTCTACTGTGGACCTCACCCGATTCCTAAGAGGTCTATAAGGCGGTGTGCATAAGCGCACCAGCGTGCCTACCGTCCCTGTCCTACTGTTCCCATTTATTTGTACTCATTTCTTATGTTTATACTTATACCTGTTTATACCTATATGTTTATATGTTATGTTTATACTTATTCTTGTTGTCTCATACATGCTTGACAAACTAAATGAATAAAATAAATCAATAAATAAATAAAATAAAATAAATAGTTTTGCAGCAACATTAGGAAGTTGGATTTATAGGATTCTAAGGTGACTGCACAGACTCTTCATTTCAGATAAATGAACACACTTGAAAACACTGTGGTTCACTTTATATTTGTATGTGTTTGCTCTGTAATAGTAAACAAAATTCCCCTTATCATGCTGAATGGTGATGGCCAAGGGCCCCTCAGTCATAGATAGAGACTAATCAGCAGCTGAGTGGTGAATTCCAAGCAATGCTCTCACCACCGGAACACATGAAGTCAAGTCTGGAACAAATCTTTGCACCCTAAGAATCAAGACTGTCAGATTTTCAAAAGGTAGGCACTGGCAGCTGTCAAGGCTATGATAGCCAGACCTAACAGGGATAAAACTCATTATGCCCAGATAACAAAAGGGTCTTACAGAGCCACATAATGCTCACAACAAGGTACATTTGAATGCGCCGCTCATTAATACAAGTTAATTAATAGTAACATTATCAAAACACAGCAGGCCCATTTCCTCATTACTTACACATGAGCAATCTGGTTTCCCACACTTGGTATCGCCCCAACTGATTTGATCACGTGCCCAATAACATAAACAATGGAGAGATAAATGATTGTTCTGCAGAGGAAAAAAGAAAAGAAAAAGTGGGTAAACATTATCAGCCAAAGGCAGGTGCATTTATAATCAGAAAGCCAAAAACGTGTCTGTGGTTCCTGATAGGGAACAGACAAGCATTTTTCTGCTGCTGGGATATCAACCAAAATTACAACCCTTCTTTCTCTCTTCTAAGTGTTCGGGAAAAGAGCTATTGCTGACCAGAAGGGTGAGGTAACGGTTCCTCTTCAGATTGGCAGTTTCTCTTCCCTGAAGATGGATCCCGTATTCCTCTGAATTGTTCCTGACAATACAAATGGGATAGCCTACAAGAAAGGGGAAGTCTATAAGCATAGACAGCATATTTCATTCTTACTTGTATTTTCCCAGCCAGGAGTCAGCAATGAAGGCACCAATGACTGGCGTGAAGTAACATAAACTTGAGAAAGCATGGTATACAGATGTGGAAGTTGTTTCATCCCAATGCAGGAAGTAGAGAAAATACAAAGTCAGGACAGCTGCAGGAAGAAACACAACAAGAAAAATACAGGATAATGGATATCGCAAATATTTATTCAAATATTTTATATAGTTGAGCATCTTGTTGAAATGACTCTGGGAGGCTAACAATACATAAAAGCATAACCCAAAGTAAACATAAATGAATAACACAGTGGTGGGTTGCTCCCAGTTCGGCCCAGTTCGGACGAGCCAGTAGTGGTGATGATGTGGCGTCAGTGAACCAGTTCTCTATGACTGTGAGCTGGGCCTTCCCGCCCACCCCCACGTTATACCTACCTTTATTTGTCATTTTTTAGCCCAACTGATAGGCGCAGCAGAGTGGATTGCTGTCCCTCAGCTGGGCAGAAATCTAATGTGCTTGTGCGGAGTGCAAGTTCAGCGCACATGCAAGGGAAGTGACCATGCATGCGGCAATCACACGCAAAGCGCATGCGCAAAGAGAACCGGTGGTAACACCAGTTGGAACCCACCACTGGAATAATAGTATAAAAGGCCTACAATGGCAACTAAGGACAATGGTCAATCAACAATCTCATTGGCTTTGCACAACTGCTTGACCTCCAAGCCAGAAACACATCCAAATATTTAGAACTTTCTGAAAAGTTGGTAAGATCAGGGTCAATTTAAAGGGTATGGGATTTCAAATTTTTGCCACATTGTGGCAGAAATGGTCTATTTTCTGGATCCTGCTAGATGACATTCTTTGTCTGGAACTCAAAGCAAACCTCTATGATTTAGTAGAACAAACAAAACCTGGCCCTGTGACATGAAAGGCATGATAGGTGACAACTACCACCTTAATTTGCACTTGAAACCACCCTGGAAGTCAGTACATCTCATGGAACAGAGATGCAACAGGGACATCCTGATGCCAATGCATTCTGGACCAGTTGTAGTTCTGTATGTTCTTCAAGGAGAACCCCCACACAGAACACATTGCAGTAGTCTTCTTGACAGGCAATTCAACTATGAGTGACCATGAACAGTACATCTTGGTCCAAGAAACAACTGCACACAAGACAAAGTTGTACAAAAACACTCTTGATCATGACTACTACCTGTTCCTCAAATAGGTGCTGCAAATCTGGGAGGAATCCCCTACAATTTTAAGCCTGGGGAACTCCACTGCCTATCTAGTCATATTCAAGGAGTTCAGGCAGGTATATTGCAATTTAACAAGAAAACGTACAGTAGTGAGAGTCCCAAGTGTTCCTGAGAACCCAAGTTTATAAACAAGGTCTCACATCACGTTTTCTGTGACACAGTGCTTCTGAATGTCATCAGAGTATCCTAGATGACCATAGCTTCCCCACCATCTCTGCCCTGGGCTCTTAACTGATACCACATATAAAACACAGGTAGGCATATTTCTGAGAGTGGATTTCTCCCTTCCATGTCCATCCAGGCCTCCAAAATGTATGATAGTATTTAGGTCCAGTTTATAATACTGTAGTAGGTTGTTGGTAGTATTGTGTCAACCCTTTCAGGTATATAACATCAGCAAACAGATTCTACAAGAAACAGTAGAACTCTACTTTATTGGTATAGTAGCAGAACTTTGAAAATCTGACATCACTCTTACATCAAAAAGAGTTTTTTTTTTTTATTTGATTTATATGCCGCCCTTCTCCGGAGACTCAGGGCGGCTTACAACGTGCTAAGCAATAGCCTTCATCCTTTTGTATATTTATACAAAGTCAGCTTATTGCCCCCACAAACTGGGTCCTCAATTTACCTACCTTAGAAAGGATGGAAGGCTGAGTCAACCTTGAGCCTTGGCGAGATTCGAACCTGCAGTAATTGCAGGCAGCTGGTCTTAATAACCAGTTTAATAACAGGGTGCCTTAGACCACTGTACTACCAAGGCTCTTTAAATCAGACTCCATTCAAGTTTGCTTCTGACATTTTCTTCCTTTTCTGCACTTAAAACATATTTTGCTAGCTGACACAGTTTTTCTCCAGGGTTATGTCTATGATTCTCTATCTGTTGCCACTCGATAATAGCTTTGTGCCTTTAACAGTAACAGAAGAAGCAAAGTTTATCAGTGGCAGAAAAATAGAGTGATGAACAAAGTAGCCTTTCTGAATGTTGACCATCATCCCAGATATAATCATAGGGCCTGCCACAGGAGAAAAGTTGGAAGAATTAGTTATTAAGATAGCTTTCTCAGTCCAGGCATCCTTCCAGATGTGTGATGGGTCAGCCGGTTTGGACTCTCTGGACAACCACTAGATGAAAGCAAACAGATATAGAAAATTCTAATGCCTTTTAACCATCTGGTAGTCATCTGCATTTTTGCAATCTAGATCTGGTAGCACTAGATAAATGGATTTTCATGCCCAGAATTCCGAGCAATAATATGATGGCTGAAGACTTCTGGGAACTGAATATCCTACATCTCGAAAAGGTCATGGTTGAGAAAGTCTTTCTAGGCCAAGTTTCTTCCTCAGACTTCAGTTCTGTTCCCATCTTCTGCAGAACATTCTTTAAAACAACCTTTATTTTACCGCCAACATTCTATATTTATGATCCTTCTGTCTATCACATTAGCATTTACATTTAGCACAGACCATTAAGATTTATAAATCTGATTGAGATCTTGGGTGAGAAATCAAGCAAAACGCTTCCCCCCCCCCAATCCAAGCCATTAATGTCTCCCTGCCTTTCTTCCATCTAAATAAATGGAAAAAGCATCTGAGTTTTCCTGGGCAAAGGCTGTAAAAACCTACCTTTCATTCCATAGTAGGAGAAGCGCTCACAAAATTCATTCACCACAATGAAAGCAATGCTGAGAGGATAGTGGGTGCCACATATTCCCTAAAGAAGCCAAGCAGAAAGAGGTTGGGTTATGTACTATATACATATCATTTCGTCATTTGCACAGTTGATACAACGGTGCTCACAAAAAGCAGGTTTTGAAACCAAAACATCTATTTGTACAACAAAATGAAAAAGACAGGTATGTCTGTGAAGAAACAGTTCAAGAAAACACTTAAAATGTCAGTAAACTCATGCTTCAAAGAGTGAAGTTCAACACATTAAGTCACTGTCAAATAGAAGATTGAAAATATTATATAAATATTACATATGTTTGTTTGTTTGTGTGTGTGTGTATGTAGCACAGGTGAAATTCAGCTGGTTCTCACTGGTTTGCCCAAACTGTTAGTAAATTACTTAGGCAGTTCAGAGAACCGATTAAAAATAAAGTGCAAGAGAGGGGTCTCTCTCTCTCTCTCCCTCCCTCCCTCCCTCCCTCTCTCTCTCTCTCTCTCTCTCTCTCTCTCTCTCTCTCTCTTCAGTTAATAGCTCCACTTAACAGTTGCAGCTGGAATGCAGCCAACACATGCTGAATCAAATCAATAAACAACAGAAACTGACAGGATTAGGGCAGGGCAACCCATCAATCACTCATCTAGGGATGGAATTAACTTCTTCCCTTCAGGAAGAAGGACAAGATTACAAACATTTTCATTATAAAGGGTATTAAGTAACACTTCTGTGATCAGCTGATACTCCCTGAAGTTTCCCAAGACCTTTTATAGCTGCTGCATGTTGGCTACTTCTCATTTCTTCCTGGGGGAAAAGATACAGGAGGGGACAATGATGCAGCTTGATCATACAGTCCATGAATTTAATGCATGTATGGTCCAGCCAGCTGTATTGCTTCTGCTGTGAAGTACCCAATTTAGAACATAGAGAACATAGAATAATAGAGTTGGAAGGGTTAATGGCTTTTGGCAGCACACCCAGGCTTTCAATTAGCCTGAGCAGCTGCTCTTAGTTTCCCTCTCAGCTGCTGTTTGCTTTGGGGTTGACTTTTTTTAAAAAAGGGGAATGGCTGTTTAAGTTTTCTGCGTTGTTTTAGTGGTTCCTGTCATTGTCTTTTTGGGGTGTATTTCCCTCACTCTTTTTGAAAGCCTCTAGTGATGGAGCACCACAACTTCTGAAGGCAAGCTATTCCATTGGTTGATGGGCCTCACCCTTAGGAAATTTGTCCTTAGTCCTAGGTTGCTTCTCTCTTTGGTTAGTTTCCATCCATTGTTTCTTGTTGTGCCTTTTGGTGCTTTGGAAAATAGATTGACTCCCTCATTTTTGTAGGAGCCACTCAAATTTCCTGACAGAACAATTAATCAGTGGAACAGCTGGCCTCCAGACGTTGTAAATGCTCCAACACTGGAAGTTTTTAAGAAGAGATTGGATAATCATTTGTCTGAAGTGGTGTAGGATTTCCTGCCTAAGCAGGGGGTTGGACTAGAAGACCTCCAAGGTCCTTTCCAATTCTGTTATTCTATTCTATTCTAAATATTGGAACAGTGCTATTTTATTGTGCTATTTTATTCTGAATTGGACTGAGGAGAAATTTCCTAAGGATGAGACGAATCAAGTTGGCCACACCCACCCAGCCACATGACCCATTTCCCACAGAAAACACTGGGAGCCACAAAACCTGGGCAGGTGTGGCTGGGGGGGGGTCATGTGACTGGGTGGGAGTGACATTGAGTTGGCCATGCCCATCCACCCATTCACATGACCACCTAGCCACACCCACCAAGCCAGGCCCCACAGAACCGGAAGGGAAAAATTTTGAATTTCACTCCTGGTATGTAGGCATATTCATATGAACACACATATACGTATACAAACAGTATCAAATAGAATTTTAAAAGCAAACATAAAAAGCAAATATATAAAGGCAAAACATAATTGTTTTCTCATCCAAAGATAAAGAACAAAAAGTTTTTTTTTGTGACTTGGATGAGCTTAGTGAATGTCCACAGGTTTCTATAAAATTTCTGTAACTAATCTGGGTTCTTGGTGTAATCAAGAAACAAATCCCCTCAGAGATGTTATTTTTCCTCCTCCAGCATGTGCAGAGTAATTGTGTCAGCAGAGAAAATATGGGAAACAGGAATCTAACAATTTCAGTGTCAGGAGGATCCGAGCATCAAACACCAAAGGCTAACCACATGCTTAAGTACATAATGGCCATATTATTGTTTTCACAGTCCAGCCTTCATTTTTGTCCTCAAATTTGTGAGGCTTCACTGCACTGTAAGAAAACAAAGCAGGCTGACACTTTCCCTAGTCCACTTCCACAACATTTTTGCAGCGCCACCCCACGACATGCAGGAGCAACAGAATCTACAAACAGAGAGAAAAAACCCATTTGACAGTGAGAAATCCTCAGTCTTCCGGTGTCAATAAGAGATGAGTCTGCCAGGAACGGGTTATTTAAATGGGAGTCAGATACACATTTACAAATTGTGATTTCTCAAAGTTCGGGCTTTAATGTCAATAAAAAGTCCCTGAAGAAAAATGATAGGCCTGTTAGAGTAACTCAAGGACACTTCTCTGAAGGAACAGGGAAATGGGGCAGTTGAGGAAGGTGACTCATGGCATCAAAGCTCTCTTTCAACCTACATGGATTTGATTGTACATAGAGGATGCCAAAATACACAATGCACATGCCAATCTTTCTGTGCATTCAGAAAACCTGGTTGGCAAGTGAGGGGAGGATTAGAGATCTTGGGCATATATGAAAGGGCTACTACAGAGGTCGATACAAGCTCTCCATTCAGGATTGATGAACCTGTCCATTTCAAGTTTGTTTGTTTGTTTTATTTCTCATCTTAGGTTCTTTTTACCCCATTTCCCATTTCCTCACTAGTTTACAAACATATTAATGTATACACAGATACAGACAGACAGACAGACAGACACACACACACACACACACACACGGGCATGTGTATTATTCATTTCTCATACATGCCATTTGTATACAAATTTTTTTCAATATAAATATTTGAGGAAATAATTTTAAACCAGATAGTGTACTATCATATATTCTGTTCAGTAGAGTATGCACATTTTTTTTCAAGTTTTATGGCTGGAGTACTGTATTGCATATCCTATCAAAATATAATTGAGTTTTGCTTCATAGGTTAATTTGGGAGATCTGGATTGCGTAAGTCTGCAGTGAAATGGAAATGAAAGATATTTCCTACCCACTCCTATTTTCCATATCAGTTGCGTACAAGTTAAATGATGAAGATTCAAAGGCTGGAATTTGCTGCTACAAAAGTTATTCTCTTCTACACACATTCATTAGAGCATCTATAAAGACTATTTGTATTATAGGTTGCATACTATATTATGCTATCAAAACTGGATGAATCCAGTGTTAAGATTGTTTCAGATCACAGTTAGCTGCTGAACCCTAACTCCCATTTGACATCCTATTTGGGCTCATTACATCTTTTAAAAAATTGACTGGATATTATTGTTTCAACCTGAAAATCCTTATAGCTTTGCTTACATACAGTACATTAACACATAAGAAGACAATACACCTTTTATAGTCACTGGAGAAGTTTCTCTATGGGTTTCAATACCTTCAATAAAATTAGAAGGGAGATATAACAACATCCCAGGTCAAGACTGGCAACTGGGTAACACTGAGATAGTCACACATGTGTTATTGTGTTATCTTTTCTACATGGTCTGCCTTTCGGTTATTAATGGTCCCAATGCTGTCATACTGTTATGGCAAGTCAGATGTAGACAAAGTATTATTCTATTTGATAGTCAAGAGCATCTTTTATAGCCAAGTTCTGAATTATCGCTAACATCATATGAAGAATAATACCTTTAGTTCCTCAAAACCCTTCCCCAAATATGCAGATGCTCCTCAAGCACAATGGAAAAGCTTGATTTGTTTAATATTTATTTCCAATTTTTGTATCTTTTATTCAATTTCTGTTTTACATATATACTCCTTTTTGGACATGTTCATCCATTTTAGCTTTAGCTTACAAAATGTATTAACAATACAGTAATGCATGAAGCATGAGGTTCAGGATGACAGTGGGATTTAGAGAGCATGAAAAATAGAACTGAAAATAAAAATTGGCCTGACAAGCTGAATGGATTTCTCCTAATCAAGCAGAGCATTCATACCTCAGATGAGGATACAGCTCCATAAAGCAATTATGTTTCAAAGTCCAATTACAAGTTCTTCGTGTAAAGAAAAATAATGGGTTGGTAAAGAAGCTGTAGGAAGGGTGCTTTTCAGGGGTGCTATTCAGCAGGTTCTGACAGGTTCTGGTAATGGAAATTTTGAGTAGTTCGGAGAACCGCAAATACCACCTCTGGCTGGCCCCAGAATGGAGTGGGAATGGAGATTTTGCAAATATCCTTCCCCCAGGAGTGGGGAGGGAATGGGGACTTTGCAATATCCTTCCCCTGGAGTGGGATGGGTATGGAGATTTTGCAGTATCCTTCCCCTGCCACGCCCCCCCAAGCCACACCATGCCTCCCAAACCACACCCCCAGAACCAGTAGTAAAAAAAATTGAATTCCACCACTGGTGCATTTATATATCCTTTGGCCACTTTTTCCATTTTTAACTCCCTTTTCAGGCACTGCTTTCACTTCGCTCCGATTATGGTTACAGATTAAATACAGGACTGAGAAGACACACTTCTAATAACTGAGAGAGAAAAAATCCTAATAATCTAGAACACTGTTATATTCTTGGTTCAAAATTACTCTTGCTTTATTAATTTGCAAAAGGCACTCTTTTGATTCTGGTATGGATTTTTTCTCTGATTTTGCTTGTAACCCTGGAAGATTACAGCTTTTTGGCTTGCTTGCCCATTTTATAGTTCCACTAGTTCCTCTGGCATACCTATTTTATAGAATAATCATTCTTGGCATAAGTTTCAAATACAACACTGAAGTAAAAATTGCAGTACATTTTTTTTTTTTTGTTTTGGAGCATTTCATAACTGCCCAAAATTGATAAGAAATCTCACGTGCCATTCAACCATTATATATATTGGACTTTATTCACAAATGTTCTTACATGCATGTATGGATGCGCTTAAAGTTGCAGTCTCATTCATAAAGACAATTAGAGGGGAAAACTTGAATGAGAGAAAAATAGCAGTTAAATATTTTTCCCGTAATGCAGTTATTCTTAGTTTATGGCCTCTTTCAACAAACCATGGATATTGGTCTTAGGAAAAGCAGGACAAACACTTGATTATCTATTCTTTGAAATAATTCCAGCATTGATCCATATATTCACACCAATGGCTGATTTAATGCTTTCCTCCATTAATCCATAAACGTGCAACTAACAAACTATGTGGAATGAAAAAGCTTTGATCTGATCAAGTTTTAAATTAAAGGGCTTTTCAAAATATTCATTTGTACGTGCAATGAATAGGTAAAGCTACTCATTTAATACACAGGACCGGGCAGCACTCAATTTCTTCTGGGAAGCACACATTTAGGAGTTATTTGCATTTTCCCAGAACAATTAAAAACTCCTTGGCATGAGAATGCTTCTTTGCCTACCAGTTTTTTTCCCCTTTAAAATATTACAGTTTTTAAATATTATTAATGTTTTTAATTGAGAAGCAGAATGGTTCCCTACTATACTACTTCAGGCTATAAACCTTCACTGAGAATTGCATCCCGTTTTAATTAAGACTGAAATCAGCTAGCTTATTCCTTTTCTCTATCTGAAAAAATGCCCTATCTATTCTCAACCTTTTTGCTTTTTACAAATCTATTTAACATTTATTTTATCAGTTTCTTTAAAGGTTATAGCTATTCCTGTCTCTATTGTTTGAGAAGGAAATCTCCTTTACATAGTTATTTATTTTACTGGGGAATCATCATTCCATAACTGTAACTCTGTTCCTTTTCTCCTTCTTGCAACTATTTATAAATTAGTCTTCTCCAGCTTCATATCCTCCAAAGGTATTGGGGTACAGGTTAAAAGAAGCCTCCATAAATTGTTCTTTCACTATCTGAAGGCACAATACCAAATTACTGAATCAAGACTAATACAAATATACCTTAAGGATAAAGCCATTCATTTTTCATAATCAGGATTTAGAAAGGTCTGAAAATTCAACCTCAAAAAACAAACACCATTAACGACAGCAGCAAAAATATGAACGTAGCACTAACTTAAAATTCCACTGTGGTGCAGCTGTTTGAGGTTGCAATTTCCACTGTTGGAACATAATGAATTAGGATCTCATCAACTTCCCCTCTAGAGCTCTTTCATACTTCAAAAAAATGAACATTCTTGGAATGTATTTCCCATCTGAAAATGTCTAGAATGCAAATTCCTATAGTGCAATTTTTTGGCAATAGAGCGATTATTCCAAGGAAGCCACCAGTTCTATTTCCCCACCTTCACTTTTTTTTTTAAACAAAAAGCTTTCTTTTTAATAGATTAATCAAGGAAACATTTCATTCCAAATTTTTAAAGCTAATATCAATTCTAGGTAATTCTGAAGCCAGGACACGGCAGTGACAAAAATAACAGAAGCTTTATTGAAGTTAAAAGAAATAATGAAAACAAAGCCCTCCAGATACATACCGGAGATATTTTCTCAGGAGGGCTAATGCTTTTTGGAGAATCAGATCCTGCAGAAACAGAAAGGAACAAAATCTTCTTAGGGTCGCCTTTCTCCGAGAGGTCCATACTGTTATTGTTTTATTTTTAAAAAATCTGTCTCATATAACTCCTTGCTGTCATGGTGAGTTGGCTGGGAAGACTTCCAACTATGTGGTTTGGAGTTAAGTTCAGTTTTATGTTAACCCTGATTGTGCACCTTTCGGTCATGCTGAGGCAAGCAGATGATCTTACTTTGAATGACGAGAGCAAAATTAATTTGAATGGAGCAAGTGGTCCTTAAATCAGCAAAATCACAGGGCTCTCCCCCAATACCTCTGGGCACAGTTGTGCAATTTCTATTGCTATGACATACTATGAGATCTCCTATGCTCATATCATGGCAATCAAACTGCATACTCCATGATAATTTGCATCACACAAGTTATAATTAGATGTGGAACATCTAATGTATCTTTAGGCCATCTTTGTGCTAATGGTAGGCTTAGCTGCTAGGAGCAAAGACTTCTCTGTCTATTTAAAAGGAGCTGGATGAACCAAACCAACCCCTTCCCCAAAATCATTAAGATCTCAGACCAAAGATGCATTGGGGGGGGTCTGTTCTATGTGCACATCTCCAGAATCTCACCAACTCTGTACAATATTTACAGTATAAAATATGAAGAGCTTCTTGTATTCTTCTCTAAATCTCTTTTAATTAATAGCTTCTTCTCATTACAAGCACGTATGCCACAACTAGTGTAGAAAATGACTCTCCTCATAGAACCCTTGGCAGAGATAAATTGTTGTCACTCTCTATGTTTTGTGGGGTGCTTCTGACAAGACAGTGTGCTGTGCTGCGCAGGAAGCAAATATATTCCACCTAAAAGGTAAGTATTTCTCAATAGGCTATAATCTGAGTAAAGAAAACTTGGCTACAGTATTTCAGAGAAAATTCCAGAAGCTGGTCAGTCCTCCATGCTCACTCCTTTCAACATAATGATATCCTTGTCTATGCCTTTCATGCAGCTTTGATGAATCACCTCATCCTTCATTTTTGCTTGCCCTGAAAAAAATAATTGGTTGATTGATTCACCTTTCCTCATCATTATTTTCATGACCAATGGGGGGAGGGGGAGAGATAGAAAAGAAACAAAAAGAAAGGAAGCATGGGGAGACAGAAGCCCTGAATCCTTCAGTTCCTCTTGTTTTTAATAAAACAAATTCAGGTCAGAGAATGTGGGGGTAAATTTCCATGTGTCAATAAACTTATTAATAGCTTATTGAGGGAGATATTTGAGGAGCTGTCTCACTCCGATGGGACTAACCTTCCCCACTGGTTTCAGCACAAAAGCCTTATTTCGGATCCCATCTTCCAAAGAATTTCTGCTGTTGGGGTTCAGGAGCAAAGCCTTTTCTGCTGTGGCCTCCACCCCCACACTCTGGAATATTCTCCCATTGGTGGTGAGATCTGCCCTCATAATCCTGGCCTTCCAGAAGTGTCTGGAAACAACTTGACCCTGATGGAAAACTGCTACATTGGGGTGTCTGACCAGATACAGAAGATCCTCATCCGTAGGCTGCATATCATCTTGGGTATTAGCTTTTCGATTTAATTCTTCAAATTTTCATTTTCATGTACTACTCTTTAACTTTTTTATTATATTGTAAACTGCCTGGAGTCACTGTATCAGTGAGATGGGGTATATTAAAAAAAATTAATAACTATAAATAAATAACTAAATAACAATGCCTAGTTGATTAGCCTCTTCCAAAAGAACATCATACCACTAAAGCTATTGTTAAATCTTGTGACTTATTGACTATACCAGAACAATTAGTTGTAGGCATTTAGTTAAAAATTGCATTCTTGACACCATTGATACCTGAGGTGCCACAGGTTGTGTATTGCAATGCTGAAATGATATAGGATAGAGTCTGAGTATGCAAGGAATTGGTGGGTTATTTTAGCCTTAAATTTAACATATGGCTTTAGATGGCCTTATATTTTGATTCCAGTTCTTGTCTTGCAAATCTACTATATGGAGTTATGACAATTTTCAGTGGAAAAAAATGAATGAAATATGGAAGAACTAAAATGAATGAAATATGGAAGAACTAAAAGAGTTCTTCCACAACTCAACATTCTCAATAAATATATTTTTTTGTAATTCCAGCATTACAAAATCAATGTTGTGTAGATTTTCTTCTTTTCAAATCTAATTTTATGTTATTAGAATCCTGGGATTCAACAACCACAGACTAATAACAAAAGCAAAAGCACTTAGACTTATATATCACTTTACAGCGCTTTACAGCCCTCTCTAAGTGGTTGACAGAGTCAACATATTGATCCCAACAATCTGGGCCCTCATTTTACCGACCTGGGAAGGATGGAAGGCTAAGTCAACCTAAGCACTGCATAGATGAATTGAGACATGATAAGACCAGACATTCAACTGAAGAATTTACGATTAATATGGGACCCAAACTCATGACTTTTGATTTTAAAAAATACTATTCCAGGATTTCTCCCAAGTATTTTTCTTCAACAAATTAAATGCAGTTGTTTTATTCTTAACATTTGGGTCTAGAAACCCTTGCTGTGGTTCTAGAAATTTGTCTGGGACAGAACTATTGAGAGAGACAGGGAGCATTGAATAACGGATGAGTATACTAATGCTGATATCCTGGAAACTTTGATATACCACCGTTTTTGATCCCTGTTCTTTGAAAGCAGATTAGGCATGGCCAGAATTCTCTTCTTTTCTACCAACACAGAAATCTTGAGAAAAAGGAACAAACATCACTGCCCTATCTTGTGTAATGGCCAGTCTTTTTAGCAACAGAAATTCCCCCATAGAAATTTCTATTCTATATTCAAGGAAATCAAACTAAAGTCATGCCTACAAAAGTGGCATAGCTTGGCCTGGCATTGCGTTTGTCATGCTGATGAAAGCAGTGACCTCCTACACACTGCTAATTAGGCAGGCATCAAGTGAGCGGGCAAAGTAATGATAGACAATTGTAGCAATATGTACATCATATAACCTTTCTATTTATCCCACTCAGGCAGTTGTGAAATGTCAAGCTTGTCTACTACGTGCTCGGGTAGATTGTAGAATGAGTTCAAGATTTGTTTTGGTGGTATTCATATCCCATGATTATTAGGGTTATATTTGTGTAGTTATTAAAATTACATCCTTGAGGACTGGAAAAGGAAATTTCAGAAATTTAGATCTTCTCCGACTCCATTCCACAATAATGACAGATTTTTGCTCAGGCTTTTGACTAATGCCAAGCTTTAATATACTTAAGATACATTTCTGGTCTATTTATGTGGAGGATTTGGACTGCACATCTCATGCTGGGGTTGGTTCAGGTGAGCTTCTTGATTGGCATCTAGGTACCATTGCTTAAATAGATTTTGAGATATTGTCTTCCAGCCAACCCACAAACTGTAAGTAGGGCATATGAATTGGCATGCATCTGCCCTGGCAGCATTTCTGACCTATATCAGTCAATAAAAGGCACTAATGATTCAATTTTACACAAAGGAGAGATGAGATGAACCAACATAATACAGACCCAAAACTAATTATAGCATAATTGTACATTCATATTGCACATTTCTACATCGAATAGATAATGAATGTATTTCAACAAGTGAACAAACAGTTGGGGAGAGGGACAGATTGAGCAACTTCGGGTTGTCAGCTAGGCATCACCTTATTAAAAGAGATCTTTCTTTTAATAAGGATAGTATTAGGATTCTCTTTGCAGTATTTGTTAATTTCAAAGTAGCTTTCATTATGATCCTCAGATTTTGGAAGAAACTTGAATTAGCTTCCATTGACCCGTCCCATATTATTGGTGATTCATTGGTTCCATGAAACCATTTACTTAAGAGTCACTCCCATTGTCAGGGCATCTTTCAGATTCACCCCATATAGAAATGGATAACGAAGGAGCATCTGCCACAAAGAAGAAGGAGTCAATCTATTCTCCAAAGCACCTGAAGGCAGGACAAAAAGCGATCGATGGAAACTAATCAAGGAGAGAAGCAACCTAGAACTAAGGAGAAATCTCCTGACAGTCAGAACAATTAATCAGTGAAATGACATGCTTCCAGAAGTTGTGGATGCTCTTACTGGAGGTTTTTAGTAAGAGATTGGACAACCATTTGTCTGAAATGATATAGTTGCCTGCTTGAGCAGAGGGTTACACTAGAAGATCTCCAATGAGTCCCTCCCAACTCTGTTTTTCAGTTATTCTCTAGTAACTTTATTTTTCATTTATAACTTCAACTCTTTAAAGAAGTAGCTTATTGATCCAGATCACTATTGCCTTGTGCTAGTCAGCAGAACCTGGTTCATGTTTTACTGGACTCATGATGAGAGCTATATTCTTCATCGCATCAGTGAATACAAAAAGATCACAGCATGAGCTAAGTATCTATTTAGAAGTTGAACATCTAAGTGCAAACTAATTTTTTTTTATAAGGATTTTGTGGGGAGTGGGAAATCGAAAAATATAAAAGAGATCCTATAAATGTGAATCCAATTGAATAACTAAAGAATGTTTCTTAGAATGTTTGGTAATCTTCCAAACATTGTTTGGAAAAGGAGCATTGAATAGCCCGTGTGTTATTGTGTCTAGAAAAGAATGGGTGCTATCACAACATTTTTCCACAGCAGAGGGAACTACTATGTCTCTGCCATATTTAAGCACAAACAGTCTGAAGAACAGTTTTTATCCCTGTGCTGTCAGACTCCTGAATGCAAAATAACACCATAACTACATAGTATGATGGACTTGCAGGGCCGGCACAACGTGTAACATGTTAACACTGGTGCAATAGGACCGGGTGTTTTGTTAATATGATTTATAGGGTTAGGGATTTTCTGTCTTCACTGTGAGTTGTATTGTGTTGATGGAGGGGTGAACCGAGGGAGCTCAACCAATCTCATTGTACATATGTTGTGCACTGACAATAAAGATTTGAAAATTGAAATTGAAATTAAATTTGAAATTTAAGATTTATCAGGCAAAAGTGCTGGTGGAGTCCAAATATTCTGGTGGAACTGGTGGAGTTCAAATATACTCCTATAGAATATGGAAGTGGCGTATTCCAAATTCTTGCATTCTATTCTTATTGATGCAATGAATGTACTGAATAGGACCATTTCCAGTAGAAACATGTGTTTGGTTCCTTTTCTTCAGCCTTTGCTAAAATTTATATGTTTTCCAACCGTCTTAGCCTCTTTAACTGTAAAAGACAAATTTAATCTACATGGAAGATAGTCCTAGAGGAGGAAAAAAAAATATTCCTTCAGTTCAATGGCTTCTATCAGGATTTTTTTACCAGGTTGAGTTTTGAAAAAGTCAAAAGAACAACCGTGCATCATGTTAGGACTCATACTTGCAATTGAATAGGAGTTTAATTTTTAGTCCCTTGGGTTCTGGTAATAAATGTTCTTCTGTGGTATTTACAGTATTTAGCTAGTCCTTGACTTACCACCTTTTGTTCAGTTTTCAAAGTTACAAAAAAAGTGGCTTTATAACACTTTTCACACTTAGGACTGTTGCAGCATCCCCAGGGTCACATGAGCAAAATTCATGCTTGAAAACTGGTTCATATTTATGGCAGCTGCAGTGTCCTGCCTGCGGTCATGTGATTCCCCCTTTTGCAATCCTTCTGACCAGAAAAATCAATGGGGAAGCCAGAGACAACATGTTACTGACTCAACAACTGCAGTGATTCATTTAACAACTGTGGCAAGAGAGGTTGTAAAATGAGGCAAAACTCATTGAACAACTGTCTCATTTAGCAACAGAGATTTTGGGCTCAATTGTGATCGTAAGTAAAAAAAACTACCTTTACAACTTTGTTTGTGCCATCTACTTTTCCAGCACCACAATGCTGGAACATCATTAAATTTTACACTGGGGGAGGGAGGGTTACCTTTGAATCAGTCTGGTTTCCTGGTGACTGCCTGGATTAGTAAGGTTTTTCAGAAGTGGTTTGTTTTCTATAGTTCAGAGGGTGTGACCGGCGCAAGGTCACCCAGCTAGGGTGGGTTCTAAATTTTTTTTACTACCGGTTCTGTGGGCATGGCTTATTTTGTGGGTGTGGCTTGATGGTCATGTGACAATTCTTTAGGATTTAGCAGAGGTACTGGTCTACCAGGCTTTTAACTGCTTGCAGAGCTGTACCGGTCTACTCATTTGTTTTTGGAGGCACCGGTCTACCCATTTGTTTTTGCAGGCATCGGTCTACTCATTTGGTTTTGGAGGCACTGGTCTACCACCACACTGCCTTTTAACACTGATCAGCTGTAGGGCGGCCCTTTGAAGCCCCGCGGCAAGAGTTTAAACAGTATTTTTCCTTCTAGCCGATCAGCTGGGACTCAGGAGGCAGCAATAGATTGGCGGTGGGGCCAAATAAAAGGTAAGAATAATGCAGGCGGGTGGGGGGGCAGGGGGGCAGAAACGGTTCAGTGACATCATATCGTCACCGCTACCGGCTCGGCGGAACTGGGCCGAACCGGGAGGAACCCACCACTGCTTTGTACCTATGGCCAGACTAGAACTCCCACTCTCCTGGCTTCTAGGCTGCTGCCTTAACCATTACACCAAAATGGCAATTGGCTTTTATATTACCATGTTTCCCCAAAAATAAGACCCTTTTTTTGAACCCTGAAATAAGGTCTTGGCCTTATTGCCATGCTCTCAAAAGCCCGATTGGGCTTATTATCAGGGGATGTCTTATTTTGGGGAAAACAGGGTACCTAACATTTATGCTATTATACTATTCAGATAGAAATGTTCTTCTATTTAATAAATATATATGTGGGATGTTTATCACACCCCTTCTAAGGAATTTTTAGGCCCAGAGTTTGAATTCTATATTTCCCATCTCCTATTAGATTAAAAATTGGGCATTTCCAGCAGTGGCATAGATTTGTGCCATTGCTTGATTTACACATTGTCTATTGCTTAGCACAATTAAGGCACTTAATCTTTGGTAGAGATTTATGCCCCCTTTGGGATTTCATAATATACAGGTAGTATTATATGTTGTTTTCAGATTTATAGTATTTGTAAGCTGATCTTTTTAATGTTAGCAATAAACATTCCACCTATCTATAATTATCTTAGTATGCTTTATTATAAATATTATATGTCATAGTGTGGCACATTATGTTTTTGTTTTAAAAATGCGAGGTCACTTTCTATGTTTTATATTCTAATCTACTATAACTGACTGCAGTAATGTGTGTGCAATGGTAAATTAGCTTGCACAAAGGAAAGCACAATTTTAAAAATGAACTTGCAAATTGTTTCCACATAGTAGATTATTAGCATATATTAGACTTCAGTACAGAACTAGAACATTTTTTTTTTGGTTATTGAAAGGTTTAAAAGGGCAATTATACTGGTTTTAAAATTGAAAAGTTTCAGTGAAATCTGGTGCCTAGAATTACACTTATGCAAGATGTTGTGTTGACATTAGCTGGACTCCTGTACTTTTAATAAATAGTGTGAAAGAGGTGATTTTAGTAGTTATAGCTTGCAGGCAAGTTATACTTCTTGTACGTATATATTGGATGCAGATCTGTGGCAAATGTATATTTCATCCTAACTGCTATACTATACCTCACCTCCCCCCAGTGGTGAAATTCAATTTTTTTTTACTACCAGTTCTGTGGTAGTTTTGGTGGGTGTGGTGTGGCATGACTTGATGGGCGTGGCTTGGTGGGTGTGGCAAGGGAAGGATAGTGCAAAATCTCCATTCCCACCCCACTCTGAAGCCAGCCAGAGGTGGTATTTGACAGTTCTCTAAACTACTCAAAATTTCCGCTACCGGTTCTCCAGAACCTGTCAGAACCTGCTGAATTTCACCCCTGCTTCCCTCCCCAAAAAAACAGCTTTTAGCCATTTTTTCCCATGTCTTAACATTTCCTAATAATTATACCTATCATTAAGAATGATGTTACTTTCTTAGAGGTTTCTGGAAAGGGATCAACCAGGAGAAAGATAATAGCTAGGCTCCTCCCTCACACTGTTAGCTGCAATTTTTAAAATTCTTTTTATAGTTATTGTATTGTATCTTAGTCTTTTATTGCATTGGTTTGGTTTTGCATTGTAAATAAATTCTGATTGATCAATTAGATAACTTGATGACATTATTGGGTTATCTTGTTTTTCACTATGAATAGCATGGAAGGCTCTAAAAATTTAGACAGGGACAAAGAATATTACACGGTTTCTTTAAATTTTGTATTGTACCATTACGGATGATTTCCTGGATTCCTGCAACAATTGTGTACCTTTTGTTAAAATAGTCAGATTGGTTTTGCCAATTTAAGGCTGACATATTTCTTCTGTTATGGAGTGGCAATTATTAATGGCTGAATAGCAGAGGGTAACCCAATCAGACATCATCTATTCCTGGAAAATAAGAAATCTTATTAAAATCCTTCATGCCTATGTATGAAGAATAGTTTTAGGTGCAGACAAACAGGGAAGAAGCAAAGTGGAAGTCCTTTGTTTCCAGTAGAACAGGGGTATCAAACTCGCGGCGTCACTGCAGCGTCACGTGACATATCTTGCCTTTTTCCCCCCTTCGCTAAACCGGGCATGGGCGCAGCCAGTGCGTGACGCATCCGGCCCATAGACCACAAGTTTGACACCCCTGCAGTAGAAAGTCTGATGCAGAGCAAAGTGCTTAATATACACTTCGTATTTACATTCCTATAAATAAACTGCACATTATGGAATGTTAATAAGCCATCAGTTATCACATTCCAAAGGAAATGAAACCTGGCTAAATAATGTACCTTTAAAATGGCCCAGCAGCAGAGGAATCAACACACGTACAATATTGAATTAACTTTTCCCTTTTTAATTGCACCCTTTTTTAAAAAAAAAAAAAAAGTATTATTAGCATTTTTGTGTGGGAACATTACTGAACAGCAACTCATTTTGAATGGATGGAAACAAATTTCATAATTAGCTTCTCTTTTGGTAGTAAGCCCATTAATGGGACTAAAAATATTTAATTGGAGTACAAAATTAAATAGAATTTTAAAATAACCTCAGGAATACAGGACTCAGCTAAAATGTCACTTCTAGCCAACGGGTTGCATCAAAAATCGTTATGACATTTAAAATCCAAATGAGGTGACTGACTCAAAGTCCCTTTTTTCCCCCTGTTGATCCAAAGCAATGTGTTTTATATTTCCATTGTATCTGCATATAACATAATCCAATACTTCATGGTGGATATAAAGTTTGGCTGCAGTTTGACCATAGTCATTTGCAAACTTTAATTTTCAGTGGTAAAAGTCAGTTCCATAGATAAAGAATGTGTGTTATACTCAGCTCTTTTACTGTATAGGAAATGAGCAATCTTATTTGACAGGGGACAGCCATTTGTATAAAATTATAGGCACTCATGCATTAACTCAAAGAGGATACAGATTAGCATAAACTTTGTACATATTAATTTATTAATCATAGAGATAAAAATAAGACATAATTATGTAACTCTTCCTGCCAGCTACCTATTGCATGAGTAGGAACAATGGGACTTTAATTTCACAATAACAGGGACTTTTGTGCCCCCCCAAATAACACATGTTGCTCCAGCTCCTTTAAAAACTGATGAGAGAAAGCAAGCAAGACAATATGAAGTACAAACATTAGGATTTATTTAACAAACAAAGAGATGAGGAATTAAATAATAATAATAAGGAACTAATGGAAATAGAAATGATTTAAATACTAAAATCTGGCTGGGCATTGGATGGTTGTGAGGCAGAGATAGACAGCCGAAATCCCCCCCCCCCCAGACATTAGATTCAGTCCTCAGGGACTTTCAAATTTAGTTTACCATGTTGTCATGTTTAATGGGATAAGGAGGAGCATATTATTCAATGTTACAAGAGAATAATTGTATGCTAATTTTATTTAAGGTTAATTAGGCATAAGGTATAAATAAAATGAAATCAAGTTTACTTATAGTCCTAGACGCACTAACTAGTTTTGGAGGCCTGGCTCTCAGAGTACAATCCAAAGCCAATGTGACTCTCAACACAGAAAAAGTTGTGCAGTCAAATGTACAATGCTCAGCGTGCCCTCAATTAGTGCCACAAAACTATCAGATGGTAGAAAGAAAGTCGCAGTGGATGTTGCTAATATCCTTTCATTCTTTACTCAGGTTGTGAGTCTGCCCAAACACATTTTCATCTGTTTCTCTATCTCCTTTAAAGTTCTTTTCTCAGTCTCCTGAAAAATTCCTCTCAGCCATTTTCTCATCCATACGCCAACTTAACAAGCACAAAGGAGGCTGTGTCCTAAGCCACTATGCTGCCCAGTTACCACAGTTGTAATTTAAATAGAAATTATATATATATATACACTGGTATATGTACAGTATGTTGCTGTAGTTGGAAGACCACAGTAGTCTGGAAACCTGTGTGCTTTTATTTTATTTTTTTAAGGGGCCCTTGATTGGATCACGTGCCAGGAAAGGATTCACAGTTCCTCAAATACAGTCCTTTGTAAAAAGGCACACATCAGATGACAGATAGAATAGACAGTGTTGGGGATAATGGATCCAAATTACTGACCTCTTTCTTCTCCTTTCCTTTCTTTTGCTCTGCTTTCCTTCTCAGGCATTTCTATAATTTCCTTTGTACCTTGCAAATCCAACTGTGGGGGCTGCCAAAATAAGATTTTTCTCTGAGACATCCTGACTGTCTCTGTTCCAAGACTTGTTAATATTTTACTTCTAGTGACCTAAAAAAAATGCAACCTCTGGATGCATGTGTGTTCATTCAATTCAACTGTCCTTTCCTCAGCTAGAGTATCTACCTATATGATTAACAGAAGTTATTTATTCTTAGCTTCTCTAGCAATTTCTGAAAAAGCCTAGAGAGTTAACATTTAGATTTAAGAGTAGTCTATCGATAAAAGCTTTTTTAAATGCTGTTTCTAAGAAAGGCACTTTAAAAATGCATTAGTTACAGTAGTTGTAGTATTTAAATAGGGCTGGGTTTATGTCTGGGTATCTTAATTAGGCCTACCTCACTACTTGGTTTAAATTGTCCAAATTGCTTCAACTTGAATGAATGAATCACCTACTGGGAGGCAGACATTTAGTAAGTCCACATGACAGAAAAAGAAACTTCTTTCTGTCCAAATGTACCATCTCCTATTCCTGTTTCTAAATAAGACACTATCTACTGTTATTTGCAAACATTATCGCCTATTCACATTTGAGAAATCTTGTCCAGATGAAGAGACAAGCAGAGGCAACTCTTTGTAATCTTATAAGTTATTTATGACAGGTCCACAGATGGGGAAACGACATCATGATGTCATAGGACAAATGACACAAATTTTATTTGCAAGATAATAGCAATAGCAATAGCACTTAGACTTATATACCGCTTCATAGTTCTTTACAGCACTCTCTAAGCGGTTTACAGAGTCAGCATATTGCCCCCAACAATCTGGGTCTTCATTTTACCGACTTCAGAAGGATGGAAGGCTGAGTCAACCTTGAGCCTGGTGAGATTCGATCTGCCAAACTGCTGGCAGCCGGTGATCAGAGAAGTAGCCTGCAGTACTGCACTCTAACCACTGCGCAATCGAGGTTGCTAATTTCATTACATTATTTGCATAATTTGCATGATGAGGTCATGATATAAGTGGGATGTCATCTTGGCTTCAACTCAATGCCTATGAAATTATCATTTCTAAGGTTACTTATCAACCATTCTCCTTCAGATGAAGGGCTGACACACCGGCCAGGATAATACAATGCTAAACAGTGGCTTGTTTAACAACCATAATTTACTGGGGAAACACATGATATAAAGCTGGATGAGTTTACACATTGTACTAAGTCATAAAATGATGATTTACAATCTGCAATAGCTAGAGTCATATAACATAATAATTTTTTAAAAAAGCAAACCATTTTATGACATAGTACAAAGTAAAACCTAATGGGGAATAGAAAAATGGTGGCACAATAGGGATCCAGAGCAAGCCAGAATGAAAGCATCTTATTGTAGGATAATTGGGGATGTAACTGATGCAAATCTCAAAAATGACATCACTTGTGCACTAATGTCTTGATGCATATGATGCCACTTGCCCTCTGCATAGACACTATTTGTTTCAAAATTTGAGGAGGTGGTTAGGAAAATGTTTCAGGACTAACAGGGAGAGACATAAATATCAATAACACAGTATAGTGAAATATAACACAAAATTGATGTCTGATGGATCACAAATGATACTGTTAAACATGTATGTTTCAAACATTTTATTTTTAATAGCTTTCAGTAACTATTGCAAGTAATTCCAAAGCACTGTTTGAGTAGTGAAAAACTGTCTCTGCCAGTTTTTCACTACTTTTAAATTTTTCTACTTTATCTAAAGCCACTCAACTCAACATTCTCTTTTTGTCTTACATTCAGTACTAGGGTGGGAAATCCAAAAAGAATGATTTTTTTTAAAGCAAAGAGTTTCTTCATTTAGTCCATAACAATTACATTGGCTTGTTTATTTGTAACAGGTAATCCATCTCTAAAGGTAAAGGTAAAGGTTCCCCTCGCACATATGTGCTAGTCGTTCCCGACTCTAGGGGGCAGTGCGCATCTCTGTTTCAAAGCCGAAGAGCCAGCGCTATCCTAAGACGTCTCTGTGGTCATGTGGCTGGCATGATTAAATGCCAAAGACGCACGGAACGCTGTTACCTTCCCACCAAAGGTGGTTCCTATTTTTCTACTTGCATTTTTTACGTGCTTTCGAACTGCTAGGTTGGCAGAAGCTGGGACAAGTAACAGGAGCTCACCCCACTATGCGGCACCAGGGATTTGAATCACTGAATCGCTGAACGTTCGATCAACAAGCTCAGCGTCTTAGCCACTGAGGCACTGTGTCCCTTCTCTACATTGCTTTAAATTTTCGCAAATGTCTTCAATATCTGCTTTAGAGAAGATGGTTGAATTCTCATATCTGGTTCTGCATTTGATCTATTGCAATATGTTGCTTTAGTTGAAGAATACAGTCTAGCTTTACATAGATATTACTTGGAAAAAAGAGAAGTATTTTGACAGCCTTTTCAGATCATTGTGAATATTCTTCTTTGATAATATACCAAAAGTGGCTTGGCACGTAGAAGCTGACATATCAATGATTTTTTTTCATATTCGGTTACGTTGAAACAAGTGTCTGTCTTATACTTTAAAAGGATATTTTATCCATGAAGGATTTTGTAATATCTTGTTTTGTTTATCCGAAATATGAATGAAATTCATATGAATTTCATGAATTTTAATATTCAATGAAATATTAGTTCATTGAATTCTGTAGAACTTCTAAATGTTGACACATTTCATTTTGTGGGCCCCACTTCACAAAATAGTCCAAAACTCATGATACTCTTGCTAGTCCAGAGCCTCCTTCAGACCATCAGCCACCATGATCAAATCAAAACAGTCATCCAAGTCCTGAATCTCACAAAGAGGGAAGAAGAAGCTACTAAAACGACTGCTGGACTATGAGGCTGGCCAAGTGGCAGCCACAGAACACAAGTCAGTTCTCCTGCATCATCACCACTACCCACTGCTGCTCCCAGTGCCACCATCCACATGAGCACCTGAGTCCTCCAGCCATCCAGAAGTCTACTGCCAGGATGATAGCCACAGACACCTCACAGCAAACAGCTGGACCAACCAATTGCTGTTCTATTCTCATAGCGGGCCACAAAATGAAGGATGGACACCAGGCTGTGATCCACCTGACTTTCACATTGCCACACCACTGCTCCTTGGCATTTTTATTCACTTAGTGAATCCTTCCTAAGAATTGGGGATAAGGGGATGTTGTTGTTAGAATTATCGTCAAAGAATGTTAGCAGTTTGAGTAAAGCTGCCTTATGCAATTGACTGATGGTGATTTTGTCAGTCTGATAGTGTTCAAATGATGCTCAGATGTTTTGGAATTGCACTGAAGCTACCTATTATTAGTAGTACTGCCCTTGATTTCTTTTGCCACAGTTGTATTTCTATTTGTCTTATGTTTTGCAATTTTTCCCCCCAGTTCTTTCTCTTCTATTCTTGTCTCCAGGTACTGGCATGTCCACTCCTCAAGCTTTTTTGTCTTTCTTATTGACAATAGTTAAGTGTGGGGTGTTATTGTTATTCAATTGGGTTCTCTGAGTTATTCTATTACAAAACTACCGTACATTGTAACAAAAAGCTAAGGAAATCTGTTAAGACTTGGTGAAGCCAGATTATATTATTTTACAATTCTACATTTTTTATGTTGACCTGGGAATTAATATTATTATTGGTATCAATGGCATTGCTCTCATTATTACTGTTACAGTAATTATGGTAATGTTTTTTGTTGTTGTTCAACTTGTGTTTTTCCCTGATAAAAATTCAACACAATTATAATCACCAAAAGAACCTTTATTTAAAAAAGAACAGCCAGGCTTCCTTCTGACCTTAAAACATAAAATCAATTTAGTAAGTTTGAGCTATTACCTTTGAATATTGTTTAAAGTTCATGTAACAAAATAGACTGTGTTTCCACCTTTTCAATTTGTTTCCTTTTTACTGCTTTTTATTTAGTAACACTACACACATTTAAGCCATTTTTTAATAGAAAGCACCTTGGCACAATCAATAAAGGACTGCAGAATGAAAATCAGATACCTAGCTAAAGGGAAGGTTGAATGGGGAGGAGAACTGCAATTTTAAAGATAAACAATGGGTTTAACAAAGACTGCAATCCAAAAAAAGAAACATTTTACTGTTTCACTATTAAACATAACAGAAATCATTTCAAAGTAAATTCTATAGATCAGGTACGAGAAGATGTGTTTCTTCAGATGTTAAACCGCAGCCTTTTAGCTGCCCCAGGTAACCAGTGATAAAAGATGTTGACAATTGATCTTCAAGAAAGTTTGAAAGACCACAGTTTCCCCACTTTCAACATATATATTGTATTTTTCTCCTTCTCTAGAGTCCAATCAGAATGTTTTAAATATCTCCACTTAACAGTGGAACATTTTCCACAGAAAGTTCTAGGAGAAGGGAAGGTTAATTCTTGTCCTGTTTAATGTCCTCACCCAAAATACTTCCCAAACACAGTAAGACTATTAAAATAGTTTTGTAGTATCCCAGTGACTAGATAATTTTTGGGGGGGAAACCACATTTGTGAAACTACCATAACATTGCATACATTTAATTTGTTGCTAACTACATTTAGGTATTATCATAGAATTGAGCAGTCCTTGTTGAGCTTGGTTGTTTTTTTACAGATGTTTTATTACCCAAGCTACAGTAAGTAATATTATCAGTGCTTAAAAGGGAGTGAAATTTGCTCTCATTTTATATTCTAGTGGCTTGCCCTCTGTGTGTTGGTGGGAGTAGTCTTGGAAAATCTTTGGTTGGGCTGTTTACTGATAGCTTGTTTGTCACTTTCTTGATTGCTTGTTGATTGTTAGTCTAATGTTAATCTTGGTGTTAATCTCTGCTCATCTTGGTGTTGATTGCTGATAAGATGTGTTCTGATCAGGAGGGAAATTCACTTACCTTCCCTACCAGTTCACAAATGTGTGTGTGCCATTGTCTGTGCATGCGCAAAGCCATCTGCGCATGCGCAGAGGCTGAAAATCGTTGCAAAACAGCAACGTCATGATGTCCATATGGGTGGGCGTGGCTTCGTGCAGTTAGCCCTACCGTATCGCATTATCCGGTAGGAACCGGCTGAATTTTACCCCTGGTTCTGATAATTTGTTCTCTTTTTGGCTTGTAATTGTCTCTTTTGAATAGTACATAGAAGTTGTTTATGTCTATGTGCCTGTTGATATGATGCCAAGGCTTCCAGGAATTTTTTAACATTTTTGGACTTGGCTTGATCTAGAATGTTCACAGTTTCCCAATTGAAACTATGGTTGAGTCTGTCCATGTGTTGTGAAATTAGTTTTCATCATGTCTTCTGACTGCTAGTTCATAGATGTGTTCTGCTGGTCTTCTGCCTATTTGTCCTACACAATGGCTGTTGCAGTTTTACACTGCAAGTTGTAGATGACTCCTGTTTTTTTCTTCTGGAGCTGCTGGGTCTCCAGCAGTCTCAGCTGCTAGGATGTTTTGGAAGGTTTTAATTGGTTTGTATGCTATGGTGATGCCATGTGGTTGTAATAGTCTGTTGGTGGTTTCTGAGATGTTTTTGATGTATGGCAGTGTTATCCTTTGCACAGCTTGTGTTGGTTGTGCTCTGTTAGGTTGAATGATCAGACCCCTTTTGATGAAGTTGCTAGACAAAGTGGAGAATATGAGAAAATTATCCAGGTCAGTAAGGATTAAAGAAAATTCACTCAATGCTATGTTGATCCAAAGATTCCTGTAGTTGAAAACAAGCAATTTTTGAAACTGTAACTACTTTCAAAATATGCAAGTCCAATGACCTTATAGGCCCAAACTGAGACCACTGTCTTGTGGTTGCCTCATGAGGAGCAACTGTCTGCAGCATTTATGGGCCATTTCAATACTTTTCTTTGTCTAGAGTGGAATTATAAAGAGCCAGTCTACTCACTAGCTCTTTATTCCATTATTTTCATTTGTTCCACCTAGCAAAGTCCTCTTTGGTTCGCCGTTTCTTTCCTGGAGCACTTGTGTGTGGAAATTCAAACAAAATTTATTCTCTGTACTAAGAATTAACTCTTTTATCCTATTTGCATTTGGGGGGGGGAGGGAAAAGAAAACTCTGAAGCTATCTAAAAGCATCTATATTAAAACTTATTTACTCAACATTTAAAAATTATTTACTCTATATAATAAAGTTTTAATAATGTACCTGCATTATATTTATTTACTCCTGATGTTATTACTAAAATGTAATAATATCAGAAGAACGGTCGGGCAAGTTTCTTACACTTTCCATGCTAGAAGGGGAAAAAAAGAAACTCACAAAAAACAAATAAATTGTCCTTAACCTGTTTTGTGACAGGTAAAAGCAAATGTACAGCTTCATTTGGAGTGTGAGTTTTGTCCATCTAATAAATAATTCCCTGCTCAACCATTCATTTACTAAGCCAGATAGGATATATTAATTATATAATAAGGCCTTTGAAGAGTGATGTCTTAATAACTGTTGAATGAATAAACAAGTCATTAAAGATAAACTACCTCTAAACTAGAGGAGGTATTAGAAGAAACTAATAACAGTCCTACATCTGCCTTTCACATCCAATGTAGCATAATACAATGCGAGAGAAACAACCTTGGAATTATCACATTTGCTTAGAATTAAGGAGATAAACTATAATTAAAATTATTTATGATAATAAATGATAATGATGTCAGGCAGATGACATGTCTACTCTGAAATAATGCCTATATCATGAAAGAAGTAGAATATTAGAATATTCCTCAAAATTGCTGTGAAAGTCTCAGGAGATTGACTAGTACTAGGATCTTGGTATTATTTTAAGATTCTTTTTTTCTCCACTTCCCCCTCTTCTCCTCCTACTGATAGTACAATAGCACTTAGATAAGGAGAGTTAACCTCCACTGTAAGATACAAAGCGAAGCTCATTCTGTATTCTTCAGCAGTAGGAAATTTCATGGACTGCCTTTTTTCCAGAGGATTTTGTGTGTGTGAAAGATAAAGCACATTGTAGTCCAGTACATTATACATCTATTGTATTTACTTTTAAATATTCAATATAAATAATTATTTATAAATATGCAGTGCAACACATTTCATGCAGGGAGATTCCTAAAGCAGATGGCATAATGTTTAAGCCTGAAAAATACCTCTGAGTCAGTTATAATTCTAACTAAAAATTTCAATTATTAGTATCTGATCTAACTCATTCTGCAAACTTTCTCCTCTGCCCACCTTTCTTATTTCTACCTGCTATTAAATTACACCAGTTTAATGTAGTGATTAAGGTACCAGGCTAGAACTGGAATACAATGAGTTCTTGTCTCATGCACAAAGTTCTTCTATTTCAAATTTCAGTAAAAGTTTATATATTTTGGCAATAACTTGTTCATCATTTATACATAAAAGTTTATATATTTTGTAAGCAATATTTTATTATACCATTTGCCTTCTTTGTTATATGGAAGTGAAAATTGTTTGTCAGGAAAAACATAAAAGTAAGCTGAATGCAGTAGGTGTTAAAACTAGAAGAAACAGAATCAAAAATGAATGAGTGCTCAGTGAATTGGGATTGAACAAAAACTGAGGGATCAGTAAAGAAAAACGCTGAGGAGTTTTTGGCATATAGAGAGAAAGTAGGAGAATCAAATTACAGAACAAATATATAAAGGAAAAGTAAATGGGTTGAGAGAAAGGGGAGGACTAAGAAAGTCACGGTTCAATGGAGTTAATGAGATCCTTAAAAAGAAAAAAGTGAGAAGTTTAAGAATGTATGAAACAGTTGGTAGATATGGTAGAAATATGGATAGTGTATAGTCAAGATATGGAGAAGTATAGAGAAATTGTGTTTGTGTAAAGCAGATTTACGGTATCTATATTTCCTTTTCTTTTGTCTTATAGCTTTTTTTTTTTTTTTGCTACCTCTTCCTTCTTCTTGTTGTTTTAGCATTTTGCATAACATTGGTTGCCCCAAAGGAAACAGTGAATTTCACATAAAAGTTCAAGGCATAATATATAGCAAGCAAGACTGCTGACAAGCATTACCATTTAAAACTGGTTTGCTGCATCTCATTTATAATGGGTTTTTTTAATCATGTGATGGTGGTATTGAGCACAAAAGCAGAAATGAGAGACGCTGTTACAAATTCATGAGACATTTGCATAGCGAAGAATTACTTGGCAAATAAAAGCTATTAAATTTAACTGGCTGATATCTCAAACAGCCTTTTGTGCATGATCATTGAAAAGACACTGTTGTTCTTACATACCACAAAATACATTTATCTTAATACTGATATTGGTAGCTTGGCCAAATGCCAGCATCTACATCATCTTATCTGATTTATTTTTTTTAGCAAGGTTTGACCTGATTAGTATTTGAGTAGAAAATCATCAGGAAATAGCAGGTTTTTAAATGATGGAGATAAAAGGCGAAAAGAACCTTCCATGTTATTGCCAAGAAAACTGGATGATATATCCAATGCATCAAACTCATTTGAAATTAGATATTCCATTGATCTTATTGTATTGGTTATTCTGGGGTTTGCAATTGACAGCTTAGGAACTTAATTCAGCCTGAAAAACAATATTTCATGAAGCACTGCTGAATTTTAGCCAAGATATGATTTGACAAGGCATCTTCAAGGCAAAAAAAAAAATCTTCTTAACTTTTAAAGTGTATAATACATATTCTATACTTTAATGATATCTAGCTGAGTTGCAGATAAAATGCATTGGTTATGCTATGGGGATATATACTGTATTTCATAATTAGGCTTTCATGACTACTCATGGGTATCTAAAGGGAAGCAAGATGTCAGGCACACCATGACATCATTGTGCAAATGACATACTATACATCATCTATGCTATGACATCATCTATGCCATGCCATCAACATCAACATGACAACATATGCAAACTGATGCAAACAATATAATCTGAGTTATTTAAATCATATAATTATGCTTATGACATCATTGTGGCTTCTACTGGAAGGCTATGTGGTAATCAACAAAGTCAAATCTCAATAGATCTAGTGGGATACCTTCCGGATTTACTATGCATTTATTCCATTGTTAGAAAAACATAATTTTATGATCACCTTATTAGTGATATTAAATCAACTAATGCCCAGTATGCTTCAAATATGTAACTTGATTCAAGGAACCAAGTTGACTCAAATTTATATTCAGAAAAAAGTCCATTCGTTTTTTACTTGAACACCCCTGACTCAACTTGATATATCCAATGATTTGGTTCAAAGATTAAATTTGAATTACAGCTGCACTGAAGCTTCAGATAGGCATAGCATGTAAATTCCTGTCTTTCTCCTCTAAAACATACAAACATGTATTTTGCTTAGGAATACATCAAGTAATGTAAACTGAACAAAAGCATAATAAGTTAAAATATATTTTGATTTTGGAATGTTGATACAAAAGATTGAATGCAGAAATCTAGAGCAAATTTGGTCTGAATGAATATCTCCAGAGTAATTCCTGTTTCTCATCCAATATCATACACATATTAGAGAACAATAAGAATTACATTTAATTTCCTTTATTGGGGGAAAAAAATACCTCCTTCACTGACCATTAACTCTTAGAACTCTCCCTTCTGTTGAAGCCCAACAATGTAGTATTCTGCATCACCCACTTGGAATACAGAAATCTGGATGTTCACAAGTTGTGAACCACAGAAATCGACCTTGCTCAATGCTAGCTTGATTGCACCCATCAAATGGTCAACGATTCATAATTGGGAACTGATTCATTCCAAGCTTCCGACCCTGAATACTTGGAAGGTGTCCACTGACCCAAGGCAATTTCGTCATCTTCCTTTGCTGTTGGCCATGTGTGCTCAAAGGCTGCCTGGCTTCAGAAGTAGAATGAAGCTTTTCACTCTGAACGTCAAATGAGGGATATGCCCTTCTTCTGGGCAGTCTCTTTTTTGCCTGGGAAGGAGTTTCACCTTTTGGGAGGGGTGGGAGGGGGGCTTTCTTTCTATTTGTGAAAAGATATCTATTACCTGCAGGTGACTTCTTTCCAACAGGAATCGTCTCTATGCGTTCATTAAAGTAGAATCTCCCGTCCAACTCTCTTCTATTATGCCCATCAGGACTCCTGTGTTTTCCTGCCTGAGATTTGTTCTTCCTAAAGCTGTAGGGTATTTTGGTCCTAACCTGAGACTTGTTTCTTTTGACATATAGTTTTCTTGTCTGAATTTGGAGCTCTTTCCTTTTCAGGGACAACCTTGTCGCACTATAGCCAGACATTTGTCCTTCACAAGTCTGTTTGGGATCAAGACAATACTTTATCTCTTGAACATTTAGTTTGATTCTCTTCTCTGATTCAGACTCTAATGGAATCCCATCTTTCTGGACTTCTATTTCCAATTTTTCATCTTTTAGATTTTTCTTTTCAAGGTTCACAGCATGACTCTTGTTACCTTCAGACTCTGGCTCCTGTTTCTCAGTGTGGGGTTCACCTGTCTCAGCCTGAGAGTTGCATTCAGAAATGTGTTTCCTAGGAGTGGCAGTGCCCTTGGGATCTGAATTTTTAGGACTAGGAAATTCTTGGTCTGACTTCTGTAATCCAAGATGCACTTTCCCTGGCCTGGCCTGACCATCTTCTGACTTTGGCTTCCCATATTTTGTTCTATGATGTCCCTCATCCTGATTTGCAGGTCCATCCCCTGACTTAGCAATACCAACATTTCGCAAAATGTTCCCTTCCTCTGGTTTGGGTTGCCTCTTGCTTGACTTAGGACGCCCTTCATCCATCTGAGGACTTTTCTCACCTGGTTTTGGAAAAATAAAGTATCCTGTATCTGGCTTGAAGTGTTCCTCTTCTGATTGAGGTGATCCTTTATTTGTTTTGCTATGGCCTTCTTTTGAATCACATTTCCCCTCCCCCGGCATGGGAAATCCATGAAGGTTTCCTCCTGGCCTAGGACAATTCTTGTCTGACTTGAGATGCTCTTGACTAGCTTTTGGATGTTCTGTTGCATTTGCCTGGTGATGCCCAGCATTATCCTGATTTTTTGTCTTGTTCTTTCCTTCAGCCCATTCACGGCACTCTTCAGCCCAGTCCCGCCATTTACTTGCCCACTGCCGCCATTCATCAGCCCACTGCCGTTTTTCATAAGTCCAGAAACGCCGCCTGTGTGGACGATAGCGTCCCTTGTCCAGCCTGCAAGCTGAAGCCAAACTTCCTACTGATCCATTAAATTCTCTGTCATAAACTGGAATCCCTGCAAGAAGCAGAATTCATTACTCAACTACAGAAATAGGTATATGATTAAGGCTCATCCTTACTTCATGGCTCAGTATTTGCAAATAGGAGAATTTTTAAACTTTCTAGTCACTGATTGAGAGAAAAAAATTAATGTCTATCTTACTTGATTTAAGCTTTCTGCTGGAAACATCAGGCAAAAGTAATCTGAAAATCATAAAATGATCCTCGGTGTTTGTATTTTGTTTTATAATTTGTTCTTCCTGCTTTGAGGAGGTCTAAGTGGCACACATGGTCTTTTATCCTCCCTACAGACTTGTAAGGTATCCTTGACTAACAGTTGGTGACAAGCCAAGATCACTCGCAACACTACTTGCAGAACATATTAGCATTCAAAGAGCTAATAGTATCTGCAGCATGATTGGCCCTTTTTCCCCAGAAGGAGAGAATGATCAGATGCTGTGGAAGATGCTAGCATACTCCAGTATTGAGAAGTTTATCTCCTGGGGAATCAAATTAACATCTGTAGGTTATGAATCATTGTTTTGTATTTTGGACAACCAAGCCAAATATCTTGATCTGGTTCTATTATGTTCTTTTTTTCCCCCACACATGACAACACTCTGGAGCAAGTATGTAGATTCATAATCAGGTTCCCTTAGGTTACAATTACATGTCTTAAAAGAGTAATTTCTACTTAGTAGAATTTACTGTCCATCAGTATAACTTACTTCTATGTAGGCATAACAGTCTGTGTTTATAACAGCTGGAATAAATAATATGCAGCAAAACTCCCAGTATGCTAACATCAAAATTTAACATATTTTATAAGAATATAAACAACTAGCAACTGTTCAGCCAATGGTTGGTCAATAGTTGTCAAAATACCCAGTAAGCTATTAATATCAGTTGCTGAATCAAACCACACATAAAAGAGTGGTAGTAATGCTACACAAATGAAGACAATTTCCCCCAAAAGCAATGTTGAATCTTTATAACTTCTAGAATATATTCCATATAGATGAAATATGGATGTATATAGATAAAATTGTATATAGATAAATGTATATAGATTATATGGATGTATATAGATAAAATTCAGTAAAAGAAAAATAAAACTCTTAATGGTTAGTTTGGTTAACACTACAGGGTATACAACAGATTTTGTATCAAACTCATTGAGTACCAAACAAACTCATTGAGTTTGTTAGCTTGACAGTTCCTGAGGGTGATTGCTTCAATTCTATCCAGGTCCAGCCTCGTACCCTTGAGACCATATTTAACCATAATTTGTTTAATAAATTACAATTTTCTAGATTTCCACAATTTACTAAGCCATAATTTATGGTATACAAGCTACAGTAACTGGATTTGTACAATGCTCCAAACCAAAACCTAACAGACAGACCATTAAAAGAGCTGTAGGACAGATAATAAGAATTAATGCCTTTAATTGAATGTGGTATAGTAATATTTAACCAATTACTTTTGCTTGTATTGCAGAAAGCAGTTTGTTTCATTATAAACAGTGCCTTTGATTAACCTTCTTTCTTGATTTCTGCTGTTGCAGACAAATTGGAAATACAGCATAATGTTGCAACAGAACACATTCAGATTATAAAACCGAGTGCAAATTAGTTCTTTTTTTAGTTCTAGTGTTTTTTCCCTCTGTATTTGACTCTCTTTGGGAAGAATTCTATTCACCTATTTTAGTTGGATCCCTTCAGGCCTACAATTCAGAAAAAAGAAAGCTAAGTCCCTCCAATTCATCTTGAATTCTGTAGGAAGAGATTGCTGACATTTGTATGTTATCTGCTTGCCTGCCTACCTAGCTCTTTGCCCTCCCTGAGACAGAAATGTCTTGGGGGTCACAATTTTTATTAAGGCACACAAAGTGCTTTCTTGAAAAATCAGGTGCCTTTGAGAAGTCTCATGAACACTAAAAGCAATATTTCACACTGGAAAGAAGAAAGTGTCATCTGACCCATTCAAATTTACCATTTACATGGATAGATACCGTCTTCCCATTTTCTTCAACTTCCAAGTACTTGCTTTCATTCTCAAGATGCCTGAAAGGAGAGGTATTGGTCAGTTACTTCATTATTATTCTTATATAATGGTTCTAGGAAAGGCACTTGTAATTTCTTGCTTAGACTTCAAAGCAACTTAACAGGTTTTGTTTGTTATGCAGTTTGACAGTCTGAATTATTTGCTGTTTCTAACAGATCTTGGCTGATTTTGAGAAGACAGGCAGGATCAGACCTGGTTAGTATACTTTGATGGGAAGCCAGCAGAGAATATAAGGGTTATAGGATGCATCCAAAATGTCAACAAAGGTTGAATTCAACGGAAAGTAAACTTTACTTAAGAATCAATTTATCCTTCAAAATGTGAGCTCCTGATATATCCTTATAGCAGTATAAAGATATTGCTGCCTCTCATTTTTCATACAATTTAACTATATACAAGAATTCTCCTCAGGAAAGATTTGAACATCCACACTTCAAAAATTTCTTTTAAGTTTCAGTTTATTTGGGAAGAAAATAATGATCCTTCAAAAATTCTCCATTAGAATTTTAATGTTAAAACTTCTCTGCATGTGGGTGACTTTCCTAAAAATGTGATCCTGCATTTTTTTAAAAAGGTATTAAATTGTTTTGGCATAAGTGTGACTGAGAAATAATGTTACTAACCCATATTTTGTTGTCTCAAATATATTCAATAATATTCCCTCTCAATATTTTAAAATCAAAGTCCTCAGACTTTCACAACTCTAACTTTTTTGCCCCCACTCTACAAGGAACAGAGAGAAAGCTAGATATACAGTGATTAATATAACTATTAAAATGACAAAAGAAAAGAAAAGTGCTTATCACCACCTTTCACATTTTGCAATGTGTAAAAGACAAAAATCTGTTATTTGACTACTATTAAGTCGTATATCAGGGAAACAATAGTTTTGGACGCAAATTCTTAACCAGCTTTCAAGTGGAGAAATGGGGCAGACATTTCTACATATTTCTCTAAGAAGCAGTGGCATCACAACTGAAAAATGCCCAGTTTGGGCTGAAGTCCTCCCTTGGTCTTCCCTTGAAGCATGGGAAATCAATGGAACTATCAATAATTGAAAAGATAACTGTGCAATAAAAGGCAATACTTCACCCACATATTATTCTCTTGGCAAGGTTGTTAGTTAAAATCATTGATACCTAAGGAGGAAAATACAGAATTTTGTTCCCCTTTGAAAGGTTTTTTAGTTCTCCTTTTATCAAAGTGAATGAGAACTAGTAGAAAAAAATGCAGATCTTCTCAACCAGTCCTAATTTTTGTATTAGACTGTTGGTGCGTGAAGGTTTTCAGACATGAATAAAACATTAATGTTTCTGTACAGAGAGATCTAAGTATCAAGTGAAGGAGTCATAGAAAGGCATCCACTTTGCATCTTACCTTTTGGTTGTGATCTTTTTGCCATTGATGATAGCAGTCATGATGGAAAAGTGGTGGAATCTTTTAGGGGCACTGAAGAATGATACAGAAAAATCTGAAACACAGAGGACATATATGTATGATGAATCATTTCTAAATGTGTTTGCTTTTCTCTTTAAACAAATGTTATTACCATCAACGTCCAAACATCTTCACAAATTCTCTGTCCTGCAGACTTCTCTATTGGTTTTCTCTATTTTCTCCCACCGTTAAATAAATGAAGATTAGAATTATTTTCCATTCTGCTTTCCTTCTGGTGGCCCAGTAAAATAATCTGATTCCCTCCATTTTTATTTCTGTTGCCATGGTATCTCATCATACAAGCATTGAAGACCTCCTGGGGACAGAAGATTAGTGGAGCCTGTATATATGTTTTATTGTTGTGTAATTAGACAGTTATGGGAAGAGCCTCAATTATTTTAATTTGGTGTTGCCTTACGGCTTTGACACAGAGTTTTTATTTAAGTGTTTTATAAGCCATCCAGTGTTATTTAGTTAAGATGGAATGATGATATAAATTTGCTAATAAAGAATTAAATGCCCAAAGGCCAAATTCATCAAAGCAGGGAACCAACAATAAAACTTTGTCTACACATGATGAAAAATATTTTGTTTTTCCTTTATATCATTTATATCTGCTTTGTTTTCTGTTAAACTAAATTTCCAGTTCAGTCAAAATCCTTCAAATTTGGCTATTAAAAAAGAAGGTCTGGCTAATTTACTGCAGAAAAAAGTATAATGATGAGTATTCCAAATTAATTGTGAAAAATGGGGGTTAGATTGGGTTTACATATAATATTACCGGAAGAGGAACGCTGTCTTGTGAAGAATATTTTGATGCCATCCTGATCAAATACTGATAAGTGTTTCTCATCTCCATTTTTTTCTAAGGAGAGAAAATAAGACAAAATGAGACCATTACGTATGTATGCAGTGAGGGCTGGATAAAGAAAATGACTTTAACGAGAAATAATATCATCCAAACTGTTGCATTTTCTTTTTCAATGATCTATGGGGATATTAAGAAAAGCAATCAGTAGAGATCTTTGCTCAGAGATTGATTCCTTCCATTTGCACAGAATAGCTTGTCTTTGATAATCATGTTTGCAAAGCCTCTTCTTGCTTGGATTAAAAATTAAACTAAACAAAACTCAACTATACCATTCTCTACCAGATATTTGTAACCTCTGAGTCCAAATATTGAGGAAACAAACTATTATATCTTAACTATTTCTTTTACTGCTTTGAATAAAAGGTGTCAATTTATCTGTCAATTTCAAATATTAAGCCATAATTTGGATGACCCTGCCTCTAAAACAGGCCTTGCTCTAAGATGATATCTCATCTGTCAGATGGTAGCCTCCAAAATTCCTAGCTAGAGTGCACATATTTTTTTTCTTATTGCTGTTTTATAAGTGATAGTAGTTCACATCTAAATAGATGAAAAAACAGGTTTTGGTTTCCTCCAAAGCTTTTTAAATAGTCCAGTCTCTATTTTCCTTACTGAAGATCACAGGGTATAAGAAGGTCAATGGTGTATATTCATTATTATGAAAGGTATCAAGCCCTTGATGAAATAATTGATCTGATTTTAAAAGACCCTTATGTCTTTCTCTAGTTTACTTACTTGTTCCTTTGGAAGTATCTTTGCTATTTCCATCATAAGGGATACGAGTACTTTCTGGAATAAAAGAGACATTAACCTATGGGAATTTAAAGCTGACTCCATATCACTAGGTTTGAATAATTCCAAGGTTATTGCTTCCGATCTCCTAAATAGCAGCTCACCATTACTGTACAAGGAGATGCCATAAAGAAATAATAAAAGGCTTATAAAACCAGAAATAGCAGATACCTGTTTTCAGATAGACAGCTACACAAAGAGAGACCCTGAAAGAGTAAAATTCAATTGCATACTTCCAATATTGGCAGAATGGAGTGGTACGATTTTTCTCTTCCCTGTATAGCCTGCACTAAAAATTGTTCTGAGGGAACTGCGCACCTCATTCCACCTCCAGCCAAGCCTCCAGAGCTAATTTGGAAGTCACACAAAGAATTGCAAAGGGAAGGAAAGAAACAAGAGAATTATATCTCACTGATGGAAGCTCACTTCTTTAATCCGCTAAAGGGAAAACCAAGAAAGATCAAATGGGTCAACAAGCCTACAATATGTGCAGAATATACAGATCCTTTTTATTTGAAGCATCTTGATTACATGAACAGAAAGTCAGGTATTCATATGCATTTGGAGGAAATCAAAGTTGCATCAATTTACTATACAGAATTGGAAGGAGAACTCATTTGTGGAATGTCTAAAGATTGAATCATGGCAACTGAACCAAACTTTGTTAATCTTGAGACGTTTCATTGCTCATCCAAGCAACTTCATCAGTCAGAGCAAAATTAGTTAGGCAGAAAGTCAGAGTGTTGTTGGAATGTACCAACTCTTGTCCCAAAGGTGCTTTTTTCAAGAGGCAACTGGACTTTTTGAAAACATTTAGCTTCTCATCCAAGAAGCTTCTTCAGCTCTGACTGGATGGTGGGGAATGGAAGGATGGTGGGAAAGGAAGGATCCAGTCAGAGCTGAAGAAGCTTCTTGGATGAGAAGCTAAACATCTTCAAAGGAAAAACAAGGAAGTCAAGTTGCCTCCTGAAAAAGCATCTTTGAGACAGCCATGACCTGGGGATGACTGAGAATCTCTACAGACTTGTACCAACTCTTGCCATACCAATTTCAGGGGTTTCTCCCCCAAGTGGCTTACAATCATGGTCCAGTTTACATGATTCCACCTTTAGACACCTTTGGCCTAGATGACCGAGTCTTCATTGATGTAATGAATGTAATGTTGGTGGGTGTTATATATTTTTTTTATTTTAATTTCTACCTTTCATCTAAATTCATTCCAGTGTCAGTCATCATCTATGCTCTAGATGTTTTGTATTTGGATTACTTGATCAAAAATAAATGAGAGTGAACTACTGAATCTCTTCAAAGACCCAAAAAGAGAAGAGCATAAGAAAGGAACTAGGGTTCTTACTATCTGAAAGGACTTTGTAAGCTTCAACAATCTCCTTGAATTTCTGCTCAGCTTCTTTTCGGTTCTCTGGATTCTTATCTGGATGCCATCTGAGCACTTTACTCCGGTACCTGCATAGTTTCACGTAAGTGTAACAAGTGTTAATTACCAATCAACTAAATCCATAATAAAGCTGCAATAATGTTAGTGATCAACCAGCTAGAATATACAAAAATTCCACCATGAATTACGTTGGGAGCAAATTTGAATATTTCCACTGAATTTTTGTCATGGCACAAGTAGCAGAGGAATAGAAAAAGAATGCAGATTGGGGAAATTTGCATTGAAAAGCTTGCATTGAATAAATATATACATAAAAGATTGGGAAATTGGTAAATGGCATTTTTTTAAAAAGGTTTTCAAGCTATTTGCATTAAGAATTGCATAAATCAGGAGATGAGGTATACAATAGCTATGAATACTAGATGACAGTAAATCTAAGTAATGATTTTTCTCCTGTTTTTAAGAATCCATACCAAAAATTGCCAGAATGGATATTGTCTTTCCAAGGCAGACAATGAAATATTTTGTTTTTTACTGATCCGGCCCTCCATATAAACATCCACATATATTGGAAGCAAATAATCTTTTTTTATATCATTATTCCAGACAGCTTCTCATTATTCACATGAGAGAGAGAGTAACTCCTAATAATAGGGACGAGACTATGATCAGATTTCTGGCTAAATTATCCATGGAGGAATCCCATCACAGTAATGTTATTTTTTTCCATCATTGCCATAGCCTTAAATGACAAATAACAAGAACAAAACTTCAAAAAAGGAACCAGTTACTGTTATCTGGTCCCACAAGGCAAATTCACAAGGAAGCAAGAAATGTCATGTTTGGGTAGCTGGGATTGTATGAGGAAAAAGATGAGTCAAAGGACTTATCTTACGCTCGTTTAATATCATTCATGGAGGCACTTTGGGGAATGTCCAGAACTTTGTAATAATCCATCATGATGTCCATCCATCCACTACAGGGGCTAGCAGTGAAGATGAGAAATAATGGCAGCCAGATGTGAGAGTGTTTTTTTTTTAAACCTGAAAATACAATGAGAAGGCACACACGTTGTATAGTTTTGAGATAAGGGGGGGGCAACAGATTTTGTTCGTGGACAAAAGATGTGATGGCTGAGCTGAATTTGGAGTTGATGCCTAAGCGTGCACTTCCATTATCTCTCCAACATGTGTTTCTTCCCTATCATTCACAAAACATACTTTGCACCATGATGTAGCATGCCACTTTTATGGAATCTAATCAGGGAGAAATCTATTTAAATTCATGGTGCAGTTGTGTCTTCCTTCCTAAAAAAACATAGTGCACTAAACAAAAACAGATCCAAGACAACATTTCCCAATTGCACCAACCACATTACATCTTTTCCTAGTGACTAAACCAAACTGAAATACCCTCTAATAATCCCACTTGTAGTAGTCTAATCTTACTAGTTCTAATGCATCTTTGTTCTTCTGCCATAAACCTCGTATACATTTGCACTGGATATTTCATATGATTAAACTTGTGTGCATTTAAGGTCCCTCTAGAGCAGGGGTGTCAAACTTGTGGCCCGCGGCCCGGATGCATCACACGCTGGCCATGCCTACCCCCATTTTAGTGAGGGGGGGGAAGTCACGATACATCACATGACGACAATGTGATGCCATGAGTTTGACACCCCTGCTTTAGAGTCATTGAAGCATTGATGCCCTGTATCACTTCATCTCCCTACTAGAGTCTTGGTGGCACAGCAGACTAAAGTGCTGTTAACTAGCACCAGCTGCCTGCAATTCTGCAAGTTCGAATCTCACCAGGCTCAAGGTTGACTCAGCCTTCCATCCTTTCGAGGTAGGTAAAATGAGGACCCGGACTGTGGGGGCAATAAGCTGACTTTGTATAAAAAAAGAACACCACTTGAGGGGGGCCAAAAACCCTACTAAGCAGGTATATACAAAAGTATGAAGGTATTGCTTAACGCATTGTAAACCTCCCTGAGTCTCCGGAGAAAGGCAGCATATAAATTGAACTAATAAATAAATAAATAAATACTAAAATGAAACCAAAAACAACAGTAAAAAACACTAGCAGGACAGGTACGTTTTTGGGAAGTATAATTACTTTCAGAGGCTTCAAAAGGGATACACTTTAGTAGATGCCTCTGTGTGTTCTTTGTGTGTGCCAGATTTCTTGGGCTTATTCAGTGCATTTAGAATTTAATTTTCCTGTTGATATAATTCATCTAACTGTAGCAGAATTTATACTCAATTAAACCTCTGGTGTTCTATTATTCATATAGTCATAATTTTGTTCACATCATTTTGTTTCTCACAGGCAAAATGGAAGGCCAGGATACAACACTTTATTTTTTCTGAAGCTTTTGTTCTAAGCCTTCATTTTTTATCCCTCGCCTTACAGTCAATTTGTTGATACGGTGCAGTAGATTCTGAGTTGCAGGCTTTTTTTTCTTCCTTTTTAAATCCTGACCCTTTTTATATTTTATATGATACTTACTTTTCTCCCAAATGGTTGATCCTTCGGCCAGTTATTATTACATTAGAGACTTAAGTGATTTTCTTGATGTTTAATTTCTTACCTCTGTCTAACAAACGATAAAAAAAAATACATCTATTGTAAAATTGTGAATAAAACACTGGTTGCAGAAAGCAAAGACAATCGTGCTTTATACCATTAACTCAATTGTGTCTTATCACTATGTTTAAAAAGTTTGGTATCATCAAAAGAGTGATGGTTTCAGTTTCCAATTATTTATTTTAAAAAGACAGCAATTCATTTTATTAATATTGTTTGGTGTAATACAACAATAGCATTTACCTTTGCTGGTAAAAATGGTCAGTGCATCAACTATTAATCCAAATGCTTATATATTCAGTATTGTGGGCACAAATGTCCTTCTATGCAACAATTAAGTTTGTAAAAGAGAAGTTTGCTGTCTGAGAAGAGTGGGTTGGGAGAAAATATAAGACAGAGGCAACAGAGCTTATTGTTCCTGTCCATGGAATCGAAGCTTCTGTTGAGCTGTGTCAAAATTCCACAAACAGAACAATGACAGTGATGTCACCCAACGGATAAAGACTTGGGGCAGAATCCAATGGTATGGTTTGATGGGCAGGAATAATTTCTACTCACAAAATAAGTCTTCTTCTTCCTCTATCATTTTTGTAGCCTTTCACATCATCATCATCATCTACTCTGAAGAGTCCTGCCAACCTTCAGAACAGAATTTGAGATCATATGCAGGAATGGAGTTGGAAAATGAAGATGAGAAAGGACAAATCTGATTCCATGGTTGATTTTCCATTGTGTTGCCTCTTTTAAAAATGCAATAGTTGTAAAGCAAATGCTGCAATCATTAAATGAATCAATAGTTCACTGTGGGTGCAGTTGTGCCAAAAACCATTGTAAAATATGGTTACATGACTACAGGATGCCGCAAAAGGTCGTAAATGCGCAAAAGTGTGGTCATGTGAGGGGAAGGGTGACTGTTGAGCCTTAAGTACCTCCCAGGAAGGTCTATCAGAACCCTATCTGTAGTTCTAAATAGAGTTATATTTCCCAGGACAGAACTGATATATAATTAGCAGGATTTCCTGGACTAAGAGTTCCTCTCAAAGAACAGGTGACAGCTATGATCATGAGGGCCTTTTGCCAGGTTCAGCTGATATAATTGTACTCCTCCAGGGACTGAGAATCCTTTCTCACAGTCCTTAATGTCTTGGTTGCCCCATGCATGGACTATTGCAATGAACTCTATAGGGGAATGTCATTGAAGACTACTCAGAAGCTGCATCTGGTCCAGAACAGGGGTGGGTTCTAATTTTTTTTACTACCGGTTCTGTGAGCGTGGCTTATTTTGTGGGTGTGGCTTGGAGGTCATGTGACTAGGTGGGCGTGCCTAGCTGGTCAGAGTCATTTCTGGAAGATCCTCACACTTACAACCAGTCCTCACACTTACGACCCGACTCATTTGTTTGCTTTTAACACTGATCAGCTGTAGGGTGGCCCTTTGAAGCCCTGCGGCAAGAGTTTAAACAGTTTTTTTCCCTCTAGTCATCAGCTGGGACTCAGGAGGCAGCAATAGATTGGGGGTGGGACCAAATAAAAGGTAAGAATAACGTGGGTGGGGGGGCGGGGGGGAGAACCGGTTCAGTGACATCATATCGTCACCGCTACCAGCTCGGCCGAACCGGACCGAACCAGGAAGAACCCACCACTGGTCCAGAAGATTGAAGCATGAGAGGTTATGTAGCAACTTGGCTGAGCAAGCTACATTGTTTAGTAGTAAGCGTGGGTGCAATTCAGTATACTAGCTGTATCTACAAAGTCCTTCGTGATATTAGACTTGACTATTTAAGAGAACATCTGTGTCCTATTGACTCTGCCCATCTGTAAAAGTCAACAAAGTGGAGGTGCTACAAGCCTCATCAGTACAACAGTATCATCTGATGGCCCCTTTGAATCTTGCCTTCTCTGTTGTGTCAGGGTAATGAAGATTTAAAGCTGACCAACCGATGTAAGGCTGTGCACCAGGATGAGTCAGCAGGGTTATTGCCACTTTAAGAAGATGTCTATATAAGGGAGGCCATGAAAGGGCATATCTCTCTCTCCTTGTGTATCGCCTTGTGTATCTCTCTCCTCGTTGTGTTCTATCTGCATTGTAGTTCTCCATGTAGAGTTGAAGATTGATTGATTGCTTGATATGTGCCTACCACATGTATGTCTGTATATAGAAGTCTTGTATATAAACCACTGTTTGTAATGACAAAACCACTGTGTATCCTGTATTTTCTTCCTGGGTTGTCTCAAAATAGTAATCACACTGTAAACACTCTGATAGTTGCAGTACCTGCCCTCTGTAAAAAAGGCAGGTACCCCACTGGAGTTTCAACCTGATTCTGCTGTCCTTAAAACAGGTCTTAAAGACCAAGGTTATTGTTGTTTTGAGAGTCTAGTTAGGTAAGATATGTGCCTTGAAGTGAAATTGCATTAATGAGTTGGGAAAAGTTGGCCCCTGAACACTATCATTTTTTATCTGTTTTATTACAGTGGCTTTATTTTTTAACTTATGCACTGCCCAGAGTTGTTGGGAAGGTTTAAAATAGACAAATATCCTATCTGTAAGCTACTGCTGCTTTCATCAAAATGACAAAAGCAGGATGGACCTATTGTGTTGCAAGCTTGCCCCTTTTAGGTGTCTATGGAACATCTCAAGCCATGGGACTTAACAGTACAGTGATATGAGGTTGCTTTCATCAGACTGATTTACTTCACACAAACACACAAGGGTCACTGTCCATAAGAGAAGCTTATTGGGGGGGCGGCAAATGGTACAAAAGACTTAGTGAAAAGCATGATTTGGGAAACTGCCATTTTAGAAGTCTATATTCACACAGCAAAAGCTTAGTAGCTGCCAGCTGGTTAAGCAACATGCCCTGAAAAGATTTAAAAATTACCACAGGCAGGAGCAACTGATTTATAATAGGAAAACCGAAAGAGATAAATATTGCTATAGAAGTTATTGGAGAGATTATTAGAGCAGGAGAAGGTAACAGTATTAAGATATAAATTCTGAGGAGGGGGCAGAATTATCTAACAAAGTGAAGGCCCATAAACAAAATGCAACGGGTAGAATGAAAGGATGAAGATTCCTGGCCCTGGCTGATTTAAAATCACCACACCTTTAGCAAACTGCCCTGCAGCCTGACATAATTCACAATCATTCTAATCTGCTATATAGTAGACATATGTTTTAGTCCAGCATTAATGTTGTTTCCACACAACGGAAGAATGAACCCAGATACGTGATTTGAACAGGGAGTCCACAATCTCTGTCTTTTTTTTTTTTTTTTTTTTTTGCTCATCAAAATCTCCTCTCAGAGAACAACCTCCAAAGAAACTAGTTTTATATGTTTAATGTAGAAGCTGGCTGTTGGCTCTAACTACTGAAAAGTAATGATGTCACCATTTGTCATAACCCTGCAATTGCGATCCTTGTGTGATAAACTGTAAGGAAACGTCAGAGTAGGGAAGGGCTTACCCTAAATGAACACCTAGGTGTAGCAACCATGACTGTAATTATAATATACAGTATTAAGTTAAAATGAGAACTGATAGGTGGTTTTTATCAAAGTGAAATATCAAAATGTGGTCATATTCAGTAGAAGTCCATGACCTAATAATGTCTTTTCTCATGGCATTAGGACCTACTACTATATCCAGTAGGTTTTCTGATGCAGTGATGTTTGTGACACATCGGTCTTGATAGCTTATTCTGATGATGTCACTGACTAACTCCTGATAAGCTCCCATAATAAATTTGTATGCACTATAACTATTCTTACCCTTTTATATATTGATTCAATTTCTCCTCCCACCCCCATGCCATCAGTATCAACTCTAACAAAACTTGGCATGGAAATTAAGCCAAAATCATGGAGACAGTGTTGTTAGCCATCTGGACAGAATTGCAGCCTATTTGAAATCTCTATGGAGGAGATTTTTACTGAAACAATCTCTGAATCTTGTTTGCATGTTAGCATACTCTCTGGCTTTTATTTGGAGCAGTCTGAGGTAACCATTGTGACTGAAAGCTTGTTTGTATCAAGCCATTTGGCTTGGGGCTGAGCTCCCGTGAGTACTTGGAAGTCATGACTGAATCCCTGCTTGGGTTTCCATTTCCACCATTTTGACTAGTCCTGCTTCGTAAACTCCAGAATGAGAAAATAGCACACTGCTACAGTGAACCCAACAATGCATTTATATCGGACTTCAACATATGCCCTTGATATATATCTATGAAATGTATCCCAGCAATGGTACCATATTTTGGGATCAACCTCAAAGCAAAAGCTCTAATCTTGAGGGATGAGGGGTGGGGAATCCAACCTCAGAAATCTCATCCTTCTGTCCATCCACTTTTTTCAATTACTGAAAACAATGAATAAGGTTCATCCTAGAGGGACCTTAGAGGTTAGGAAGAAAGCCTTGAGACAAACTTTCTAAAAAAGAAAAAGGGGAAAGTTATCTTTTAACCCTCTCCTATTCCTTCTGAGGCAAAGGCAACCTCCAGAGATTCCATATAAGAAATTATGCAACTGGATTAGTAGGAGACAGGCAAGCAGAAATTTTGCAATCTTGTGGAACAATCATTAATCCTGACAATAACTCAATCAATATTGACAAGGTAAGCTAATATTTGACATGAATGCAGGTGACAGGTTTAACTATAGATTTAAATTCCTATGGAGCAAAAAGAATACAGCAAAATATAGGTAATAAAAATGCCTAAAATATGACAAGAGATTTCCGCTCCCCTCGCCCCCATGAAGCAGAGGGAGAGATGTCAAGCAGAGCTGTTCCACTGGTTCTCTTGAGAGAATGGCTGCCTTTGGTGCTTCCCAGATGTTATGTGACTGGCAGCCATACTGTCGTGTTGCCTGAAGTGCTTTCATCCTAGCTTATTATGATATGAAGTTGTAACTTGTTTTATCTTTCTCCTTTTTCCCATCTCTTCCCTTATGTGACACTTTTTCTTTTTTAGAAAGTATGTCTTGAGGCTTACTTCTTAACCTGCTTTGGCTTTCTCAATTGTCAAGTATGCCTCAGGAAAAGAGATGGTAAAAAAGAAAAGAAAAGAAAGAAATAACTTCCCCCCTTTATCACAAGTACAATTTAAGTAATTTATCACCATCCTTTAAATTATAACATACATTCTCTTCATCCCATGTTTCATTTGTAAACTAAAAACAGAATCCAAATACCTCACCATTCAATCCATATCAACAAAAGCTCAGTAAGGATAACTAATTATCAAACTTAACCTTGATCAAATAAGCCAATGTTACATTCCTTCTCTGTACTTTTAAGAATCTTCTCCTTAACCCTTTCAAATAGAGTCCCAAGATTGATTTGCTCCATTGTTTGTTCAATTGTCCTCTTCAATACAATTAGTCCTCTAGTTCCCTCTAGTATCCAATCTTCAAAGTCTCAGTCTATTTTGTTTTCACTTAAACAAACCCAAACAATTACAATTTCCTTTGGGGAAAAAAATCTTCTAATTAATTTAAAATTATGGCTTCAACTCCATCTGGGCTTTTAAACCATTATTAACTTTCAAAAATCAATATTCTAGGCATTCTTTGGCTTTTTAATCCAAAAAATAATATTTTTCCCAATTTTTAAAATACTATTTAAAATTATTTTCTCTAAGGAGAAGGCGACTCACCTGGTGACTGCAATAATACTTGCTATTTCAAAGGATCTTAATATTTCTAAAGCAATTTTAAAAAGTAGAAAGTGATTAACAAATGAAGCTTGGCCAAGTTTTATGTCTTTAAAAAGGCTGTGTTCATGACTATGAGCAAAAAAAGGTCCTCAACTCCCAGATATCCAGTTCATACTTTTACTGTAAAACATCAGTTCCTGCAGTCTTCTCATAAAATGCAGCTGTGCAGAGTACACAGGGGCTATCTCAGCATCTCTCCTTAGCCTGGAGAGAATTTTGGTGACCAAGATCCTGTATCTCATGTTGATCTCTATCATAATGCCATCCTGCTGCAAAAGGGATGTTTAGCATGTCATGGCTTTCATCCAAAAGTCCCAAACTTGAGCATAATTACTTAAATGGTTCCTTGGATGTTTTCAAAGACAGATAGATATTTATCAATTTATCAAGGATACTTTAATTTGTATTCCTGAACTGAATAGGAGGCAAGTTTCAATAGCCTAAATAGTTCTAGGGTTCTCTTGAAAGTCATTAAAATACTGAAATAAAGAGAAAAAAATGTTGAATTAAATCAGGGATATGTCCTTTACCTTCACTGGCCTAAGAAAATAGATGTCAATTCTTACTCCCATCTTTGAGGCAGGAACAAAATGTTCATTTTTCTTTGGTTGAATATGAGTTAAGGAAAATGGCACTAACTATGATGATTGCCAAATCCATCCTTATGAAGTTGGCACCAATGCCACAGTGAGATCAAGCTGTTAGCATCCAATTGAAAAGAAATCTAAACCAAAAGAAAAGAAAAGGCAAAAAGCCAACAAGCCAGGAGTATTTATAGGGATACATATTTTTCTTCTTAATTTTCTGGAGCTGTTTAAACCATTGGGTCGTAAGAAAGAACTACAAGCAACATAGATGATGGATAATTATACAGTCAGTATGCAGTTTATAGCAGAGTTGAGCAACACTTCATAGAACTATGCAACTGGGAGCTGCTACACAGCTTCCTGACCTTGCAGAAGAGTATAATAAAGATCTGGACTTAATAATGATAAGGACAGGGACAAGTTTTGCCTCTTCTTTACAATACTTTATGGTGGAAATGAAGATGTAAGATCTCCCCCACTCTAAACTCTCCTGAATTGTACTCCCTAAATTTGTCCATTTTCCTGATTAATTTCAGTGGCATAATTACAGGGCACTGGGGAGGGACCCATAGGTTGTGGATGGACCATCTCTGCTCTAAGTATTTGGCATCTCGGAGAATGCATGTCTGTAATCTCATCTAAAATGGAAGCCTTGCAGGAACTTTAATTTCGTTTAGGCATACTGGAGGTCCACCTTCTCCAACCTCCTACAGATGCCCGAAAAGAATGTCTGCCTCATATATGACATGTGATCCTGTTATGATAACAAACCAGAATAGAGACAGATGGATCCTGGCAGTTTTTCTGATCCTCCCAGAAGAGCATAAGACAGTAGAAGCGTCATTCTCCCTCTTCTTGTTCTGAAGATACTTCTGAGCCAGCGTGAATTCAACAGCTACAATTCCTACCCTCCCTCCTCTTTACACACATGAGTCACTGCAGCAAAGCTATTAAGTTATTATACAGGGTTTTTATATGAACACCATTCCCATTTTCAAAAGGAAGATAATCTTTCAATTAACTGCTGATTTAAACAGGCTTTACAAGAAGGAAAAGTAGCTTCTTCCCACAAAAGTAGGGGGGCCACGGAATGATTTCTCCCTTTTCTCTAGGTCCTGTGATAATGATGAGAAGAAACATTTCTATTCATTACAAGAATGACTTCAATTAGAGCAGAGAGGTTAACCTCCAACCTAGCTGATTATACCTGATTTTTGAGCCTTTTTATAATGATGCAGCAAAGCAAATGTACATCTGTCACATTTGAGTGCCAAGATCATGTTCTAATCCAAGCCTATGAGGACATTAAAGGTGAGTTAAGTCCAGAATGCAAAGACACTGTGCAGATTTTAATTAGAGATTTTCAGCAGAATCCATGATTAAATTCCTAAGGTGAATAAATAGCCAATCGAAAAAGGTCATTTGCGCCTTTCCAAAGAAAGAGAGAGCATTGACTTTCTCCCTGCCTCACAACTACTGCTTCCTGAGGTCAAGTGTCAGGTTGATAGTGGACAAAACATCGTGCTTGGATCAAGAAGAGCTCCCTCTATTCATATTTTTACCTCGCCATAAAGGTCTTTAGGCAAGTGATTATCAGAAGGCAGAAGTTAAAATAAAATAACCCTTAGCATTATTGTAGAAAACCTGCTACGCTGATATGATAAATAAATTTCAGTGTTCCCTAAGGCTGATTCTATGCAATTGGGAGGATTAACCTGTAAGTGTCTGTTTAATTAGGAATTAGTTGAAGTAGCAGAGGAAAGGAAGAAAGCTGCTGATAGAATAAATAAAATCAGCCCACCATGTTCTACACAGCAAGCTTTAGAATGCAAGTAGAAGTGATATTTATTGCTTGCCAGTCAGAGAACTTACAAACATTATTGTAAGTTTGGTTTCAGCTCTAAAATCCTTCTTAAGTGTCTTTATTCCAAAAGGGAAGAAGAACCCCTAAAAAGGATGTTATCAAAATGTTTGCATATTTTCGCACCAAGATAATTGGAAAATTCTATTTATAACCAGCTGATTCATAGCACAGAGAAACAGTGAGTTCACTTGTACATTTTCTTAATATTAGCCCCAGATTTTGATAGGTTGCTTTTGAGGAGGAAATGCACATAAATGATCATTACATGAACCCAATAATCTTAAAATGCCTTCCCTGCCCAGTTTTTGGAATATTTCAGTTTGTCCAAGACAGCAGGAGAGTCATATGGATATTAAGTGTACTATATAACTGGCTCTTGTGTAGAATTTTGACAGATGAAGATAACTGGAAGTCACTTCCCATTAGAAAATTAACACACAAATTGGATTTTAAGATATTAAATTGGCCATATAACAAGGGGATAGATAGGTGACTACCACTCTCATCAGTATGCTGACAGATGCTGTAAAAACATAGTAAAATCCGGTTCTACCTACTAAAGGCAAGATAGGGTCTGGAGTCTGATACTGAAAACAGCAGTCCTGTGTCTCCGGCCTCTGTTCTTCCATCTTTTCCTCTCTTGGTTACATTTAGTCGTGCAAAATGCTGCAGACTTTCATACTCTGTTCTCCCCTGCATTATTAAACATTACTGCAGAATAGAAAAGATGCAGGGACACTGCTCCAGCTCTGTTTTGATCTTTGCTTGTAATGGATGTAAGATTAAACCCTGGTTTATGTCACTATCATTATAACAATTTAACAGACTTAGGGACTTTATGCATTCTGCAAAGACAACCTTTGATGGTAGCTTCTAGCCAAATTATTATTTTTTTTAAATCTGAGCAGGGTTTGGCTTGGCTGGTACTTGGATGGAAAAGCAACAGAGAATCCCATGGCTGGGAAGCTAAAAAGGTCTCATTGAACAAAACTATGGTGAAACATAAAACACCTTTGTATTTTTACCAAAGAAAACAACTCGGCTATATCCAGGTAATCATCAGTTAGCAACTGAACTTGACTCAAACTAATTTTTATTCAATAGGCAAAGGTAAAGGTTCCCCTAGCACATATGTGCTAGTCGTTCCCGACTCTAGGGGGCGGTGCTCATCTCCGTTTCAAAGCCGAAGAGCCAGCGCTGTCCTAAGACGTCTCCGTGGTCATGTGGCCGGCATGACTAAATGCCAAAGATGCAGGGAACGCTGTTACCTTCCCACCAAAGGTGGTCCCTATTTTTCTACTTGCATTTTTTACGTGCTTTCGAACTGCTAGGTTGGCAAAAGCTGGGACAAGTAACGGGAGCTCACTCCATTACGTGGCACTAGAGATTTGAACCGCTGAACTGCTGACCTTTCGATCAACAAGCTCAGCATCTTAGCCACTGAGCCACTGCGTCCCTGATATTCAATAGGTACGCAGAGTAAATATTCCTAATCTCTTGCTTTAAAATAAACAAGATCGCATTGATATAGATTTGCAGAAGTATCTGCCACAAGATTATTCAAGGCCAGAATATGGGATTCATAGCAAGAGCCAATGAATTCTTTTTTAACCGAGCAACCTTATCCATGACTGTTGGATTCTTGGCCTCTCTCTTTATGACCAGAGAGATGCTCTGTGAAAAGGGGTTTCCCACTCCCTCCCAATATGATGGTAGAAGACTCATTGCAACCCTTCTCATAATTTATTCTATGATAGGAGGTGTAAAGAGTGTTTTCATAGGACATTCTCATTGTATATTGGAAGAGCTTGTAGATGCAACTTACTTTTTGCTTCAACCCATCTCCAAATAGCTGTGCTCATGCTACTTCATTCCCTAATACTAGCTTCACTGCTGAGGAGGAAATTTGTAGAGCCGTGCAAGGCAGAAGTTTCAAAGCACCTCTCCCATAACTCACAACTAGCATGGCAAACAATCAGCAACTGGGTACTAATCCAATAAATTAAGAGACCACTCTCTTCAAATTCTGTAATATAAAAGAGCTCCAAATGTAACAGTACCTATACTATCTTTCTCCCATCTAATTATTTTGTCAATTACTGTTGGAAGAAATATCTTTCTGGGTTCAGTTCCAAGTGGGGAAAAAGACACTGGATTCATGGATATTGCTTGGAAAGAAGGTTTATTGATGAACAGGATCACATGGCTTGAGTTCCTGAACAGGATCACATGGCTTGAGTTTCTGAGCAGAAAAAGGGCTGAGATACTGAGGGTGCCTTGGTTTTATGCCCACTGTTGGGCTTTGAATTTGAGCTTGTATTCTGATTGGTTGTCGGACTCCCATGGGGCCATGCAGGGGCAACTCTGTAGTCTGTCCTGTGTGCTAAATTTGGTTGAGCCTTGCTGGGTGATGCAATCTCCCCAGGTGCCACGTGGTGAGTTCTGTTGCTAGATGGGTAGAGGGCTAATCCTATCTTTTTTGGATCTTGGGCAATTCCTACTATGGCTCTGCCTGAAGGAGGTAGATCTTTGTTATATAGAATAGACTATCCCAGGCCTTAATGGCCCATTGACAAAGGTGATGGTGTGGGGGCTGAGTTTCTGCCTCCCATTTAGGGGAAATATTCTGCCCTTTTAATATTTCCTAAAATATCTCATTTTCCTAGGAAGAGGGATGGGTGCTAACTTCCTACATTACAAAATAACAAACAAGTGTTTAAAGGGACTGTTTTGGTGCAATTTTGTTTTGCAATTTAATTCAATATAACACAAATTTGCTATGAACTTGTTATTTTTTTCTTCGGGGCCTCCAACCTGAAATTTGTAACAGGACTCTTCACATTTAGATCCATTGGTATACCTATGGCTTCTCTTCTTTACCATCTGATATCCCACATTAGGGATCTTGAAACTTCATAAACACACATCCTTACCCTCCTCAGGACAGAAAAAAAGTCAGAACTTCACAAAGGGAAACAGCTTTGTTTTCTCCCATTTTAGAAATCCTAACATTCATATTAAGCTGCTGCCACCTAGAGGTCACTTTATGTTTATTACAAATGTGTTTCAGCAATGTTGAAATAAAAATTGTGGATCGGGATTAAATCCTATTCCTTCTTTCTCCATGAAAAGGAATATTGTAGAAAATCACATTTCTGCAAATGCCCCAATTTAAAATCTTGCTTTTCTCCTTGAAAATAAGGAGGCACATTTGGAAATATGTCAATTTAGGTAGATGTTCCTCAACCAACATCACCAAATTCATTCATATATTCATACTCCAGTGCAACCGATCCCCTCCTTGTAAACAGAATCTAAAGCAGGAACCCTCACCAAAACAGAGTTTAATATTCATACAGGTTTGTATGAGGAAAGTCATAAACAGAGCTTTAATGTTTAGAAGCAAGGCATGAAGCTGATGGGTTGGGAACCAGCAAATCTCACGTTAAAATGTTCCCTTAGATAAGAAATGAGCAGATGTTTCCCAGTTTCAGACCTGGAAAAAGAATGGTAAAATACCCATTGATTCAAAAATGATAGAAGAGAAAGGATAAAAATCTTATCTATTATCTACCCCCACCCCTCCCTCTCTCATCTATGGTCGGTCTGTCTGTCTGTCTGTCTGTCTGTCTGTCTGTCTGTCTGTCTGTCTGTCTGTCTGTCTGTCGTATCTATCTATCTATCTATCTATCTATCTATCTATCTATCTATTTATTTATCATCTTCGTTAGGGAGATTTTTTGTTCATATAGAATTGTCTTGTCCACAATAGAGCAACTTATCTAGGCATGTTGTGTCTGTGAGTTTCTGCTTTAAGTAAGTATTTTAATATAGGATTAAGTGTCTAGACAATCTAAATTTACAGTGTCCAGACAGTGAAGTGAGTCACTAGATGATGATTTAGGAATACCATATCTGGACTGCCAGATCACTACAAAGCAACAAATAATTAATAGTTTTGTATTATTTTTATCTTTTAAAATAAATGTACTCATTAAAATTATTTGGTTATCAATTCATTTTTTTAAATATATCTGTTAATCAGAACTCAGACAGATTTGTCCCTTGAATGTTTGTGTTCAATCCTGGTTATTATTAAGTTCTGACATGGAGCACCCTATACACTTTGCAGCTATTGATCTTTGTCCAAATCATAAGTTTAGATTTAGCCAACAAAAGGTTGTTGACCCTTAAACCTGTGCAAATATTTGTGTATGTATGCACACTAGGCCTTTGCCCTGTTTGAATGAACTTATTGATGTATTGCATTCTTTATTAATAGATTTAAACTTTCTTTTCCTTGAGGACTAGTTTTTCCTCTATCTTCTCCTCACCAGAATACCTTCTGAGATAGACTGAACTGACCCAAACTCACTTAGCAAATTTCAATAGCTAAGGAAGGAAAACTAGTGTTCACCCACTCCCACTATTTAGCAAGCACACTACTCAGGTCTATATAGGGTGTAGGTCAGGATAGGCACTGGTGAACCCCACCAACCTTCTCCTCTATGAGTGAGAGTCTATGCTGGCATTAAAGAGGAACCTTCAGATGTCATCCAACAAAGGACAGTTGAGGTTTGACTGGTGTGCCAGGAATTATATTCCAAAAATTAGGTACGACAAGGACAAAGTACAAAGTATGTTAAATTTGTTAACAAATATATTGGAATTTAGAGGCATATATTTTAAAAAGTTACACATTTAAATGTAAATGCATATCTTTTTAAAAATATATGAATTTGAATTATGAAGGCATTCAAATGTGGTTGCATATGAATTGTGATAAAGCTAAACATTTTATCCAATCAACTCCGGAACTTACTTACTTACTTACTTACTTACTTACTTACTTACTTCCCTCCCTCTCCCACCCCCTTCCCTCCCTGAACAAACATAACCCTATTGGTAAAACATATTCTAATTCAAACAGTTGAGCCTATTTTTATGGACCTGGAGCCATGTTTGAACCTATGTTGGCAATATTCAATGAAACAAAGCCAAAGGGAGACACTGAATGAATAACTTATAATGCACTGCAGCAACTGACAACACCATAAAAGAGGAAACAGACTGTCTAAACCACAAAATGGACACCCATGTAATTTTAATAAAAACTGTCTGACCATTCAACCCACTACAGCAGAACCAACATAAGCTATGAAATTATAATAGGACCATACATTTAAAAATCTCATAAATTAATAGACTATTACAACCGTACAGCATCACTGTAGCACACAAGCCAATTAAAGCCCTACAAAATATCTTAAGTAAGCCAAAATGCCCAGCAGCCCAAGAAGAAAAAATAAGTCTCCTCTACAACAGGATCCCTAACCTAAGGTGACCAGATTTTAACATTGGTAAAGAGGGACATTGTGGGCGTGGCTTATTTTGTGGGCGTGGCTAGCTGGTCATGTGACTGGGTGGGCGTGGCTAGCTGGTCATGTGACCGGGTGGCCATGGCTATGTCTATAGGGTAAGGTGAACAGATTTTAACATTGGTAAGAAGGACACCATTGTGGGCGTGGCTTATTGTGTGAGCGTGGCTTGGAGGCCATGTGACTGGGTGGGCGTGGCTACCTGGTCATGTGACCGGGTGGCCATGGCTATGTGTATAGGGACTACTCAGAGGGCTGAAAAGTCATTTCTGACAGGTCCTCACACTTTTGACTGGTCCTCACACTTATGACCATCCTCACATTTATGCCCGTGCAGCATTCTTAACAACCATGTCACTCATTTCACAACTGCTTCTCTTCAACAAGGTGACAAGATAGGGCAAAAATGTAAAATGTGAGGACAGTCGTAAGTTCGAGGACTGGTCAAAAGTGTGAGGACCAGTCAAAAATAACTTTTTCAGCCCTCTGAGTAGTCCATATGCACAAAAGGACTAACCAGAGGGCTGAAAAAAGTCATTTCTGACAGGTCCTCGCACTTTTGACTGGTCCTCACACTTATGACCATCCTCACATTTATGCCCGTGCAGCATTCTTAACAACCATGTCACTCATTTCACAACTGCTTCTCTTCAACATGGTGACAAGATAGGGCAAAAATGTAAAATGTGAGGACAGTCGTAAGTTCGAGGACTGGTCAAAAGTGTGAGGACCAGTCAAAAATAACTTTTTCAGCCCTCTGAGTAGTCCATATGCATTAAAGGATTACAGCAATAGAGAGGGATGAAGGAATGGAAATTAGAGTAGGAGTGAGGGTAAGAGAGGGAGGAAGAGAGGAGGAGAAGGAGAAAGAAAGAGGAAGTAGGGAGGAGAAAAAGAGGGTGGGGGGAAGAGAAAGTAAGAAGGAAAGAAAAGAGAGAGGTGGTAGGTTTGAGGAGAAAGATTGCTGTACAATAAAAAAGATGAAAGGGAAGAAAGCCAACCCCAAGCAAATATAAAGATATTAAGATAAAGAATGAATTGTTAAACTTTAAAGAATAAAAGAGAACAAATATGAATAAATAGCAATAATTAGAAACACACATACAAACATACAATGTATTTTCTTTGAACAGAATATTTGGCTAGTTCACAAATTTAAACAGCGTTTAGTCATTTCAATTAAATTTACAATTTCTATATTTCCTTTTTGCCATATTTATTCCTCATCTATTTTTTAAAAAAACCAATATTACCCTTCATCCTCATCTCTAATCTTAATCAAATTCAATTTTTCCCTTCTATTCTATATTATACCCCTTCCCATTGTCATCTATTTTTATATCCATCCTCACATTGTTTAATTATGTAATTATGTAATACAGTTGTTTAATACAAATTCAACATTTTAATATAAATCAATTAGTTATAAAACTATCTTTTTTGTATATTAATCAATATGAACATGAATATTCCAATTATTTCCATGCAATCCAATTTCTTACAAATCAATTAATTATATTTACCAATAATAATAAACCAAATAATTTCTCCCATATATTCCTCCGAACCACAACTTAACCATTTCTGCTTTCAACACAATATACAATTAATAGTATCTCAATTATTACAATTCCCTAGTTAAATACATCTTTTTTTCCTTTGTGTTTTAAAATCTTTGTGTTTTAAAATCTCCTCCTAAATTTCCCATTGTTTGCAGTTTTTCACCTACCTTTTTTGGGGAGGAAAAATAAAAATAAAAATAAATCTCTCTCTGCCTCATTTTGTCACGCTGCACCAAAGACCCTGGTTTCGGTTTCGTTTCTGAAGCTTTGCTAGGGGAAAAAAAAACTCTTTACACTGATTGCCTGTAGGGCGGCCCTTTGAAGCCTCGGGCAAGAGTTTAAACAGTTTTTTTTTCTTCTAGCCATCAGCTGGGGCTCAAGAAAAATCGGGACTTTTTTGAAACGCCGCGGGACGCGGGACAAATTGCTCAAAAGCGGGACTGTCCCGCCAAAAGCGGGACGTCTGGTCACCTTACCCTAACCCCCAGGCTGCAGACTACTACTGGGCCGCAGCCCATTCAGAATTGGGCCGCAGCAGCAGTGGGCAAGTGCACATATGTGTGCAGCTCTACTTTCATATGCAGCAGGCAGGTGAGCATATATATGACCTCGTCCACCACTTGTGGGGAACCATCCCCTCTTCCCCTCCTTCTCCACCGAAACAGTTGGAGACTGCTGCTCTACAACATACAAACACTCTGCATGGATAGATAGGCAGAACACTAGCAGAGCGCCTCCATAGATATCAATTAGAAAGCAGAAGACATGATGAAAACGCCTTCATTTTGTAGCACATAGTTTTACTCTACCATAGTTTCAACTGGGAAACTGTAAGCATTGTAGACCAAGCTAAATCCAAAAAACACTAGGGAATTCCTGGAAGCTTGGCATTCAGATAAAACAGCCATCAATAGATATATAGAGATAAACCACATTTACACACCATTCAACAGAGATAACAAAAAACCAAGAAAGAAACATAACGACTAGAACACATACTATTGAGCAGCCAACACAGGGATTAGTATCAGACAAACAAGCAGAAAACAATACCTTAATTAAGGAGCAACCAAGGAGAAACCCATACCCCCACCCACATCGGCAATGCACACTAATCTATACAAACAGGGAGCAAACCCCACACTCACTAGCACTGATGATGTTACCTAATTGGGCAATGAAATGTGTGCAAGCAAACAACCAAGCTCAGAGAGCACCAAGGACTCCATAGAATAATGTTCCCAATTGATATGTAAAATAACTAAAACTTTGAACTGCTTCTGTTCAATCAGCATTAGAAAAATCTCTGGAAAGTTTTAAATTACTTCATAACCTCAAAAGCGCAGTATTACTTAACAATAAAAAAATGTAATTTGCTGCTGTAGATCAATGCAATATCTCATTAGACAGAATATTACTCTGTAGCATTTATGAGTTGCTATTTATTAATATGGCTTCACTGCTTTAACTATAGTGAGTTGGGCTATAAATTATAATAGTATTATATGCTTATGAGTATTATTGCTGGCCTGCATATTTATTGTCCAATTTGGTTTGATTGGAGCTGTTTCTTTCAAGCCCCATAGATACCACGCTAAGCCTAAACAAGGGATATGTGGATTCATCATCTTTTAGGATTTTTGTCCCATGTCTCCCTGGACCTTCTGCTTTTCTGATGTCAAAGCAAAAAAAGAGCCGAGAGGAGAAGAATACCTTTGGCAGACTCTTCCTATGTGGAAGAAAACTTCTCCTAGCCATGGAACTGCTATACACAATTAATTCCTCATCCCTTTGCTTGCAATGGGAAGGGGGAAGGTGATGAAAGTCAACCAGCAAGACAATTCTTCTGTTCTGCCCTGCTAGTTCTCCACTTTTCGATCACGCGGTTCCCAGTGGGAGGATTATTCTGTTAGGCTCTTGGATTTTCAAAGAACAGTCAGTAATAAAGCACAGAGATTTTTCAAATACCAGTCGAAGCAAGTGTATGAAAGACATTGGTCTCTTTTTGATACTTTAAAAGAGTTGCGTTATAGAACCAGGGTCATGTTCAGATCTTCAGATCTATGCAATATCCATCTTAATACTTCAGCTCTTCTGCAATCTTCAGAGGAAATGCGATCAGATAGGCTAGGAACTTTTACCACCTGGACTAATGCACCTACCCCCCCCCAAAAAAATGGAACAAGTTTCTAATTCAAACAACCTGATCTAAGTTTACTTTCATTTCATGCACATCAGTCGGGAGGAGTACTGGCTTTTTCAACTTTAAGCCCAGTTAAAATAATTCAGTTGTGCAGAGAATTTGACTCAGCGAGGGCTGGATTTAATTGTATTAAGCAGGCTGGCGAGAAGCTGCCAGGGTTAGCAGAGTGCTTAGGGAGGAGAAGAGAAGAGTAGATGGATTCATTCACTGCAGAGAAAGTTATCTATCTTGAACAAAAAAAGCCCTGTTTTAGACATCAGGGGAAGAGAAATTGAAGCTCAGTGAAAGAGCATCTAACTTGCACATGAAAGGTCTTAGATTCAGTCCCCAACCTCTCTAGAAAGATTTCTAGAGGTAACTGTTTCCAACATGGGATTCATTGCTTGTGCTACCATATCTGGCAGCAAAATTTCAGGTGACCACTAGATGGCGGAAGAGTTTCTAAATATGTTTTGCTACCATCTATCGACATCTATATTTTTGCTGTTTGGATCTGATGTCCCTAATATTGGCACCATGATTAGCAGCCTTTAATAACTTTATCCCCCATGGACTGGTTGAATTAATGAATTTCTCTTTTAAAGCAATCTAAATGCTTGGTAGTACAGTGGTTTAATGCACCCTGTTATTAACACAGCTGCCTGCAATTTCTGCAGGTTCGAATCTTACCAGGCTCAAGGTTGACTCAGCCTTCCATCCTTTCTAAGGTAGGTTAAATGAGGACCCAGTTTGTGGGGGCAATAAGCTGACTTTGTATAAATATACAAAAGTATGAAGGCTATTGCTTAACGCATTGTAAGCCGCCCTGAGTCTCCGGAGAAGGGCGGCATATAAATCAATTTTTTTTAAAAAAATGGATGGTCTTCTTGTCATAGCAAACCCTATAGTTTAGCTATGGGTTGTGTAAGAAAGAGCTTGCTCTCATTTGATCTGAATTGCTCACTATTCAACTAGACCAGTGATGGCGAACCTTTTCGGCACCAAGTGCCGAAAAGGGAGCGCTCATCAGGCTGTGACCAGGAAGAGGAGCTGCCCAGGGGGCAAGCGCACACCAGATAAGGTACTTCCAGTTTATGGCGCGGCAGCAAGTCTTCTGGTTACTACCACACATGCGCACATGCCGATCAGCTGGCCGGTGCGTATGTTCATGCCAGAAAATGAAAGACCAGCTCTTCCGGTTTCCGGCACTGCTGAATGCACAAAGGCCAGCTGCGCATGCGCACCAAAAACCCGAAAGAGGAATGGGCGATGCCGCGTGTACCAGGTGACATGGCTCCACGTGCCACTTTGGACACGCATGCCATAGGTTCACCATCACGGAACTAGACTGATTCATTCCCAAGCACTAATTTTATGAGATTGGAAGGAAGAACCTTTTACTAACCACTATCTCTATATCAGACTTCTTTTTTTCCACAGTGGCTCACTACAAAGACTAACGATGGGATTTTGAGACCAGAGGTAACCTGAATTGTAAACAGGAGTCCAGAATTTTCTGGAGAACTTATTCTTTGTTCACCAGCTACCTCTGTTCCCAGTACATATTTCCAATATAACTGACTCACCAGCCTAGGACTAAAAATATTCAAAGCTAATCATCTTAAGTTAAGAACGAAGGAGGAATATGAGCAATAAAGAGAATTGTACAAAATGTATAAAATGTTCTAAGAAGAAGCATCATAGATTTTTTTTTTTTAAACTATGAGAGATTCCTGGTGCTCTCTGAGCTTGGTTGTTTTCTTGCAGATGTTTCATTACTCAAACTAAGTAACTTCTTCAGTGCTACCTGAAAGTGAACTATGTTCTTTAAAAAGCAGAAAGAGAAATGTCTTTTTTCCTTTTAGAAAAACAGCCCTATGCAAAGTGATTCTCAAGTACAAATGAGTGTCTTAGCTGTGAAACAAAAAACATCGCCATACAAGAAAAGGAGAGGATTTATGAAATTATGGTAAGACTGAAGAAGCTCATTTGACTATAAAACAGAGGAGAAGGAACTGAAATATAGGACATGAATAGATAGGATGAGAAAAGAAGTAATCATGAAGAGAATAAAAATTGAAATGATATGGGGACATATTTAACATTTATCATGTTGACACCTGAATCAAATTATGGAAAAGAAAGGTCTGCTATTCTGAAATCAGACAATAAAAGAATGCAGGAAATCAAACTAATGGTATTAACATCTTCTTTGACTGGAACATTCAACCCTTGTTGAGCCTGCTGAAAAAAGCAGCCATCTTCTTTCAGGAACTTAAAATCAATTTGGGTCCCTTATGTCCATGTTCAGCTTCATGAAACTTGTTTTAAAGCCAAGAGAGATTATGGGGCAAATAAAAGTTACATTACTATGAGTAGGAGCTGACTGCCACAGTTTTCTTTGTCTTAGAAAGGAAGGACACCTATCAATCCAAGTTAGATAGAATGAATTGAGGGTTGAGAAGAATAGAGAGTAAGTACAGGTAGTCTTCAACTTACAACCATAATCGAGCCCAAAATGTCTGTTGCTCAGCGAGACAGTTGTTAAATGAGTTTTGCCCCATTTTATGACCTTTCTTGCCACAGTTTGTTAAGTGAATCACAGCAGTTGTTAAGTTAGTAACATGGTTGTTAAGTGAATCTGACTTCCCCATTGACTTTGCTTGTCAGAAGGTCACCAAAGGAGAACACATGAACCCGGGACACTGCAACCGTCATAAATATGAGTCAGTTGCAAGTGTCCAAATTTTGATCACAAGACCATGGGGATGCTGCAACTGTCATAAATATGAACCAGTTGCTAAGCATCAAAATGTTGGTCATATGTGAAAAATGGTCATAAGTCACTTTTTTCAGCGCCATTGCAACTTTGAAGCGTCACTAAATGAACTGTTGTAAGTCAAGGACTACCTGTATAGTCTTCACTTTGAGTGGAATCTTATATCAGCTTTCCCAATTTGTGGTTTGAAAAGAAATACAAAGTGAAACCTAGATATTGCTAAAATAACTTAACTTTGTTTTTATAACATAAATAACACTAAGTGCTACACTGACATTTCTTTCAATATAATATTGATTGGAGAACCATTTGAAGAAAAGTTTCTTTTTTTAAAAAAAAAAAACTTCATTTTTATCATGCAGCTGTTACTCCCAACCTGCTGGTTTTTGAAATCAGAGCATAGGAGCTAATTTTCGCAACCTTTTTGCTACAGTTCTTAAGCAAATCACTGCAGTTCTTAAATGAATTATGTGGTCATTAAGCAAATCCATCTTCCCCCATTGGTTTTGTTTGTTGAAGCTGGCTGGGAAGGTCACAGATGGCAATCACATTCCCTTGTTCTGTATGATGTGAGAGTTGTACAAAAAAAATGGGTTATTTGATAATTAAAAATAAATCCAGAATTGACAAGAAGCAAATTAGGAGTGTCATGCAGATTGACAAGTGTGGCTCTGTAACATAAAAGAGAGAGACTAGGTTTGTCTTGATAAGCTAAAAAAGAATAGAATAGAATAGAATAGAATAGAATAGAATAGAATAGAATAGAATAGAATAGAATAGAATAGAATAGAATAGAATAGAATAGAATAGAATAGAATAGAATAGAATAGAATTCTTTATTGGCCAAGTGTGATTGGACACACAAGGAATTTGTCTTGGTGCATACGCTCTCGGTGTACATAAAAGAAAAGATACATTTGTCAAAAATCATAAGGTACAACATTTAATGATAGTCATAGGAAAACCGTCAATATAAATCTTAAGGATACCAGCAACAAGGTTACAGTCATACAGTCATAAGTGGAAAGAGATGGGTGGTGGGAACGATGAAAAGATTAATAGTAATGCAGATTTAGTAACTAGTTTGACAGTGTTGAGGGAATTATTTGTTTAGCAGAGTGATGGTGTTCGGGAAAAAACTGTTCTTGTGTCTAGTTGTTCTGGTGTGCAGTGCTCTATAGCGTCATTTTGAGGAGAGGAGTTGAAACAGTTTATGTCCAGGATGCGAGGGGTCTGTAAATATTTTCACAGCCCTCTTTTTCACTCGTGCAGTATACAGGTCCACAATGGATATACAGGTCCTCAATGGGTATACAACTCCTCAATGTGTCTATTCAGCTGAACAAAGGCTAGTCCTCCAAAAAATGGAGGAACACAGTGTGAGGCAGATATCTATACATTTCTTTGCTTTCACTTAGTTAGATAAGAGGAAGTTGGCACACAACAGATAAGATATAGAAATATAGAAATTATAAAAATAGTCAAGCACACCTTCTACAGTTCTGGTCACATGCCTAAACCATAAGCTAGTGGTTTCCTTAGGAACTTTCAATGGCCTCGAAGGCCTGCTGAGGCCTGAACTTTAGCCTTTGCTTCTCAACATATGAGCACTCATCAGACTCCTGATCAACAGGAAGGGCAAAGATTCATCAAATTGGTTAATTATTTTTATTCCAAGACCACCTATCTGGAATTGCAATGACTCACTACCCTTTAGGATAATGTTCCGCCCTCTTTATTGTCACAGAAGCTGTAAGATAAGATTAGAGAGCTTCAGACAATATATTTAACATGCATTCTATGTTTAAGGCAGTCTAACACACATGGGCTTCCTAATAGTCCAACACATGGGCTAATCCAACACATGGGCTTCCTAATAGTCCGAAATATTAGCAAAAATCAAGCCTCAAGCTGCCTGAGAGGAGGCTGGTGCTGAGACAAATCTTTCATTAGAGCAGCCTATTAACTGGCTTAAGGAAACATCATTAGCAGCGTACTTGGCAACTGACTCACTTGTGATAGACATCACATTAGCCAAACCAGTGATTACTACTTTATGCCAAGCATAAGACAGGTTCGCAAGAATTAAAAATGATAAATGATACAGAGAAAGGTTCCAAGCTACCAACAACTGAATTTCCTGTATCTGCAACCAGGCCAAAGCGATGAAAAAGAGAAACCCTGAGTTCAAAATCAATTTCAGACAGGATTACAAAATGATGATGATGATGATGATGATGATGATGATGATGATGATGATGATGATGATGATGCAAAGAGTAGTAGAAAGGAGATTTTAAGAAACACGTTGTAACAATAATATTAAGACTAATAATATGGGGAAAGAGAAAGATTTTGATCTCCAAAGCAGTGTAAGTGGTGGACCTATTAAGTAACAGTGTACCCCAGATATTCCAATTTCAAAACTCTTAAGAGCGTTTTACTTTAAATTTAAAAATGTTGCCTAAGATCAAAAACATAGATTCAAATCCAAAATGGGGCTAATTAACCAAAGTTCAGAATATGTTTAGAGTGGCCAGAACTGTTTCAGAACATTTCTGGTATGTCAGAGACATCTCTTTCTAACGCAAAGCAACGTTTGTAGTCTAAACGTTTCAGATTCAAAAAAAACGTTGCCTGCTCTACTGACCATTATATCTGTAAAGAAGAATAATCATGCTGCCTGGAGTCTGTCTGGATTCTTTTCATTGGCCATTGGCGCAAGATATGCAGCAGTGCCTAAGCCCTCAGCTCAGGGAGAGATATTGAGGCAAAACCATAGTTTCTTGTACTTCTCATCCACTTTTCTCCAGCTAAGGCGGAAAATATGATTGTGCCCTATGTACTTTGCTTAACTCATCTGTTCCCTGATGTGTATGATTTTGGCAATATATTAATATAATTTGTGCCCCCTTTTTTTTTACTAGAACAAAATGGCATTCAAGGCAGGCAGCTAGGAGTGCTAGGGAAGATTGTAATGACAGAGTCATTACAAAGAGAAAAGAGACTGGGAGAAAGGAAGGACAGTGACCTTGAGCTTAAAATGCAGGAGTCAAATGCTTCACAGTAGATACATACCATAAAAGGTAACAGTAAAGGTTCCCCTCGCACATATGTGCTAGTCGTTCCCGACTCTAGGGGGCAGTGCTCATCTCCATTTCAAAGCCGAAGAACCAGCGCTGTCTGAAGACATCTCTGTGGTCATGTGGCCGGCATGACTAAATGCCAAAGGTGCAAGAACGCTGTTACCTTCCCACCAAAGGTTGTCCCGATTTTTCTACTTGTATTTTTTATGTGTTTTCAAACTGCTAGGTTGGCAGAAGCTGGGACAAGCAACGGGAGCTCACCCTGTTATGCGGCACTAGGGATTCGAACCACTGAACTGCCGACTTTTCGATCGACAAGCTCAGCATCTTAGCCACTGAGCACACCCACGTCCCTACACATACCACAATATGATCTTTTCCTGCTACAACATACAAATGTCTCCAGATTCACCCCACCCTCCGCTTTTCTACCAGAAATAACAGGTAGTTTTTGAATTATGACCAGAGTTGAGCCCAAAATTTCCATTGCTAACTGAGGCAGTTGTTAAATGAGTTTTGCCCCATTTTATGACCTTTTTGCCACAGCCATTAAGCACATCATTGCAGTTATTAAGTGAAATGTTATTGTTAAGTGAATCTGGCTTCCCTCATTGACTTTCCTTGTCAAAAGCTGTCTGGGAAGATTACAAAAAATAACCCCATGTGACCCCAGACAGTGCAACTGTCATAATTATATGCCAGTTCCCAAGTAGCTGAATTTTGATCACATGATCATGGGGATGCTGAAACAGTCACAAGTGTGAAAACCGGTTTTTTCCCCCAATGCAGATGTAACTCTAAACGGTCACTAATCAAATGGTTGTAAGTCAAAGTTGTAAGTTATACATACCTGTATGTATTTATCTGATAACTACTTGAACAAAAGTAATCATTAAAGCATAGAGAACTGGCATGGCCTCCACTTCTAATGTGATTATAGGAGATGGCTGCTCCGGAATGTCCCAGAATAATAAACTCCACCTCTTTCAATCTCTTCAACAGCCCAATTAATACCATTCCATTAATTTCCAGTGCATTGTAATGCACTGGGCCATTAATTGTAACAATGTCAGCATGCTCTTGCTATGATATTTACCCTGATTAATACAGGCTACTATTTAGCACCAGTTTTCACAGGTGATAATTTATACCTGGGCTTCATAATCAATCAGAAGAGATTCTACTGCTGAAGCAGCAGGATCAAGATCCAGATGTTAAATAGATGCATTCAAATGCTGGAATAAAAAGGTGCTTTCACAAGGGAACAAGCTTAACACATACACACACCCAGGGATAGCAAAGAAGAACCGTATGATTTCCATAGGAGTAAATCTGCAAGATCTTTCAAAATGAATTTTATTTTGCACCAGAGGCAAGAGTATTGAAGAGAGTCTACTAATATTGTCTCCAGTTTATTAAAAATCCCCAAATTATGGGAAATTCACTTGGGTTAAAAAAGTTCGCTTTCTGGAAATTGCAAAATAATTTTAATTATGGCTTATTAATGCAAGTCAGCTAAAATGTGACTTGAAAGCAGATTAATTGGCCACATCTGAGAACCCATATACATTGCCATTTGCATAAGCCTGAACATGGAAATGGAAGCTTCCACACACCTTTTTATGGCAAGATGAGCACGAAATAATATTTAAATTCTTAAAAGGAGGGTTTAAACCCTTAAAAGAATGCACACTGCTAGTGTTTGTTGTGGTATACCAGAATTCAGATGGAAGTGAAGTTAGGAGAACAATCCAGATCGAACTATCATGCTATACAGGAGTGGGCTTCCGGTAGGCCCGTTTTTCGCCCTCCCCGAGCCTCCGTGTACATCGTGCACTTACCTGCATCCAAAACAGGCCATGTGGGGACTCCGGGGAGGGGAGGGGAGGGGAGGGGTGGGTGGGGCCAGCCAGGAGTGAGATTTGGGGGTCCTCCAAACTGCACAGAATCTTAGCTAGAGGTTCTCCTGAACCCCTGCGAACTCCCAGCAGCCCACCTCTGATTCTATGTACTTGCATAACATTTGGATCCAAGGGAAGGTTCTGAAAGCCAAGATTGAAAGTTAGAACCATGCAATCAACGATGTCTGCTTTTGTACATACATCAATATCACAAATATGTAAGATGAAGTTTTGATCAGCCCCATGTGCCACCTTGACATTTTGCTTGCAGAAGTCCAAAAACAGTCCTCTGAGGGAGAGAATTTCTTCGCCTGCTCAGACTTTCTTCAACAATAACATGGTGCATTCTGCCAAAACTCTCTTAAGCAATTACATCATTGTCAAAAAGCAGTCAAAAAAGACATAGCATATTTTATGGTGGAAGCTGTTAATATTCTTGCTTTATTTTCATACTCTTTTCTAATAAATACAATGGATTCATGCTCATAAACTGCTTTAAATTCTGTTCATTTGCATCTGCAAGCAAGTTTAGTCATTTATGTATTTAAAAGCTTTCTCATTATCTTCATGAACACTGTCTGAAGATGCCACTTTTACTGAATGGGAAACAGATCTGGTCCCTTGATGAAAATAAATATTCTTCATCAGTGAAGACACGAGTGCAATTTTCTACAGTACTAAGTACCAACAAATTATATGTTTTTAAAAATCTGTACCTAATAATTGTTGTAGCACAAAACAGTATGCTAGAAAAGCTAAGTGATTAATTAGTTTCTACTAAGTGATGTTATGAGGCCTGACTTTGTATCTAGCTAATAATTACAGGAACAACTATTTGATGGGTATCCTGTGATTATGCCTTTTTGGATTCTATACAAATTTACATAATACATATACATAATTTCTTTTTAAGGAGTATATATACACGTTTTTTTCCTTTAAATTAGCAATATACTTCTCTGTGGTTTATTTAGGCAATGTTTCCCAACTTAGCAACTTTAAGATGTTGTAGATTTCAACTCCCAAAATTTCCCACCAGTCATACTTGAAGTCCACACATCTTAAAGTTGCCAAGGTTGAGAAATACTGACTTAAGGTGTTATTTGATTTGTGCATGGGTCATTTCTTCTTCATTTTGTTTGAACAGTCACTGCAGAGATTTGATCCCAGAAGAGTGATGTTAAATCCCTCTTGTCTAGCTAGGACTGTAACAGATGTATGTCTTGGGTCTGAGGACTCCCTGACAGCCATCTAGCTAGTAGGAGCAACCTACGGAAGAGATCCATAAAACTACACTCTGGTTTTTTCATTCTCACTCAGCCTAGCCTACAAAGTTGATAACAAGAGAGGACAGTAAGCTGGGTAAATGCTATGCTAATACCTTGGAAAGAATTGCATTAGATCAATATCAGGCATGGCTATACCATGATAGATAAACAGCATAAGAGCAGCTAGTTTGGTCACATATGGACATTATACCAAATTGGAAATCAGGGACATCTGTGAGAAAAAATATTTTCTAACAAACCACTGAAGCTTATAAGTCCTAGATGGGCAGAATGAGAATGAGTATCTCCATCTGTACACTGTTGAATTCAACTGGCTGAATGGAGAATAAATTCTACACAGCGAAAGAGAAAACAGATTTTGCTCAGAACACCATACGTCTCTGCAAAATGGTTGCTGCAATAACCAAACGGAAGTGGGTTTTTTTCTGGTCTTAATTTTTTTCCCTCCTTTATGGGCAAATAGATTTAACGTAAGCCATAATCAAATATCAGCAAATTAGAAATTTTTTAAGAAAAGATTAAAATGCTATAAAATCAGCACATAAAAAGAAGATGCCTGGCATATTACTTGCATGAATTAGTGTGAGCTGGCTCTAGCATACTGCTGGTTCAGAGTCATTTATTGATTTTCTATTCTTTGATTGACATTTTATCTGGAGATAGATAGATAGATAGATAGATAGATAGATAGATAGATAGATAGATAGATAGATAGATAGATAGATAGGTACTGTAGATAAAAATATCAATCAAAGAATAGAAAATCAATAAATGACTCTGAATCAGTAGTATGCTAGAGCCAGCTCACACCAATTCATGCAAGTGATTTGTTAAATTTCTGGAATTTCATGGGTAGGTTGAGAGAAGAGCAGAACTGATCCTTTATGTCTACCATGCCAATCAATTGTTCTTGGGCAAGCAGATGACATCAATGGAATGTGGCAATCATGGAGTAGGCAGAGCCAGTCCTTAAACATTTACCAGCATAACACTGGCCTCAGAGTGTCAACCCTTCAAGTAGTATTGACCAAGAAGTCACTATCAGGAACACTAATATTACTTTTCTTATAAGATTACAGTAACAAGAATCTTGCAAGTCTGAATGTTTTTCCCCCTCCCAATTTTAGATTCCAGAGAATTAGGGAGGATCAATTCTGGGATGTTTTTTCAAATTACATTTCTGGCTTGGGTTCAGATTTTATTTATCAGACTGTTGTTGACTGTGATTCTTCTTTTTTGTCTCTCTAGGTTATTCTCCCAGCTCATTACACAACTATTATTAAAAGTTCTTAAATGACACAAGTATAATATCTAAAACATGGGTCCTCAAACTATGGCCCAGGGGCCGCATGCGGCCTACTGAAGCAACTAATCCAGCCCGCAGAGCACCACAAGATTGTGCTGCTCACATCGCCCCACCCACCCTTCAGCAGAGTGAAGGACTTGCCTTTGGGAGCCCTGCGGGCTGGAACTGAAAGGTAAGCTCAACAATTTTGGCCTGCAGAATGCTTGTGGAGGTGCGGGGAGGGAGGGGGATGAAAGGAGGCCAAAAAACAGGCAAAAATGGCCTGTTTTTCACCTTCCCTGCCTCCAGAAGATAGAGAGAGAGATAGACAGAAAGAAAAAGAGAGAGAGAGAGAGAGAGAGGGAGAGAGAGAGAGAAAGAGAGGGAGGGAAGGAGAGAAGGAAAGAGAGAGGGAAAGAGAAAGAAAGAGAGGGAGAGAGAGAAAGAAAGAGAGAGAGAGAAAGAAAAAGAAGGAAAGTAAGAGAGAGAGGGAGGGAGAGAGAAAGAGGGAGAGAGGAGAGAGAGAAAGAAAAAGTGGCAGAAAGAGAGAGGGAGAGAAACAGAAAGAGAGATAGAAAGAGGGAGAGAGAGAGAGAGACAAAAAGCGAGACAGACAAAAAGAGAGAGAAAGAGAGGGAGAGAGAGAAGGAAAGAGAGAGAGAGAGACAAAGAAATAGAGAGAGACAGAGAGAGATTTCTCAAGCTCCTTTGGGTTGAGAAGAATTGCTGCAAAACTGTGTTTCCTGAAGTGGATCACTAGACTCCTAAACAACTTTCTTTTCTAGTAAAAAGGAAAGGCAACCAAAAGAGCAACATGCAAACAAAAGCAGATAAAATACAAGAGCAAAACAAATGAAAGTTTAATTTGTGTGCATTGTTCAATGGATTGTTAAATTGGCCACGCCCACCTAATCACATGACCTAGCCATGACCACCTAGTCACATGACCATCTAGCCATGCCCACCCAGCCGATCCGGCCCCCCCAACAGTCTGAGGGACCATGAATTGGCCCCCTGTTTAAAAAGTTTGAGGACCCCTGATCTAAAAGATAAAGAGGAATTCATGGCATATATACATAAGGAGGAAGCAACTCAGTTTGGATATAGGTAGAGAAAAAGTCTTATATTCAGTAAAGATCCCTTCAGAAGAGGCTCTAAAACAGATTTTAGCTTATTAGTTGGTTCACCTGAGGAGTCCTGGATTCCCAGAATTTAAGGCAAAGTTTACCTGAGAGCCATTGGATGTACAGTATATGTTATCTGCATATGAAATTAACAGGCCATTGGGCTCTAGGTTTCAAACATCAAAAAGGGGTTTAATTGAACTCCACTTCAAAAACACACATACGCATCAGCCATGTATGTGACTGCACCTAGATCATCTTGACAGAACTAAAAAAAATTAAGCAGCCAAACCTGGTTAATATACTACATGGAAGACTAGCAGGAGACGGCAGGACTTTAAGCTAAACTGAAAAGTCAAGAAGAAGAAAGAAAGGCTTACCTGTCCATGCAGAAAGTAGCAATAAATCATTTCTATATTGTTATCCAGAAAACTACAAACAGTATATCCCTGAAATAGATTTCACTACATTCAGATTTCATTTTTTTAAACTTAATACTTTTCTTCTCACTGCCTTCTCTCTCTGTGCCTCTCTTTCCATTCTTTCTTTTTATTGAAGTCAACAGTCCAAAACATTGAAATGGTACTTAATTTTTCATGGTTAGTTTTGATGCCTTGAATAAATAGGTATGAACCCAACTGATTTGGGGAATTTGGTTTCTTATCCAAAAATTGAGCCAGACTTTAGATGGACTCCAAGAAATTCCAGGTTTGTGGGGTGTGGGACAATTGCTGTCCCTGAAAAGAATTCCAGGCCATGGGGCATAATGACAAAAAAGAATGGTCTCTCATTTCATTGGAGGAAAAGTACAGCTTTAACATCTTTTCACTGATCTGTAATTGCTTATTATAAAACAATAAATGGAGTTTGGGAAGGGAAAATAGCTGCCATAAAGTGGTCTCATTCATGACCATGCCTAGTTCAGTCTACCAAATCATCTTTCCAAATGAATGAGGGTGGTGCTTCTGGCAGGTAATCTGACTAGTTTTTCTACCCTGTAGCTCTCATAGAAATGAAATATAATTGAATTGGACAGTGGGGAGATTCAGAAGCTGCTTTTCCTATTGTATAGACAGCAGAAGGCACTCTAGCAATGAAACCACTGAAGAACAGCTACAAAGAACTGTCTGGTAAGCAGGGCTGGGCTGCCAGCAAGTTCCTCCTGCCCATCTCACTAGTCTGCCAAATTCTGGCAACCCAATTTACTCTCAGGTTAAGGAGGGTTTTTTTTTCCCCTACTGTACACATTTTAGAGTTTCTAAGAACATTTTTTTAGCATGATTCTTTTTGATGTGTTTTTTGAGGCTGTCTTCCTTTAAATTTATTTTTCCCGTAAAATTGTGCATGATGGCACCAGTGCCTCACCCACTGAGATGGAGCTTTCACTATAGTGTTATAATGGTAGAGTGTGCAACTCTCAAGTTTAAAAAAAGAGAGAGAGAACAAATAAAGCCCTCAGGCACAGAAAAGGCTGTCCACCCAGGCTGTAAGTTAGAGTTATTATGGCTTTTCTTGGCCATAATATGCCTTTAGTAGTAGGATTGGGTCATGTTTAAAGTCCTAGGGAAAACCAAGCTGAAAGATTATGGTGAAAAACATGCTTGGCATTTGAAGGAATATTCTCTCATATTCAGTCACAGCTGGACACTGGCTGACAGGTCCAGCTGAGGTATCTCAGGCCTAGAGTTACAAGATTATCTAAGATTAGTTTGAGGAAATGGACAGGATTCATTCTGCTGTTTAGAATGTCACCTACAGATTATATTTCAGCTCCTGAGTGAGGGGTAACGCCCTCTGCCTTGAAAGGGGCAATGGTCTGCCCACTTCTCAAGAAGCTTACTCAACCCAGCTACTTTGGATAATTACTGGCCAGACTGCAATCTCCCCATTTTAGGAAACTTTGCTGAGACAGTGGTTGGACTGCAGCTGCAGAGAGCGCTGAATGAAATGGATTATATGTGCCCTTTTCAATTAAGATTCAGGCCTAGGTATGGGACCAAACCTACTGGTCACTTTTTTTGCTGGCCTTTGATAGGACTGGGATGGAGAAGTGCAACATTTCTGATCCTGCTGGATCTCTTGCTTGCTTTCAATACCATTAAGTGTGATATCTTTGTGCATTGGCTGAAATAGTTGTTGGGTGAGGGTATAACTATTTAGTAATGGCTCTCCTTCCTGGGTGCCTACTCCTGACTGCCAGGTTATGGGTAGAAAAGATGTCAAGCCCTTGAGCTTTGTGGTATAGGGTGCCACAGGTTTCAATTCTCTCCCTGCTGCTCTTAACTATCTACTGGGCGAGATCATCTATCAGCATGGGGTGAGGCACTACCAATATGCTGATGATACTATATAGATCCCCATCATGGGCTGAACAGAAGATGTGAAAATGGACCCACCCAGGTGAGAAACACAAACTTAGATTGAATGCTAGCAACATGAAGCGTTTGTGGGTTTGGAAGTCTACTTTGTCCAGATATGATATTTTAGTCAGCATGGGGTTATGCTCTACTGAGTGGAGCTGGTCTACAATCTGGATGTCCACTTGGACTCCTAGCTGGGCAGTATGGTTGTGGCCAAAAAGGCCTTTGCACAAGCACATCTTGTACACAAGTTGCAGCCATTCCTGGATCAGGTGTGGTTTTTCTCGCTGGTTTTACTTACCGCAACTTAGCTTGGCACTGGACAAACGTAATTTGTTTGATATGAGGCTGCCTTAGCAGGCTATTCAGAAAGTTCAGCATGCAGTAACCCAGACAGCTAGGTATATACCAAAGTTTGCAGATGTAATAAGACTAATCCAACAGCTGAACAACCTGCAGTTGGCTTCTAAGTGCAATTTAAGATGCTGGTTATCACCTATCAGCTCTATATGACTCAGTGCCTAGATTTCTATGGCCACCTCTCTGAGTTGAATCTCCCCATCTAGTTAAATCTGGAATAGAAAGATTATTGAGGATCCCACTGCTAAGGAAATGTTATTTATGGAGACCCTGTAGTCAAGCCTAGTGATGTCCCCCTCCCTCTTTTAACCAGCCTACTCCACTTCTCAACTACATTTTCAAAGAGCCAAGAAGGAAACCACTTGGGGACTACTAATTATTACACGCTTCCCCCCCCCAAATGATACACGTTCAATTGATTGTTATTCTTGTTTTTCTATTAACATTAATCCTATTGTATAATATCTTTAACATCACTCCATATTTTGAAAATGGAGCAACATATGTTGAAATAAGCAAATAAATAAAAATCATGCATGTAAAAGAGCCAGGATTTTCTCTAGTTTGCTGGATTTTGGAAGGAATGTGGCTTCCCTTTGCTTCTTAATTTTGTTAAGGCTCTTTTTAACTTCTATGTTTTCTGCCTGATTATGGTGTGAAATAGAGTAGAGCCAAATAGACTGCGCTGCCAAAAGGGAGATAGGGGCTGCATAGCATCCTAGCTAGAAAGGGTTTATGACAGCACCCTAGGGGTGGGTTCTAAATTTTTTTTACTACCGGTTCTGTGGGCGTGGCTTATTTTGTGGGCATGGCTTGATGGTCATGTGACAATTATTTAGGATTTAGCAGAGGTACTGGTCTACGAGGCTTTTAACTGCTTGCAGAGCTGTACTGATCTACCCATCTATTTTTGCAGGCACTGGTCTACCAATTTATTTTTGCAGGCACTGATCTACTCATGTATTTTTGCAGGTACTGGTCTACCCATTTATTTTTGCAGGCACCTGTCTACTCATTTGTTTTCTTTTAACACTGATCAGCTGTAGGGCGGCCCTTTGAATCCCCGAGGCAAGAGTTTAAACAGTTTTTTTCCCTCTAGCCATCAGCTGGGACTCAGGAGGCAGCAATAGATTGGGGTGGGGCCAAATAAAAGGTAATAATAACGTGGGAGGTGGGGGGGCAAAACTGGTTCGGTGACGTCATATCATCACCGCTACCGGCTCAGCAGAACCAGGCCAAACCAGAAGGAACCCACCACTGCAGCACCCATCTTCCTTTTAATTTAATTTAATTTAATTTAATTTCGAATTTATATACCGCCCTTCTCCCTGAGGACTCAGGGCGGTGTACAGCCAAGATAAAAAACATAGAATACAAATATTAAAACATTTAAAAATATATATAAAATTTGGCCCAAAAAATTAAAAATCGCAGACTAATTAAAAGGATTTAAAAATTTAAAAATTTCTTCTTAAGCCAACCCGGCTTGCTGAAAAAGATAGGTTTTCAGGGAACGACGGAAGGCATTGAGGTCCTGGATTCTTCTTATCTCCGGGGGCAACTGATTCCAGAGGGTGGGAGCCCCCACAGAGAAAGCCCTCCCCCTGGGGGCCACCAGCCTACATTGTTTGGCTGATGGCACCCTGAGGAGGCCCTCTCTGTGGGAGCGCACGGGTCGATGGGAGGTCATCGGTAGCAGCAGGCGGTCTCGGAGATAGCTAGGCCCTATGCCATGGAGCGCTTTAAAGGTGATAACCAACACCTTGAAGCGCACCCGGAAGACCACCGGGAGCCAGTGCAGCTCGCGCAGGAGTGGTGTTACATGGGAGCGCCATGTTGCTCCCATCACTACCCGCGCTGCTGCATTCTGGACCAGCTGGAGCCTCCGGGTGCTCTTCAAGGGGAGCCCCATGTAGAGAGCGTTACAGTAGTCAAGGCGAGAGGTGACGAGGGCATGAGTGACTGTGCACAGGGAATCCCGATCAAGAAAGGGCCGCAACTGGCGAATCAGGCGAACCTGATAAAAGGTCCCCCTGGTAACAGCCGTCAGATGTTCCTCCAAAGACAGCTGCCTATCCAGGAGGACTCCCAGATTGCGAGCCCTTTCAGTGGGGGCCAAAGACTCGCCCCCAATAATCAGTGATGGAGTCAACTGACTATATCGGGATGCCGGGAGCCACAGCCACTCAGTCTTGGAAGGGTTGAGCCTGAGCCTGTTCCTCCCCATCCAGATCCGCACAGCCTCCAGGCACTGGGACATCACTTCAAGGGCATCGTTGGGGTGGCCTGGGGTGGAGATGTACAGCTGGGTGTCATCAGCGTACTGGTGGTATCTCACCCCAAAGCCACGGATGATCTCGCCCAGCGGCTTCACATAAATGTTGAACAGAAGGGGCGAGAGGACCGATCCCTGCGGCACTCCACAAATGAGAGGCCTCGAGGTCGACCTCTGCCCCCCTGCCAACACAAACTGCGACCGGTCGGAGAGAAAGGAGGAGAACCACCGTAACACGGTGCCTCCCACCCCCAACTCTTCCAGCCGGTGCAGCATGATACCATGGTCGATGGTATCAAAAGCCGCTGAGAGATCTAATAGGACCAGAACAGAGGAATAACCCCTGTCCCGAGCCCTCCAGAGATCATCAACCAGCGCGACCAATGCCGTTTCCGTGCTGTGCCCAGACCTGAAACCTGACTGGAACGGATCCAGATAGGATGTTTCCTCCAGGAATTGTGGAAACTGTTGCGCGACCACACTCTCAACAACCTTCGCAATGAAGCGAAGGTTGGAGACAGGACGATAGTTAGCCAATATTGCTGGGTCCAGGGACGGCTTCTTGAGGAGAGGCCTCACCACCGCCTCTTTCAGGGCAGCGGGGAAGTGACCCTCACTCAAGGAAGCATTAATAACGCCCTGGAGCCAGCCTCGTGTAACCTCCCGGGAAGCCAGTACCAACCAGGAGGGACACGGGTCCAGTAAACATGTGGCCGCACTAAGTCTCCCCAAAATCCTGTCCACATCATCGGGAGTCACAGCATCAAACTCCTCCCAGATAACATTCTCAAGACTGTTCCTCGTCACCCTGCCCTGATCTACCCAGTCAGAGTCCAAATCCCCCCGGATCTGAGCGATTTTGTCATACAGGTATTGTCCGAAATCCTCCGCCCTGCCTTCTAAGGGATCCTCCCGCACTCCCAGATGGAGCAGGGCGCGGGTCACCCTAAACAGGGCGGCCGGACGATTCCCTGATGACACAATAGAGGCGGAAAAGTAGTTAGACTTTGCCGTCTTTATCGCCACTAGGTAGGCCTTAATATGCGACCTTACCAGTGTTCGATCAGATTCAGCGAGACTGGCCCTCCAACCGCTCTCCAGGCGTCTTTTCCGGCGCTTCATTTCCCTCAGCTCCTCAGTAAACCAAGGAGCCACCCGGGATCGGCATCGGGTCAGAGGCCGCAAAGGCACAACTCGGTCCAAGGCCCCACCAGCCGCCCGATCCCAGGCGGCTACCAGGTCCTCGGCCGAGTCATGTGCTAGATCCTCAGGAAATGGCCCAAGCTCCGTCTGGAACCTATCAGGGTCCATCAGGCGCCTGGGGCGGATCCATCTAATTGGGTCCGCCTCCCTGCGGTGAGGGGTCGCGGTTCGAAGATCTAGGCGAAGGAGTGAGTGGTCAGTCCATGACAAGGGTTCCATGTCTATATCCCCTATAACAAGACCACTCAACCACTGGCCAGAGACAAAAATCAGATCCAGAGTGTGACCTCCCCTGTGAGTAGGGCCATGAACTAACTGGGTCAGGTCCATGGCCGTCATGGAAGCCATGAACTCCCGAGCCACCTCAGACGTTTCACCGACAGATGGCAAGTTGAAATCACCCATGACTAAAAGCCTGGGTGTATCTACTGCCACCGTGGCTATCACGTCGAGTAGCTCAGGAAGGGCTGTTGCCACGCGGCAGGGAGCCAGGTACGTAAGCAACAAGCCCATCTGAACCCCACGGCCCCACCTCACAAGGAGGGACTCACATCCGGCTATCTGAGGCACAGTGGTCTCCCTCGGATCCAGATCCTCGTTAATAATAACCGCCACCCCCCCGCCCCTCCCCTGGGCCCTCGGCTGATGGCCATCCAGGCCTTCCATGGTGTAGCAATCAGAGGTCACTCCTTCTGAATCCCAGCTGCGTATAGTATTTTCAAGCTTTAATACTGTCCCCTTCACAGAGTCTAACTGACAACCAAGTAGGGGAGAACATCAAAGACCATTAAAGGTGCCAAAGGTGGGACTTTTTTAGAGCAGAAGGTAAAATTTGTACCTAATATCTATTAGATATTATAGCTTGTATTACTACAGCTTGTATTACCTATGGTTTTCTCGGCTCCTTCCTTTTTGTTCATCTAAACTCAGAATAAGCCTTGTTTTGTGTGGGATGATCAGATAAATCCTTACTGTGGAGGATAGAAACCAAGGACCCATGAAATTAATCGGCCCCCGCTTCCATATCTGTAATTTACTATTGAAAGGTAACCTTAGATTACAGGAAAAGAAAGCAACTTTATGCAATATTCTGAGTGGTTTTATAATGGCATTCTAATTGAAAGAACACTGGCAAAAAAATAAAGGACATAACATTTCTGTATGCCTATTAAAAGTTTGGAAGTGAGGCTAAATGGGAACAGGAAGAGGACTTTGTTCCTCTCCAATGATGCTGTTAGGAGGATTATCCAAATGTTGATATGCTGCTTGTAGAGCCATATTTTCTACATATCGTTCATACTATGACACAAAGTTGGGGAAGAACAGTGGAGGAAAAAATGAACCTGAAATACTGCCTTAAGAAGGGGTACTTGGATTCCACACACAGCAAAGACTAAACACATACGCACAGTCTCTTATCCATAAAATAAATTGAAATTATTCTCATGTGACAGCTTGATTTCTGATAAAAGACCAACTCTCGGTTCTCAATAAAGCAAAACTGAATCCAATTCCCACTTTTCAATCTGTTGATGATTAATGACATCATAGATGAGCAGATTTTGAAGCCATTTCCATTTGCACCTTTGGAAACCATTTCAAATATAGTTGGTGAACATCAGCTCTATAGTTTACTATTTTTTTTTATTTTTTTTTATTATTATTATTTTGTTTGTTGAAATTAGATGCCATCCATTTCACAGAATAAGTCTGAGTAGTACAGAATTTTGAGGCAGAATCATTGAAGAAGTCATTGTATGTCCTAAAATAAGGTGGGATATAGATGTTAAAAAGAAGTTAAGCAAAAGCTAACAACTTCTCCCCCAAAAATCAATGGAGAAGAAAAGAAAACCATGAGCCCAACTCTATGCCTAACATAGACACTCCCACTCTTGTCCTTTCAAATAAAATAAAAACAAACTTTGGACACTATATAGTTAGTTACTTACCCCTTATCTTGATGTTCATAATTAATCTTAAAATAAGACCCTGAAATCACAGGTCTTTTCCAGAGTCTCTGATTTGATGAAATGCTTGTCTCCACGTAGCAATATATTCACTCTACAAATATACACAGGGGAATAACAGAGCAAATGAGCAACTGCATATTTTTCCCCCTGATTCTCCAATTTTAGTTTGGCATTGGACGTGACAGCTGTGACCTGATCAGTCATAACCATCCATTTACACCAATCTAGTCTGCACCTTATGAAGCAATGCAATTTACTGGAAGATAAAGCACATGAAAGAGCTACTGTAAGCAACCTCAAAGGTGCCTTTGGAAGTGCTGAGGTCACATCAAAGAAGTTGATCCATGGGCCAATCTGGTTTACAGCCAGGTTTCTTTAGATGTGACAGCTGAGCTAATGTTCCAACAATGACAAAGTGGGCTTCTGATTAAAAGTAAAGAAATCAAGCTGAAGACAAGGTTCATTGTAATAATATAATATCGATTCTGAGAGCTTTATGGATCAAGGATCTCTCAGTAGCAGTCTTAGACATATCATGTAAGCATTGACCTGTCCTTCTGGTTCCATATCTATCAGTTCTTCAGCTGACAGCAAGCATTCTAGTTCTATATCTGTTATCAGCAAAGGCAAAGAGTGTTTTTCCATTAACACTCACTCTTCCAGAAATTAGCTCCATGTGCATTCAAAAACAGAAATAACTAGAAAATGATGAATGCCAGCCTTCTTCAATCTGGCAGCCTTCATATATGTTGAAACTGCTGCTCTTAGAATTATTATACTGAGGGGATAACCCAACAGATCTGGGTGTCAGGCTGGGAAAGAGTGGCTTATCTGAGAGTCATTTACCACCCTAGTGGCAGGTGCTAATAACTTTGAAGTGGCAAAATCAACCACTGTCATGAGTGAAGAGACATGAATAAGACTGAGCAAAGCAATCACATTATTTTTCAAGGCAGCAAAGGAAGTTGCTTCTCCAACACTATTGCATTTGCACAATGTCTGCCTGGGGAGGTTTTCTGAGTGGCAAGGGAATGTTTTATAATGATCCAGGGGACAGGTAGGGCTAAGCATCAGAAGCAAAATAGTCTATTACTGTCAAGAGTGAAACTTTGGCAGTGATGTGCCTCTTCGTTTCAACTTGCTATTAGAGTAGGTTGCTTTAGAATGGGTTAGCTGGAGAAACAAAACCTCTACAATTCCACTGAAGACCGTGAGAGCCTGAAACCTTTTCAAGGACATCATAACAGGTGTGGAGCAGAAGCAGATGGTTCCCATAACAAAGTTAACTTGTTTACATGGACTACATGAGAAGTTGGGGGTTTGGCTGGGGAAATTATTGTTTAATTCTATGACCTGGGGTTTGAGATCCTCAGAGTTAGCTTTGCTTCAACATTACCATGCAGTGTATTCAATAAATAGTAAGATTTTTGGTACCAGAATGAACCTGGACTTTTATTTGGATTCTTGAGCTGGATGTTGACAATTACTGTACTTTTTGGAATATAAGATGCATTTTCTTCCCCCCTAAAAGAGGGTGGAAATGCAGTGGTGGGTTGCCCCCGATTCCGACCGGTTTGCAAGAACCGATAGTAAAACCGGCGGGAGGCACCGCTCACCACCCCGGATATTGTCATTAGCAATCTGCGCATACACAGAAGTAAGGCATGCACGCGAGCGAAGCGAGGGCGTGCGTGCAATCGCGTTGTGAACCGGTAGTAAAGATAAGTAGAACCCACCCCTGTAGAAATGTTGGTGCATCTTATAGACCGAATATGGCCATTTTTGGCCTCCCAAAACCCTGCCCTGCGTGTCCCATTTTCACCAAACACGAGCCCATTTTTTGCAAAAACGGGATGTGCAGAGGGTTCGGGAGGCCTGCAGAGTGCTTCTGGGGGTTGGGGAGGGCAAAGACAGGACGTGTGAGGGTTCATGAGGCCAAAAATGGGCCCATTTGTTGCAAAAATGGGCCCATTTTTCGCAAAATGGGATGTGCAGAGGGTTTGAGAGACCTGCTGAGTGCTCCTGGGGACCGGGGAGGGCAAAAACCAAACGCACGGAGAAGTGGTGGGTTGCTATCAGTTTGCCCAGTTCGGGCGAACTGGTAGCAGAGGCAGCAGGAGGCTCCATCTGCCTACCCGGATGCTTCTGCACATGTGTCGTGAGCATGAACGCACACGTGCCCACAAGCGAACCAGTAGAACCAGTTTTGAAACCCGCCCCTGGCATGGAGGCCAAAAACTATTTTTTTTCTTGTTTTCCTCTTCGAAATCTTGGTGCATCTTTTACTCTGGTGCATCTTATAGTCTGAAAAATACAGGTACATATGATGGGCATCAGGTTGATGGAATCTGTCTAGATTGAAAAACATTTAAGAAATGAGTGAATCAATAGATACAGTATATTCATTTCCTATATTCCAGAAAGGTCACCTTGTCTTTCAGAGTCCTGTTTGTGCCTGGTGACTGTTTGCACAAGTCCCTGTAGTTTTCTTGGTAATATTTCAGAAGTGGGTTGCCATTGCCTGCTTCCTAGGACTGAGGGACAGGACCAGCCCAATATTATCCACCTACTTTCATGCCTGTAGTGATATGTGGAAATCACATCAGGATGCAGAATGAACAGACATAACAGACAACAGTTAGAGAAGTAGCAAGTGAGCCACAGAAGGAATAAGGGTTGACAAACATCTTAAAAGGGACCAGTGGTGAAATCCAATTTTTTTTACTACCGGTTCTGTGGGCGTGGCTTGGTGGGCATGGTTTGGTGGGCGTGGCAGGGGAAGGATACTGCAAAATCTCCATTCCCTCCACACTCCAGGGGAAGGATACTACAAAATCCCAATTCCCTCCCACTCCTGGGAGAAGGATATTTATTTATTTATTTATTTATTTATTTATTTATTTATTTATTTATTTATTTATTTATTTATTTATTTATTTATTTATTTATTTATTTATTGGTTCGATTTATATGCCGCCCTTCTCTGGAGACTCAGGGCAGCTTACAATGCGTTAAGCAATAGCCTTCATACTTTTGTATATACCTGCTTAGTAGGGCTTTCGGGGGCCCCCAAGCGGTGTTCTTTTTTATACAAAGTCAGTTTATTGCCCACACAATCCGGGTCCTCATTTTACCTACCTCGAAAGGATGGAAGGCTGAGTCAACCTTGAGCCTGGTGAGATTTGAACTTGCAGTAATTGCAGGCAGCTGATGTTACTTAACAGCACTTTAGTCTGCTGCACCACTAAGGCTCTTTTTTGCAAAATCTCCATTCCCACCCCACTCTGGGGCCAGCCAGAGGTGGTATATGTCGGTTCTCCGAACTACTCAAAATTTCTGCTACCGGTTCTCCAGGACCTGTCAGAACCTGTTGGATTTCACCCTTGGAAGGGACCCTCTCTAGTTTCTTGGCCTGTAAAAGAAAGGAGAGAGAAGTATACTTTCAGACTTGCAAGACTCTGTTAATGTAATCTTGTAATAAAGTTGGAAGTCATATTTGTGGATGTGCTTCTTGCCTGGATTATCTTGTAAGGCAGACAATGCCCAAGGAGGGACTAGAACTCATGGTCTCCTAGTTTCTAGCCTGGGGCCTTAACCATTACACTGAACTGGCTCTGGTCTGTGGAAAAACCATTAAAACTCCCTTTTATATGACCACCAGGTTCTGTAAGATCATTTCCAGGAACATCCACAGGCTGTGCTCAAAAAAAGCCAAGATGACAACCACAACAGTGTGATCAAAGGTTTTATTTGCATCACACATAAAAACAGAGGGAGCTTTGACTGTTCTGTCATGGCCATTATCTTGATTTTTTTTTTTAACCACACCTTGCAAGTGCACTTTCAATTGCTATAGCTTATAACTATATAGCTATAGAACTCTCCATCACAATCAGAAAATAGTCATTCATAAAGGAATTCAAACCTTGTAATACACACACATGTAGATGCACACGTATGTGTGTCCTGGTGCGTACCTACATTGTGGGGAAGGCTAGAGAGCAGAACACTTGCTTTCTCTCAAGAAAATTCCACAAGATCCCCTGTAGAAACAATAAGGAAATAGATTTTTGGATAAATTTTGTCTAAATCTCTAAGGCAGTGTTTCTCAAGCTTGGCAACTTTAAGATGTGTGAATTTCAACTCCTAGAATTCCCCATGCAGCATTTTAGGAGCTGAAATCTATGCATCTTAAAGTTGTCAAGCTTGAGAAATACTGCTCTGAAGCATTGCTGTCTATCAGAAAATGCATTGCTGTCAGTCAGAGTAAATGATATAGGGCAATGATGGCTAACCTTTTTGCCATCGCGTGTCGAAAGCGGGGGGGAGCGCAGGGGTCGTGTGCACGTGCATGCCCACACCCATAATTCAATGTGCTCCATCCCCCCGAATTCCCACCACTTGTGGCACACGATGGCCCGGTGGGCCCAGTAGGCCCATTTTTCGGCCTCCCCAGGCTCCAGAGCCTTTCTAGGAGCCTGGGAAGGGTGAAAACGGCCTTCCCCACCCCCCTGGAGGCTCTCCAAAGTCCAGAAAGAGCCTGTTTCCTGACTTCCAGTGGGCCCGGAAGGCCCTGAGCTAGGCCAATGCTCACGTGCCCACCGATATGGCTCCGCATGCCACCTGTGGCACGCGTGCCACAGGTTCACCATCACGGATATAGGGTCTCCTGCCTGAGCAGAGGTTGGACTAGAAGACCTCCAAAGTTCCTTTCAACTCTGTTATTCTGTATTCTATGGTCTAAATGCACTGATATCTCAGCAGATGGGAGTACCTGGCTGAACTTATCTAGACTTGAAATCTAAGCTAATTAGACCTGATTAGCCCTTGGATGTGAGCCTCACAGAGAATCCCAGGACTATAGACTAGTTGGGAAGTTGAGACATGTCACTAATAAGCCTTTTTTGCATTGCTGCCCAGGAAACTACACAGACATGTCTATGAAGTTATCAGAAGTCACGACTGGTTGAAGGAGAGTTAAGAACTATGTCCAAGTCTCTTGTGCTCATCTTTTCAACAATATTTTAGTGGTAAAATCCTACCTCCCAAGATGCCTATATGTATGCCATACCAAAAATATAAGGATGCCAGTGAACACTTCTTCAATTGTTTAGTTAATCAACTGTGAAAGTAAATGAATACAACATACTGCAGCAATTAGTCCTCTCTGATGACCCAAATGCATCAGAATCCTCCTGTTTATTCTGTACCCAACCTTACAAAAGAGACAGATTGAGAATGGGAGTCTGACATTGTGACACCAGCCAAAGTTGAGACCTGCCAGAGCATTAGAAAAACTCAAAGATGCAGTACAAAATCGGAATATATGGAAAGACCTGGTTCATAAAAGCACCAAGAGTTGGACACAACTGAATGGATAACATCATCATCATCACCACCACCACCATCCTTAAACAGTTTCCATCAGGAGGAATCATGCAGTGATTTTAAAGCACTCAAGAGTGCACTGCACACATGTACTGTAAATTCATTTCCTCTAACAAATCCCAAAGAAAACCCATTGTGTTGCACTTTTTAGAGCAATCACCTAGGGCTGAGAAGATCGCAGCTGAAATTCTATTTTGTTAGAAAACTCTTTACTCCAACTGCTTGTCTCTCCTTGACCTCACCTACTTGACATGTTGACCTCACGTACTTCACAGAATGGTTATGTGGACAAGAAATGCCCTGAGCTCTTCAGAGGAAAAAGAAATCCTCAAAATATTATAAGACAACAGATACCAGGCAATTACCTCCCTATGTCTATCCTCTGTTCTGGCCACTTATTCCACTTTCTTTCACCCTGTACAGAAAAAGGAGTTCTGAGGAATAGGATTCTCACTGACTACGTGATAAACAACTGTTATTAAATCTGATATGGTAGTAATATTGCTTTTATAGGGTCACGCACAAAGATAACTATGATGCATCATCTGCATTTCTTATAAGGGTTCAGAATGATCTTTCTAAACAGTGTAAAATAGTTTGATTTTTAAAGAAGAAATGTTTTGTTTAAGATGATGATGATGATGATGATGATGATGATGATGATGATGATGATGATGATGATGATGATGATGATGATGATATATGACAGACAGGGCTTTGAAATCATGGAGAATATATGCAGTTCAAGGCCAAGTAACATACTGCATTTCTTATTGGATGATGGTAGCTCCTTTGGTAATGAAACATCTGCAAATAGAAAACTAAGTTTGTAAAATACCAACAACACAACAGACAGGACTTTGTCTGATCCAGGGCAACTTCTTTTACTTTGCCAACTTCTTCCCCTATCTGGATTTTCATATTTTGTATACAGTAAAAATGACCTTTCCCTTTGCTAATGCCACTACTAAACTGATGCTATTGGTTTCAACAGTAGCTCAAAGTATCTTACACAATGCTTTTCCACACTTTGCCTCTTGAGAACAAAACATTGCATTGATTTGAGCTATCAAAATAGATCCTCTACTGTAATTGCTAGTTGGTTATACTAATTTGCAGACACATTGGTATGAAATATCTCCTTTCGCTCCTGCCACAGTCCGTGCCTTCCTTCACTTTCATTTTAAGGTTCTTATTAAAAATATTTTTTATTCACAAACATATGCCCCAAAGGTATTTTCTGAAAAGAAAAATTAAGTTTAGTTGCAATGAAATAGTTTTTTTTTTTATTTCAAATGTTGTCAAACCTTCATACTAAAATAAGCACAGGTAAGAGATGAGGGCATAAATGACAAAGACCAGGAAACCTAGAGAAAGTGAGCTGAACACCCTTCCAAACTGCTTTCTAATAAATAGATACTTTATGATTGGTTATATCTAGTCTGGTATCCATTTTGTGAAGAAAACAGAAGAAAGGCCCCCTCCTTATTACAGGAACCCCTCCAAATTGGGAACTGCTGTCCTAAAACAATACTTTTTTAAGGCCTGAGGAAGGGTCCATTGATAGCTGTGACAGTATTGTAATGAATACTGAGGTAGATGTTTGGCAGTTGCTGAAGTGTCTGGTAATGGGTTAAAATTAGCCATCTTCCCTGCCTGTCCACTTCAGCATCCAGCTAAGGATGGTGTCAGCATTCCAAGTAATGTACCCATTGAAAGAGAACTCCGAGGCAGATAGTTTCCTCAAAGAACAATTTATTGGATACATCATATTGGCACAACTGGTGAAAACTGACTCTGAAAGGTCCCATAGTTTTCACCTAATTAAAAAGTGAAAGTTCCCCTTTTCCCCCTCCCCCAGCATCAGTCATGTTGTCCAATAAAAGTGCCCGCCAGTTGCACGGTTACTCTACTCCTCCTCTTTCCCACCACCTGTTGAAACGTCCTTGGTTCCCATAGGAAAACTTTTTGTTTTGACTACAAGACTCCGGCTAACTATTTTCTCTACCTCCCTCTCTTGTGGCAACCCTGAAGCCGTAAAGCTGGCCTCAGCCATGTTTGCTTCAGGGTTGACAGATGGGGGAAGCAATTAGGTGTTTATGTGCTACAGGGAAGTCATTGTAACAACATGGCTGAACTCATTACATGAAAGTTTGGAGATCTCAAATCTCCTTTTTGCTGAAATCTCCCAGTCTATAAACCCAGCTCCCTCCTGCACCAGAAAATACAACCTGGTAATTGTTGCCTCTCTTAGCTCTTAGTCTTTCTTTACTGTTAGAAATTAGACAACCCTTGGACAGAAGTTACCTCTATGCCAATTTATTAGTAGGAAAACCTTTCTACCTTCAAATTTCTACCTTCAAATTTTAATCAGACGTTGGTGAAAAATCTGAGTTCTCTCTTTATTCCTTCCCACCTCAATACACAGTTTCCGGCATGTTTCTCTCCTGCCTCAGTTTCCAAAAGAACACTAGCTTTTCCATACGAAGAGGGAAGAATTATGGGGAAATCTTTCCTTTGGTGAAATACTAAAGTAAGCCTCTCTCCTGCAAAGATCCTGCTTAAGACAGAGAGATGGATATTCCCTGCCTTGGAAGCAGCTGTTAATCTCGTGAAAGCCGAGAGGCATCACCACTACTCTAATGGCCATTTTTCTTCTAGTGACTTAGAGCATCTTCACTGTATCATCTGGCCATTGCTGACGTGATCTAAAGCCTGTTCCTCATTCGTGTTATTTTGGCACACTGATGGTTGGAGGTCTCTAGAAGATGCTATCAGTTAACAGCGGGGGAAATGATCTGTGCTGGGACTGGGTTCTAAAAGGCAGGAAGACAACTTTGCTCCTTCAGCAAAGAATTCTGTGAAAAATCTGATGGAGAAATAGATACCCATGGGAAAGTTTTGCTACACTGCAGCCAGATTTGGACAGCCCTGTTTTGGTTGAAAAGAAGTCATAATGATCTAGTTCGTGCATGATGCTAATACTCAGCATGACGTGTTAAGTCACAGCCCTAAAATCTCTTCACTCTCGAATTTAGCATGCATGAGCAGAACTCTCTGTGTATATGAATACTATATTTAAAAACCAATTTAGTCTGCTCTGTGATCCTGCATTTCAGTCAACATTCAGCTAAGAAAAAAGAGGGGGGAAATGTAAGGGAACAACCAACCGCCTTAGGCCAGTGATGGCTAACCTTTTCAGCACCGAGTGCTAAAAGCATGCATGCACACCCATAATGCAATGCACATGAGATACCTTGCCCCCCCGTGCATGCATGACTGACCCCCACACATAGCCCTGCCTCCCATGCATGCACGCACTGCCCCCGCATGTACCCTGCCCCCCGTGTGTGCCCCACGCATATGTGCACAGCCCAAGCGTATGTGCACGTGACTCCCCTGTGTGCACCCTGCCCCCATGCATGCACACGAGATCCCCATGCATACGCACGCATCTCCACATGTGCCTTGCCTCCTCTGCGGCAGAGACTCAAAAACCAGCTGGCTGGTGGAAGGTACACATGCATGCGCAGCGGAGCTGAGCTGAGCTGAGCTGAGCTGGGGCAATGGCTTGCGTGCCCGCAGAGAGGGCTCTGTGTGCCACCTGTGGCACACGTGCCATAGGTTCGCCATCACGGCCTTAGGCACTAGGCCCACTTCCCTCAATATGGGGAACTAGAGTTCCCCAAAGAATCTCCTTTTTTTGGATTTGATGCTTTGGGGCTTAATAGCCAGTATCACAAGAATTCTCATAAGATATCTTCTGAATGCAGCCTTGCCTTGATCTTTTATTTGGAAAGAAGCTTTCATTCTGAGTCATTGTGCATATGGGTTTTATGCAAAAGTGGCAACAGAACAATATGGAAAGCATCTTTGCAATGGCTCTAAAATCAGCAATGGTTCTTCCAGGGAAGAATAGCAGATTGAAGACAGCTCCATGTAAGTAAAGCCAACAATTACAGTTAAGAACAGGGAGCCGATGAACAGATTGGCTCCTTCAACCTTCTCTGGGCAAAGAGAGGACATGACATTGCCCAAGATATGCTCCATATGGCTGTTTCTCAAGAGAAGATTGTAAGACAGTTACCAGAAGGTGGGAGAACTGGGAACTGAGAGAATTGGCCACTGCTATATGACATCCAGCTGCAACCAGAGTCCTTCAAAGGACACCGAGTTTGTACTTTCTTCACTAATCACTTTCCTGAAATTACCTATTAAGTACTTTAAAGAGGTTAGATACCCTCAAAATGACAAGGCTGGAAAGACTGGGGGAGGGGTGTCCTTAAACCTTAATGTGAGAAAATGAAAGTGTTTCTTTAAAAGCTTTAAGAATTTAAAATAAACAGCAAAAAGCAAGACAAGGTTTTAGCTATAGAAAGTTTAAACATATTAAGGACTCTGAAAACATTGGAATATTTGATTTTAGCTAGTAGCTTAATAGACTTTGAGATTAATTCTAAAAAAATAAATGTTTTGTGGGAAAGAAAAAATATTTTCAATATTGGAAGCATAATAAATTAAGCAATTTATAATGGTGTTCAGAAACAGTTTTAAGGAATTATAGCGGGACTTTGAATCATTGATATCAGCTGTGTTGTCTGTTCTTAGGAATAGTCTCAAATGATAGTCTCAAATGAAACTGTTATAAAAAACGATTTGCAATAAATCTGAGAAAGTGAATATGATTTTTTTATTAGACATACAAGAAAAATTAGATGAGGCTTTAAAAATTAAAAAGGAAGTAAGAACTCCCAGAGACTAATTGGAATAATTTCTTCTTGCTGGACTTACAAAAGACGCTTTTTAAAAGTATAAATAAATTTGAGACAAGGATGTACAGTCGTCTGAATGGATTAAAGAGTAAGAACGTTTTAGACAAAAGGAAGGAACACATAATTGGTTTATTCAATCAAGGTTAAAATGGAACATGTTATTTTGGATAGGTCTTTTTGGATGACATCTTGGTGACATCTCGACTGGAAAAATGTTGTGTATCTGATTTGCCAACAGGTAATATAGCATTTAAGCCTTTTCCCCTTTGTTCACTTTATGTATCCTAATCTGACAGCATCTAAATTGGCTTAGTATCTAATTGTCTTTTTCTTTAAAGTAAGGGATCTTTGTGAGCTTGCTCTTTTTAAATGAGATGTTGTCCCTTTATTCATGTTAAATTTAGCCTTTTATTTATATTAGGATACTGGACCACTGTAATGCCTTGCGAATTAGTTTATAGTTTACAGTTAAGAGCTGAGATATGGAATGGTGATTTTTACATTTATTAATTAATGTTATTATTTTGGGGCTCTTTTCAACTATTTGTGATGCCTGCATAGGAGATTATTTATTCAATTTGCCTATACAATAGTTAAGAGTTGAGTTATGGGATGGAGAATTTTATATCTGTTAATTAAGAGGAAATGAAAGGATAGTGAAATTATTTATACTTGTGATGAGGATGGGAAGTCACTTTGTGTGTTTTTTTCTTTTTTTCTCTCTTCCTATTTTTTCTCTCTTCCTATTTTTTCTTTCTTTTCTGTATTCTTGCACCTTTTATTCATTCTATTTTTTCCTTTTCAGTGCTTATTATCTTTTACTATTCTATATCTATTTATTTTCTATTAAATCTCTTAATAAAATTAAAAACAATAAAAGACACTGGATCAGCAACGAAGATTATTTCATTGGGGAACTAGATATATTTGACAGAATGTCCATCTCACACCAAGAGTTATGGTCTATTGATAGGCTGTGACTGTTTCCATAAATCTGTCTCTCTAACATCAATCTCTTCTAGAATTTGTCTTGCTCAGAAGTAAAATCACACTCCAATTCCTAATTATTTTTAAAAGGGAATTTGAAAGGCCTGGATGTCCCAAACATTGTTTTAACCAGAAGCTCAGAAAGGCTAAAGACCAGTGGTGGGATTCAAATAATTTAACAACCGGTTCTCTGCCCTAATGATTTCTTCCAACAACTAGTTCACCAAACTGCTCAGAAAGTTAACAACCGGTTCTCCTGAAGTGGTGCAAACTGGCTGAATCCCACCACTGCTAAGGACTCTCTCCAGTTCAGAATCTTTTATTATGTTGTAAAATGTGGCAAGTTCATCCTGATTCTAGTAGTACTCAGATTCAATCAAGCAATAAAGAAAAAATATTTAAAGAAAAAAAAACTAGATTGAGACACCATCATGAAAGAGAGGTGAAACAGGATTGCCCATTTGCCCTTCTGTGCGTGATCTCTGAAGTTGGAGCAAAGTCTCTTCTGCTTCTCACTTACCCATGTACCTTCCAAGAATAATCCAGGTCAGGGGTGTCAAACTCAAAGCCCGCAGGCCAATTCTGGCCCACAGGGTGCTTAGATCTGGCCTGTGGGACCATCCTGGAAACAGCAAAGGACTGGTCCATAGTGCCTCTGCCAGCAAAAACGGAGCTTGGGAGGGCCGTGCATGACCCTACCAAGCTCTGTTTTCAGCTGTGACAGCCTCCTGCAGCGCTCTGCCAGTGAAAACAGAGCCCGGGAGGGCTGCATGCGCCCCCCCATCTCTGTTTTCACTGGCAGAGTGCTGCAGGAGGCCATCGCAGCTGAAAACAGAGCCTGGGAGGGGTGCCCCTAACACAAGTGATTTCAAGCTGGCCACGCCCACCCTGGCCACACCACCTGGCCCCCGAGGTCAGACACAACCCTCATGCAGCCCTCAATAAAATCGAGTTTGACACCTTTGATCCAGGTGAAACAAGACAGTATGAGTTGTGTGGGCAGAGAATGGCTTTCAGGAGCAGACGATGTAGGTAGCAGGAGGTATATTTTAGCCACACACAGCTTCACAAACAATTTCCACTTACGTATACAAAATACTTAGAGACTCGCCTGCCTTCACGAACAATTTCCTCTTACGTATACAAAATACTTAGAGACTCGTCTGCCTTTTGGTATCTCTGTCCATAGTCAGTCACCTATACCTTCCGATGACTTTCACCGATAAGCGGCATTAATTATTAAGGCAGAAATCTTGTCAGTGTTTAAAGTGTGAGAAATCGACAAAGCAGCGAGCATGGAAGGAATAAATCCAGCACTGATAAGCTGTTTAAATCAAATTCCAAAAGGTCAGCACTGCCAGCCACGTCCAAACTGATGCCATTCTAAGTGCATGATAATGTATCTCAGAGTCGGTTGTTTTTTCCAATGCTTGTATATCTAAAATCCAGCATTAATCTGAACACTCTCTCGTAGAATCAGTTTTGCAAGCCAGGTAGCAGCAACAGATGGATCAAACCAATCCAGGCTTTCAATCTCTTCCGCCTCTTGCTCCAAGAGATAAATAATGAACACGCATTTATCTTTTTATTTTGATTACCGTGTTTCTGATAGACTTCACAGAGCAGCTTGAATTAAATCAGGAAACATTTCAAGGACACTTTGGCTATATTGTTTTCTGGATGAGTAATGACAATGAAATGCAATTCCTTGAAAGGATGAGTGATCAATATGCAGAATGCTTTTCCCATCACCCACCAAACATGATAGATCACCCTTGCTTTCTCTGATCCTTAGCTGAAAAGCAGAAAGAGACTAAATCAAAAACTCAAAACAAAACATGGGATGTTTTAGTGCTTTTCTGGCCAACAGCCACCCTGGGAATGATGAATATCAACCATGGTTTCAGCTATTTTAAAAAAAAAAAAAAACAAGGCAAAGCATTTTAGACCAGGTTGCAACAAGTTAAAAAACAAGTCCTAAAAAAACCTCCCATCTCATTTAACTAATGGTTATATTCATCTTTTGGCAATTTTTCAAACATTTATATATGCAGGAATGGGAAACTATTAGCCTGAAGACCAATAGATGTTCGTCATCAAGTCTGTAAATAGTTTGGTTTGATTCCGCTGTTCTTTATTTATTTCTTTGTTAGATTCTAGTTGGTCTTTCCTTCAGGAACTCAGGGTTGTAGTTCTAGCAGATATTCCTCCTGTTATTTCCTGCAGTCAATCTTTATTACGATCACAGACCAGCAAATGAAAGCATTAAAACATAATAATAGCAGTAAAAAATAAAAATAAAAGACAGACAGACAAACCGAATAATATATTGTGATTGGTGGTGGATTAACCACTTTGCCTAATTTTACATACAGCATAGCAGAATTTGGCCACATACAGAGAAACTACCCTGTTTCCCCTAAAATAAGACATCCCCTGATAATAAGCCCAATTGGGTTTTTGAGCGCTAAAATAAGCCCCCCCCCTCCGTAAATAAGCCCTCCCTGAAAATATTTAAATGCATGCACAGCAGGTCCCCGCCATTTCCTCTGGTTTCCTCCACGCGCCCCAAAATAATAAGACCTCCCTGTAAATAAGGCCAAGCGCTTATTTCAGGGTTCAAGAAAATATAGGACAGGGTCTTATTTTTGGGGAAACACGGTACTAGTTCATACTGATTTGATAACAGTAGTTGCACGTAAAAAAAAGATCAGTATTTCCCAGATATTTTATTAGGTAAGGTGTTTAGGTAAGGTGAGTCCATGAGTCCTTATAGAAGATGCTGTATAGCAGGACGTGAGCTATTGTTTCAATGGTCCCTTCTCCACAGGGGCATAATCTCAGCTCATATGGTAATTTTTTGCATCAGCCCCCTCCCAAAACTGCTGTGGGAAATTATTCCCTACAATAACAGCCACATGAATAAGCATTCACAAATTCTGCCCCTTTTTCAAAAGTCTCAACCAAGTCTTACCCCTTTCACCATTTATTCACCAGGAAAACCCAAATGATTTGGAGTTCTCATGTCTGTCTTTCTTTCTTTCTTTCTTTCTTTCTTTCTTTCTTTCTTTCTTTCTTTCTTTCTTCCTTTTTTGTTCTTTCTTTCTTTCTTTCTTTGTCTGTCTGTCTTTCTTCTTTCTTTCTTCTCTCTCTCTCTCTTCTTTCTTTCTTCTCTCTCTCTCTCTTCTTTCTTCTGCTATAGGACATCAGCCATGTGCCTATAGTGTACAACAGAAATATTTATAAATTAGCAGTGCATAACTGGGTTTTTTCTTTTTCCCCAAGCAATGATGGCCCAGTTGGTGCAATAATACACACACTGGCTCTACAACTAGGTTTGCAAAGAAAAAGAAACAGCTGGCTTTGTTTGTCTGAAATAATTCAGTCCTTGGCAGGTACAACTGTGACAAATGCATAGTCTGTTTAACTGGTATCTTTGCCTGCAACTTCATTTGCAGGGTTATCACTGACGTAGCAAGAACTGCCTGATTTCTTCCTACATGGCAGCATTTCTTTTCTTAGTGAGCCTCCCTGAGGCCACATTTGTTAGCACATCCTGCACAGAATAAATAATTGATTTATGTTGATAAAACGGTTCTGAATTCAAGTCTTCTTAGCCGGAAAGTAAAAGTTCTGCTATTACTGAGTTCATTTGCCCTATTGAGCTATTTCGCAAAACAAGTTAGTAATGATATTGCAGCATCTTCTAATCTAGGATTGCCCAACCTGCCCTCCTTCAGTTGCCATGGGACTACAGTTGAAACTATGTTTAAACATGTTCATGTATTGTGAAACTGGTGCTCAGAGAGCACCAAAGACCCCATAATTCATCCTGAAGCAAAAATATTTTCTCCTATCCAAACTACTACTCTACCTAGCAAAATCCTCCCATGTAAATGGATAAAGAAATATTAAAAAGTACAGGGATCAAGTCTTGTATGGCACTGTAGTGGTAAACACCACTATAGTTGTAGCCCAAAACAAACTGTAACATTTAGGCATAGTGTATGTTCACATTAATAAATATGGTGAAAGCATTTCACACTTTATCTGAATTTAATCTTTACAAGAGAAGGGCTCATTAGAAATGGCATAGTGGCTTGCATATTTTAAAGGGAGAAAGATTCTACAATTAGAGATAATCCATATTACAATAGAAGAGAATATTTATAGCTGGGGGTTGAGCTGTGGAGTCCTTGGTTCTCTCTGAGCTTGGTTGTTTATTTGCAGGTGTTTTATTACTCAACTAGGTAACATCATTAGTGCGACTGAATGTGAGCTTTGCTCCTTGTTTACATACAATAACTTGCCCTGCCAGTTTTGGTGGGAATGTAGTTTCCTCCTTGGTAATTATAAATATATGAGATATATATGTTTTGGAGGACTTTATTAAGTTTGTGTGCTATAATAATGCCATTTGGTTGTAATAGTCCGTTGGTTGTTTCTGAGACACTATTGGTATATGGTAATGTTATCTTAACAGAGTATGTTATGGTCCCATCAATTAAGGATGTACATCTAATAGGATCACAAAAAAAGGTCCTTCCTAGTGGTGGCCTTTCTGTATGGAACATCATTCCCCCGAGATATAGTACAGTTAGTCCTCCCTCTATTGCTTTTCCAAAAGACCCTAAAAATGTGGTTTCATCAGTGGGCCTGGAGACTACAAATGGATATGGAACAAATCAAGTGATGATTTGATTGTATCGTTGCTGCCAGGGATGAGTTGGGATTTTTTTTTTATGGGTTTCCATTATGTGGTGGATTTTTTAATGTTGTAATCTGCCCAGAATCACTTACGTGGTGCTATATAAATTTGTTTAACTGATCTATCAATAAATCCCTTTCATAGCTTGTGTTGTTTGTACCATATTGAGTTCAGTGATCAAAGAGTTTTTGATAAAGTTGTGTAGGTATCTATTTTGTTGGGAAATGTTGGTTAGGCAGTCTGTTTCCTTTTTTTGAATATTCTGGGTTGCTGCAGTGCGTCTGTACTCATCAAAAACATCTCAGAAACAATTAAACAATTAAAAGTCTGCTGCAGTACCCAGCAGATGGCACCATTTTGTTATTGTTTGAACCTCAGTCTAAATTATACAGCAGGGAAATTGATGGTAATTTAACACAGTTATGTTTTGAATACATATTACATAGATCACATTGCATGGATCAGTGGAGAAATCAGAAGCAAATATTTATCTTCTCTATCAAATAGATGAGCTAGAGGTGGTTTGTTCACTTCCTGCAACTGATTAAAGGACATGACATGGATAAGCAACTGCTCAGACATCAGAAAGCAGAAATTAAAGTGAATCATTAACTGGGCACAATTCAAGGTGCTGATTATGACCTCTAGAGCCCTTTGTAGCTTAGGATCTGGATTACTTCCAGATCTCTTTCCCTAAGGTAGTGTTTCTCAACCTTGGAAGCTTGAAGATGGGTGGACTTCAACTCCCAGAATGCCCCAGCCAGTGCTGCTAGCTGGGGGATTCTGGGAGTTGAAGTCCACCCATCTTCAAGCTACCAAGGTTGAGAAATACTACCCTAAGGGATTTCTGCCCATACAATAAGTTCAGGAAGGTTGTTTTTCTCCAGATTCCTTCCATTTAGGAATGCCATCTCCTGGGACGGTGGAGATGGCCTTTTCAGCTGCAATGTTCATCTTCTCTGGAACAGCATTTCTACTGAGATCAAAGTAGCAACCAGCCTATACTGCTTTTTTTTTTTTTAAGCCATTAAAATCTGGCTATTCCAGACAGTCTTGTAGGTAGACTTCTTTTGCTGTTTATTGCAGGAAAAAATATATAAGTTCTTGAATTTGTATTTAAAACTCATTGACTGAAGGAAACTCATGCAGTACTGTAAAACCGGATGGTCCAAAGGTTGAGTTAAGCAGTTAATAGGCAATTCTGAAACCTTAGAAAAGAAAGCATGCAAATCCTAGTTCCATAAAAGCCCTGATTGCTATTTGGGTTTAGATGGCATTTCCTCATCTCTCAGAGCTCTCAACCTACCAAAGATCAATATCTTGCAGTCCCCCCTCCATTCCTCACAAGAAGCAACTGTCTGGAGCACTTGTGGGTGAACACAAGTTCTCTCCTTGTCCAGAGGGGAATCCTGAAGTGCTGATCCATCTACTGGCACTTCAGTGCGGTTGTCAGCTCGCTTCAGTTCATCATTTCTTCCCCAGACGTTAGCTTGTATTTTGCCTCATAATAATTGCAACTTGACAACAAACTGTGCTTTATATGGGGAGTTGAAATACCCAGGAGTAAAAGGAGATAAGTGAGCATGACAAGATATACATTGGGTCTGTAGAACCAAGATATTTCACTGCAGTCATTGAAATTTTACATAGCTAACATTCTAACATATCCTTAAGGCAATTCTGACATCACAAATAAAATACTCTGCCTTTTGTTGCTTAACCAAATCTCTTTATTTTCTCCTCTTTCTCTCTCTCAAGTTAGATAAGGGGGAGGGGAGATGAAGGCTGAGAGAAGAACAAGATTGTAATGGTCTAAGCCAGTAGTGATATCCAATTTTTTTTTCTACCGGTTCTATGGGCGTGGCTTGGGGGCATGGCAGGGGAAGGATATTGCAAAATCTCCATTCCCACCTCACTCTGGGGCCAGCCAGAGGTGGTATTTGCCAGTTCTCCAAACTACTCAAAATTTCTGCTGCCAGTTCTCTGAACTGCTCAAAATGTCCGCTACCGGTTCTCCAGAACCTGTCAGAACCTGCTGGATTTCACCCCTGGTCTAAGCATAGGGAAACAACATGTTCTTTTGATTTACAAAACATAATGTGGTTTGCTTTGTTCTAAGTTAATACTTTGGATTAACCCAGCCACGTTCACCATGGTTTTCCATGTGATACAAAGCCAGGCTATTTTGCTTTATTCAATAAAACATGGTCAATCAAACCATAGTTTAGTATGCGTGATCCCAGTCAAATATATTGCTTGAATAATAACAAACACACACATTTAACAATGAACTTCTCAATCACATTCTTTCTCTTCACTCTAAATTGAGTACAGATGTTTTCCTCTTTTAAAAATCATGAGAAATGTGGGCTTAGTAGTTACACGACCCACTTCTATCCAGAGAACTTCTAATTAGTCAGCTAGGCCATGCTGTTTTTCAGCCTGTGGTGAGTTTTCTGTGTAGATGTTGCTATAGAAGAAAATTTCAACCCACATCAGGTTCTGATACAACCTAGCCTTTTTTGAATATGTGGAGTGTGCCAGAAAGTGACAACTAAACACTGCCAACAGTCATTTAAAGAGAGCTTTAATTTAATTCTTGAACGGCCACATTTGCAGGAACTCTAGAATTTCCATATACAGACTGTTTCTATTTTTACAACCGCTGCAAAAACCGAAGCCAATAATCATTTGTATAACATCATCCTCCAAGCAGACTATAGCCTTCTTCATAAAACTTGACCTCTCTGGCTGGATATCCCCTTAGAATGAAAAAAGAAAAAGAAAAACATTGGATACACATACTTTTTCCATTCACCAGCCTGGTTGGCGAAGTATCACATTCAGCTCCTGCCACATCACAAGGCTAGGCTAAATGCTAGGCTAAATGAAGTCCAGCACAAACTCTTCCACAATTTTCAGATGTTTTGGATGGCATCTTCAAGAATTATTAAATTTCCCATTCCAGTGCATTTCTCAAGAGAAATCATAGGAGAGTCAGACTTGAAAGACTTCATAGAATAGAGTCAAAAATTTGGACAGGAATATTTCAGCCATCAGATTCAACACCTGAATCTAAATTCCTGAGGTTGACGGCTGCCCGATGTTTACTTGAATACATTGGTTAAGGGGACTCCACAATCTTTCTGGGGAATTCTTAGATAGTTCCCACTTCTAGGATGCTTTCTCCCAACATTCAGTGTTATCTTTCTGACATTTAAATCCCTTAGTTGTCTCAAAGGTGTTTTTTTCAAAAGGAGGAAGAAGAAAACATGTTGCTTCTCATTCTAGGAACTTCATCAGTTGTGATGGTGGGGAAATAGGATAGGTTTTTGACATGATGGGTGGTGGTGGTGGAAGGATTGTATTTCTTTACAGTCATCTGGTTGTTATCACTCTTTCTGAGAGCTTTTGAGGCCACTTGTGAGTTTATCTGTGCCCTCAGGATCACTTGAATCAGGGTGCAATTGGTTGTGGAATCTTCTTAGAACTGCTGCAAAGGCTACATTCAGGTGGTGAAATGCTCCGTGGTTTGCCACCGGTTCACTGCCTGCTCATGCGTGGTGCGCGCCAAACATGCGCTGTGCATGCGCATGCACAGTGCATGCCAAACGCATGCTGAGCGTGTATATGCAGTGTGCACCAAACACATGCTGTGTGCATGCGCATGCACAGTATGCACCAAACGCGCACTTTGTGCGGAAAAAGGAGGCTTAAGAAGGTAAGCAGAACAGCAAGAGGGGAACAGCTGTTTCCCACTTGATTTAGATTTGCTAGAAAGCAAATCGTGCGGCACATCTGATCATCATGAAATACCAGTTCGGACAAGCCAGTAGCATTTTTTTAGTACCGGTTCACCCAAACCGGTAGCTTTTATGACTACCGGTTTGCCCGAACCTGTGCAAACCGGTAGCATTTCACCCCTGGCTATATTGTAGACTGGAGATAGATGGTGTCTTCTTCCTCTCCCTCTATTGAGGGATGACTGTTCAATTCTAATATATATGGATCCATTTATTTATTTATTTATTTATTTATTTATTTATTTTATTCAATTTGTATACCGCCCTTCTCCTAGTGGACTCAGGGCAGTGCACAGCCAGAACTAAAACAGTTACCTTTTTACCCCTCTTTCAAACCAATGGTCCTCTCTATCCTGGTCCTGATGGCTGAGAACCTCCACAGTCATTGAAATCCGTTAGCTCAGTAGTTCTCAACCTGTTGTCCGCAGACCCCTGGTGGGTGGGTGGGGGCACAATGTTGTCACAGGAGGGTCCTCAAAGGCTTGAAGGAATGTTATGATTTAAATCTTGAGTTAAGTCTTGGGGGATCCATGTCCATGGCCCATGGCTACAAAAGATATTTGAAGGGGGTCCATGGTGAAGAAAAGATTGGAAACCACTGCCTTAGCCTTCCTTTTCTTTAAAAACAATTCCCATATGTCAAGTAATGGATATCCAAAATAGATTCCGGGCTTACAAAACTTGATAACTACGGTTTAAATTTTCAAATCCTTCCAAAGATGACCAGGAATACGTTTTTCCATTGTTTGTTTCAAAGGAAACTTTGATTATCTTAGTGTAGCTGGAGTGATTATTGGATCCTTATTGACTGGGAATTCCAGAGCATGCTAAGATGGTGAAGGCAGGGCTTAAGTGGCAACATAATCAGTTCATCATCATAACTTTTTGCTCTGGTGAGACCAAAAAAGCTTCCTTTTTGGAAGCTTTTTCTCTAATATGAGAAGACTTACCACTTGACCTTCTGTAATCTAGTCTTATTTAAACAGACTGCCTTTGGTCCCTTTGCTAAAGTTCAAAGGGTAGAATAGAGGCTGAAGCCTTGCTTCATAATTTCTGGATCATTGGATCAGGAGCAAATGAAGAACTAATTACTTACAGCAAGTGGCGAAATATATTTATTTCAGTTACTCACCAAAAACATGGGCATGAATACTAATGAGAACTCTTATATATCCACTGTGTATTCTTTACATACTTTTGTCTTGAGGGGATGCTTTTCAGATACTGTAGAAGCCTAGGGGACTCTGAAGCTACTACAGTCAAGATGAAAGGTTCTGATGCAGTCTAACTATTGTTTTTGTCTTCTTGCTTACCTTCACCACTCTATAAATAGACGGAGTGTCTTATTAAAATGTTAACAAGTTTCATTCTCTGAGAATACAATTACTTACCCAGGAGGAGCCAGTGTTTCATCATCACCAGCAAGGGAATCAAAGAAAAGTACAAGCACTCAGGAGAAACAAAAACCCAAAGCGTTTGACAATGTGTTCAACAAAGCTACTGCAGAAAAACAAATATTCAAAGGAATAAACGTTTGGTTTTGGGGTTATGTTTTGTTTTTGCTTAAATCCCAGAACAATGGTGATATCCTGTCCAGATGGCCTTTTCTAAACTGAGATTGTTTCGGGTCTAAAAATGCTGTAAACATCTCATTTTCAGAAACAAGAAAGCACATCCCCAAGGCACCCTCACATCATCAAGGCATTCGCCTTTCAAGGTGTCGTTCCTATTTTGCTTGCACAACTGGAACAGAGAGCAAGCAAAATGCTTCATAGGCCTGACAGTTTGGGAAGGAAGATTTGCTTGGTCCATGAGGATCTTATTCCCCTGTAGGATGTACCAGTGGTGAAATCCAAATTTTTTTACTACCAGTTCTGTGGGCATGGCTTGGTGGGTGTGATGTGGCTTGATGGGCATGGCTTGGTGGGCGTGGCAGGGGAAGGATACTGCAAAATCTCCATTCCCACCCCAATCTAGGTCCAGCCAGAGATGGTATTTGCCGGTTCTCCGAACTACTCAAAATTTCTGCTACCGGTTCTCCAGAACCTGTCAGAACCTGGATTTCATCCCTGAGATGTATCCTGTTTAGAGAATTATGGTTGGAGGGGGCCTTTTCTCCCCTAGTAAAACTAGTTCTGAATTAGAACAAACTCCATAAGTGGCTATCCAAACTCGGCCCATGGACTTCCAATGAAGGAAAGCCATCAACACATAGTGTTTAGTCCCCACCACTGAAAAATATTTACGGTCAAGAAGATTCCTCTAATATTCATCATTTTCCCCTTCTATAGGCTAAGCCTTTTCAATGACTCCTTACCTTTCGAATAGGATGTGTTTTCCATACACCTGATATTTCAAGTACTCTCTGAACACTTCTAAAAAATACAATATGCATTTTGGCAGTAAGTTCTGACCCGAGAATTGAATGGAACAATCCTTTCTTTTGTCTAGGAAACTATTGTTCTATCAATGAAGTAGCTGCTGTCAATGCACCAATAATGGCTGAGTTGTGCAAAACTGAGATTCCTCCATTTTATTTCAATTTGGTGGTGGTTTATAGTGCATGGGCTATTTTCATAGTTTTTACATTTTGCCCGCTTCCAAATAGAGGGGAACTTTTATCCCGTTTCCCAATAGTTCTATATCTGAATGCAGCAACAAAATTAGAAAGGTCTCCAGAGCTGCGCAAATAAAGTTTCTCCATATTGCTGCAATACCCCCCATGTGCTTGGATCTCTTTACTATCTTGCAAAACTCATCATCATGTTACTAATGCCATCATAAAGATACTCTTGTTCTGAGAATGCTGAGGAATTTAGGGGCAAATCTATGAGCGGGCCTTCTGCAACTGATTCTAGAATTCATACAGGTTCATGTAAGTCTTGATAGTACAGTGGTTTAATGCACCCTGTTATTAACACAGCTGCCTGCAATTTCTGCTGCTTCGAAGCTCTCCAAGGCTCAAGGTTGACTCAGCCTTCCATCCTTTCTAAGGTAGGTGAAATGAGGACCCAGTTTGTGGGGGCAATAAGCTGACTTTGTATAAAATATACAAAAGAATGAAGGCTATTGCTTAATGCATTGTAAGCCGCCCTGAGTCTCCGGAGAAGGGCGGCATATAAATCAAATTTTAAAAAAAAAAAAGTACTGTGACATGTCCCAATTGCTTTTCTGCTGATCAGAATCAGTGATGTGCCAGGGCAGATGTTAGGAGGAATGGAGCCTTGTTATTTTCTTCTTCCTCCCAGGGGTCTTGTTCAAGAGCACCACAGGGGAGTGCACAAGATTTCTTTTGCAGCAGCTTGGACTGGAAACAACTAATCCTAAAAAATAGGTCTCTCAAAGCTCTGAATAGTAATGTTTATTAGGAAAACAAGAAGGACACAATGGTTCAGTGGCTAAGACACTGAGCTTGTCGATCGAAAGGTCAGCAGTTCAGTGGTTCGAATCCCTAGTGCTGCGTAATGGAGTGAGCTCCCGTTAGTTGCCCCAGTTTCTACCAACCTAGCAGTTCGAAAGCATGTAAAAAATGCAAGTAGAAAAATAGGGACCACCTTTGGTGGGAAAGTAACAACATTCCGTACGGCTTTGGCATTTAGTCATGCCAGCCACATGATCACGGAGACGTCTTTGGACAGCGCTGGCTCTTCGGCTTTGAAATGGAGATGAGCACCGCCCCCTGGAGTCGGGAACGACTAGCACATATGTGCGAGGGGAACCTTTACCTTTACCTATTAGGAAAACAGCTCAAGTAGCAGCAGCAGAATTCCAGAAAGGACTATACTTTCAAATGAGAAACCTACATGTAAGCATTTTAGGCTGGGAAGTTTTTTTACTTTTAACATAAAGGAGATATTTGTCTACTAGGCTTTTTATCAGTGTGAGAACCAGCTTTTTTAGGATGGAAGCAGAGAGTGCATGCGTGAGTGTACTTCTAGATTCTAGATGTATATGAAAAGACATGTATCCAGCAATCAATTTAGCCGTAGAGATTAGTTTTTGAATGTGACCACGGCATCCTAAAGAGAATTAAGAAAGCCAATCAACACGGTTGTTGCTGGTAAAGAATAAATTTGACATGCTCTGATCCATTGGTCCACCCCCCACCCCCCCAAGCAGTTGGAGCTTTGAAGATAATAGAAGCTTCCAAACAATAGTTAAAAGCAGGGCCATGAGGAGCAAGTTACAGAACTGCAATCGAGATATAAGCAACCTGAATATCTTCTAGGGTGTGCAGCACATTGCAGTAGGCAAGCTCAAGCACGAAGGGCGTTTATGAGATTTCCAGTTCTGTTGTCGATGGGCCAGCAGCCTAAGAGAGCATTTAGCACCACATTAGCAGACAAACAAACAGGCAATCCCGGACTCTTTGCCTAGGAGACAGTGAGTCCAACCGGGAGAAAAGGAAGAAGAAGGCATTCATTGCAAGGTTCATTTGAAAACCACAGGTAGGGCAGCAACAACAGTGTGTGTACAGCTTTTGCCCTAAAATGGTATTGACTAAGTCTGCTCTCAGACAACACACGCGTATTCATAGCCAAGTCAATTGTTTGTATTAGTCCTTTTCTAACCTCCCCAGCCAGCCCCAGCCATGATGTACAGGAAGTATTTTCACGGCAGCTAGGAGTTCCGCGAAGGTGTCAGCTTGGGAAAGACTGCTTCACACAGTTTCTTGGCAAACTAAGTTGCTCGGAAGAAAGACGGGATGCAAACCAGTGGTGTGGCTTGGTGGGCGTGGCAGGGGAAGGATACTGCAAAATCTCCATCCCCACCCCACTCCAGGGAAAGGATACTGCAAAATCCCCATTCCCTCCCCACTCCTGGGGGAAGGATATTTGAAAATCTCCATTCTCACCCCATTCTGGGGCCAACCAGAGGTGGTATTTGCAGTTTGTCCAACCTACTCAAAATTTCTGCTACCGGTTCTCCGAACTGCTTAAAATTTCCGCTACCGGTTCTCCCGAACCTGTCAGAACCTGCTAGATTTCACCCCTGATGCAAACACAACAAACGCATTTCAAACAAACTGCAAGTTAAATATCAGTTTTATTGATGCACTTGAGAGAATTGGGTTTTAATCCCTGTTCAGTCTTGGACTCAATGCGAGAAATCACCATACAATTCAATGGCTCAAATGTAAAAGGGGGCAATGACCATCTGTAATGCGGGGCATGGGGTGTCAAGTGCCAGCGAAATCAGGAGATTCAGGCAGTTTAAATTAGTATAAAGATTTATTGCAAGCTTAAGCTCTCTACAAGAATCTGACAACTAGCAGTCAAGGGAAATGAGTGGGAGATAAGAAGGCATTCAAGGTGGGCAGGACTTAGATCTGTTTTGGGCACTCAGTGACTTGTGACTTATTGCATCCTTCACCCAGTGGTGGAATTCAAATTTTTTTTTACTACAGATTCTATGGCTTGGTGGGCATGCTGTGGCTTGGTGGGCATGGCAGGGAAAGGATACTGCAAAATCTCCATCCCCACCCCACTCCAGGGGAAGGATACTACAAAATCCCCATTCCCTCCCCACTCCTGGGGGAAGGATACTGCAAAATCTCCATTCCCACCCCACTCTGGGGCCAGCCAGAGGTGGTATTTGCTGGTTCTCTGAACTACACAAAATTTCCGCTACCGGTTCTCCAAAACCTGTCAGAACCTGCTGAATAGCACTCCTGCTTTCACCCCTCCCTCGGACTCATTCTGTGCATCTCCTATTGGGGAAGTTAACCCCGAAGGATATATGTCATCCATCATTTTGGGCTTCTGGAGAGGAAAAGTGATAATCAATCAATCAATTACAGAAATAAAATTCTGGAACTAAAATTGTACTATGGATATGCTTCTATATTGCATTTGCCATTCATTGGAAATTTGTAGAAGCACAGTGGCTCGCGTGGCTAGGATGCTGGGTTGGAGGTTAGCAAGACTGTGTTCGGGCACGAATGCTGCCATGGAGCAGGGTTGAGCTCCCATTCTTTGCTCTAGCTTCTGCTGGGGACATGAAAGAAGCCCCCTATTGAGTATCCTTTGGGCAATGGTGATGTCACTGGCTAATCCTTTCTACCAGAAGCATCTCGGTGCTTCTGACACAAGTGCAATGCAATTGTATATTCGTCAGTTTGCAAACTTTGAAAATATTTGTAAAACATATTGAAAATACATCAAGACAAAAATAGGACAGGGCAGAGCACCAAGAACCTCACAGTTCAACCCTGAGCTACAAATAATCTCTTCTACCAGTATGAGAATTGAAAAGGAAAATAAAGAACAATAAGCAGGGATGTCCTCAACAAAATATGCATAATATATATATTTATGCATAATATATACATATGTATATATGCATAATATATAATGCACAAAAAGACATACAATGTGATCTTAAGGAAAAATATAAATATTTTAAACATGCACGTTCAATATTATTACCCAGAACAACATTTGTAAAGAAGAAGATGGTCTATTAGGAATAACTTTATTCCTATAGCTAATGATGATCATTCTTCAAAGCTTTTGCTGCTGCATTCATTTTTCAGCCAAAGTCATTTTCCACATTTTAAAATACCACTGATCCAAACAAAGCTGTACATATTTAAAAACAATGGAAAAATAAATTGCTTCAGAATTTCCTTTAATGAGGAACAGCTCAGAAATGCTATAAATAAATTTTAGGAATTTGAATCAATTTAGAAACCAGAAGAAAAATAGCATACCAAGAGTAAGAGTTATTTTGAAGACCTTGTGTTGATTACCCAATTTCTGCAAAAACTTTTGACCAAAAAGAATAATCAATTAAAGGCTCTCGTCAAAAATGTCATGTTTACTTATTTGCTTACAATTTCCCCAGTAAAACTTAGAAAGGTTATGGTTTATAATATAATATTAAGCTGGGCTACCTACCAACCTACGGCCAATTCTTAGTGACATAATGAAATAGATTTTAAAAGAATTTTGCTCCATAAAAGTCTAGATAAATAATAACACCTAGTTGATGTGGAGAAGTTAAGGAAGATGGAGTTGGTTGGTAATTGGATGGAAACATAAAAAAGTATCAGGATTACATAGGGTCACACATGGGGAGAATAAACATTGTGTAGTCTGGCTAATAAGGCAAACTACAAATATATGAGGCCTTCGGTCTTCCTCAAGCTGATGGCCTCCAAGTGGTTAGACAAGATTCTCACCGCATCCATCACATGGACCACTAACATGCTAGAAGTTGTAGTCTAAGATAGCTGGTGAATAAAATCAGACCCAAAAATAGTAATGTATTCTCTATGATCCAGGTTGTTAAAAGATAAAGAATAAAGTATTCAGTCAATGGTAGCACTGACTGTTCTTACTGTTGCATATCAACATTACCAGTTTGGAGATGGTTATCTGAGTTACCAGTACTACTGGGCAATGTGCAAAATTAATGAAACAAAAAATCTTAGCATTATATTTGCTAGACAATACATTCCTGTAAAATAGCATATCAGCTGACTTTAGCTGATTCAAGTAAGCTAAGTAAGTTTAAACCTGCTTAACGTTTGGATAGGAGACCACCGGGAAATCTCCAGCTATAGACTAAGCTGGAAGTGAAAAATAAGATCCCAGAAGGAAAAAAATGAACTAATTCTGTTTTCTTACCTCTAAGAAAACTACATGGAGATGCAAGTCACCAAGAACTGAGCTCAATTAGAAGAAAACACTAGGGGACAAGGACTTTAAATAACATTGATTGCACTTAAATTTCACCTCATCTTCCTATCCTACCAAATGTTCAAATGCAACAAATACAGAGATTGTTTCAATGTTTATTTTAGCACTATTATAAATTGAAACCTAAAGATAGCCCATGATATTTTGAACATTTTTTTTTATAGCTGCAGAACATCAAAGTAACTTCTTTCATCTGGCATGCATACCATTATATAGATTGAAAGTGGAGCTGAATGACCTTTTCACGTTCCATCAAATCCTGTAATTATGCAACTATAAAAGAAAGACTACAAACCAGTTGGAGATGGTTATCTGGATGGGTCAGTCTAACCGTAACAGAGGTCTTTTAAGAAAAAAAGTGTGCAAATGTGCGGGGCATTTGTATGAGTTGTACTTCAGTTCCACCAGCTGTGTACAAGGAGCTCTATTTGTAGACTCTCCCTTCTTCTCCTCAACCCCTCCCATCCCAAATCCATTTGACTGTTGCTCATCCAGTGGTCTGTGGCTCTGAAAGAAGGACACAGCTGGACGTGGAGTAAATCCAGGCTGAAACTTGCTCAGAAACAGCTTGACTGAAATCAGAGAGACTCACTGTCTCTGAACTCAGTCCCACCAGATTCAGTTAGTCCACAATGAGATAAACTAAGTTCGGATCCAATTCTCTATAATGAAAGCATTTTCAAATCCATGCATTCTGGATGAAGAGCAAAAACAGATTGCGATATGCAGCTTTTTAAAAGAAAAAGAAGAGATCCTAAAGCATATTAATAAATAAATAAATCTTTGGGTCAGTTTTTCTGTAGTATGGTGATCTGTATTATCCCTCATTTTTGGCCAGTGACTCTGAAAGTTGAAGAAAGAGATGGAGGGACTAATTCTGGCTAAAACAGGACCAAGCCTGTTGCATACCAAGGCAAAATTGAGAAGATAGCAGCAGACGGTAAATGTCACATTTGCAGAAGAGCTGAAGAAACGGTAGACCATCTAAGAAGATCACACAGATTGATTACAAACAACTGGATAACAAAGGAGCAACAATGGTACATTGGAATATCTGCAAGAAATATTACTTGCTTGAAAGTTAGAACTGGTGGGGTCATAAAATAGACAAAGTAGTGGAAAATGAAGACACTGAAATGCTCTGGGACTTTAGAATTCAAACGCACAGTCACCTGCTACATAACACCCAAGACCTAATAATTGTTGAAAAGAAAGACAAAAAAGTTTGGATAGTGGATGTGGCAGTAGCTGGAGACAGAAGAATAGAAGAGAAACAAGTAGAGAAAAATTGAAAGATCTGCAAATAGAAGTAGAATGACTGCAGCAAAAGAAAGCAAAGATAGTACCAATAGTGATAGAGATCTTGGTTAAAATCCCAAAATGTCTGGGGCACCAGTTGAACACCATTAGCATTGGCTAAATCACTATCGGTCAATTGCAAAAGTCAGCTCTACTTGGAACAGTTTACCTCCTGCGACAATACCTTTAATACTATTAAACCACAACATCTGCCTATCCCAGATTCTTGACAAGGGCTCGATGGGTGGACAAAAATGCCAAATCCAGTCTAAACATCTGACTACATGACCAATGATAATAATATCTATTTATTATTTATTTACTTACTTACTTATTATTTATTTAATTTATTTATTTTGTCAAACATGTACAAGATAGCAGGTATAGGTATAAACACAAACACAAACAAAGGAAGGAAGTACAGATAAATGGGGACAGTAAGACAGGGACGGTAGGCACGCTGGTGCACTTATGCAGGCCCCCTTTACAGACGTCTTAGGAGTGGGGTGAGGTCCACGGTAGACAGTTTGAGGTTGAAGCTGTGAGGGTTTGAGGCTGTAACAATGAAGTCGGGTAGAGCATTCCAGGCGTTGACCACTCTGTTGCTGAAGTCGTATTTTCTGCAATCGAGTTTGGAGTGGTTTACCTTGAATTTGTATTGATTGTTTGCCCGGGTATTATTGTGGTTGAAGCTGAAGAAGTCATTGACAGGTAAGATGCTGTAGCAGACAATTTTGTGTACTATGCTTAGATCGGAATGCAGGCGGCACCGTTCCAGATTGTCCAAGCTCAGAATTTCAAGCCTGGTGTTTTAAGGGATTCTATTGTGAGTAGAGTATGCACTATGTAGTATTTTTTTCATCATGGCCTCCATGTATTTATCGGGGGAGTTAAGAAAAGGCATTGTTCCCCAGCCTCACCTAAGACACTTTTAGAAAGGTCATCCAGGCCTTTTTCTGAGGCAGTAAGAAAAATGCAGTGCTTGTTGCCAGAAGCTTATGCAACTGCTTCTAGAAAATTCTGGGAACTGGTAGAACAAGATGCTTGGCAAAGAAAAGTGAAACTGGAGCCTCCAAGAGCAAGTGACATTATTCCTGGGATGACCTCTGTGGAGAAGAAGGAGCAGCAGAAAGACAACACAGCTGGGATGAGAACAAAAGAAAGATGCTAAAATCTTTTCCAAATCCCAAACAAGAGGTTTGAAATCTGGAGCAGGTACAAGTTGGAACATGAAACAGACATTCAAATTAAAGCAAACAAAAAAGGTGGCACACAAATGCATTCATCAGACCTGCCCTACAGATCCCAGTGAGTCAGCTCTGAACTCTCTTAAGACACATAATTTGCCTACTGAAAGGAAGGCATCCCTTAGATTAAATGTCTAGTCCAAGCTTGGTTGGACAGCCTCCCAGTCGTGCATACAATTGGCAGGCTGGATGTAATTATTTCTTCTTAATGAAAGACTTTTTTCTGGGATATGTAACCACGTAAAAGTCAATTGCCACTCCTTGTTAATATTCATTGCGCTACCAAGCTTTTGACTAAGAAGTGAAACTCAATTTGTACTTAGTTTGTACTTTCAAGCTGCAGCTGGTGTCCAAAAGCACAAATTTTATGACTAGAAGTGTATCTTTTTCACTAGGCCCCAGAAGACACCTTTTAAGGCAGTCCTATATTTACCGAGATAACACTTTCAATGCTCCTGTCAGATTGTTATGGGAAAGTACCCCAGAAGTGCTCTATTAAAACTTATTTGAATAGAGGGACTCCCTTTACACAGTTCCCAGATGGCTCCCTGTGCTAACATTATTGTGTAACTATTCCATTTTTTTTTCATTTTTTAAGGGAGGGGGAAGAAGCAATGGGAGAACACAGATGGAACATCATAATATTGGAGCCTGTTATTTACATTTATGAGTGACACCCCCATTCATTATTTCAATGAAGCATGAGAGCTGCAGGGTAAAAGCTTGAGAAAGCCCATTTTCCTGCAGTCCACATAATAGAAAGAGAAACCAATACAAGGCAAGGGGGAAACTGAATTAGACCATCCAATGGCTTCAACTCAGATCTGACAGTCTGTTTTGACAATCACAGTGGGGGTCTTCTCTTTCTTTCTGTCAGTCTGTAAGAAATTATGAGCTGGGATAGCCATAACAACAAGTCAACCAATGGGAACTGTTTGATGACTGAGAGCCATGTCAGACAGCTGGGAGCCTGGGTGTGGCTTAGCTTCACTGGTCTGTGTATATGTGTGTGTGTGTATATATATATGTGTGTGTGTGTGTTTGTGTGTGTACAGTTAATATTTTGGGTTTCTTCCCGTGTAATTGTAAACATATCCCTAAAAGGGTAGTAGCGACGTTTCGATGAAATCACATTCGTCTTCTTCTGGCTGAAGTTCTCGGTTTGGTGCTTATGGGCAAACTGTGTGAACGTAACTGACGTTTTTCTATGAAAAGAGGCAAAGGTGTATTCTGATTGGTCAACAGTGTTGTTGTATTCTGATTGGCTGGTGTCTTCGGCTTCGTGCGCTTTCCTTGCACAAGCACGAAGCCGAAGACACCACCCTGAAGATGACGAGTGGGACCTCGTCGAAACGTCGCCAAGATACTCTCAATCTTACACGGGAAAAGACCCAAATGCACCAAAACTTGCATACCTCTACCTGTGAAAATCTACGAAAACAAATATATATATATGTATGTATATATGTATTTCTCTTTAGCCAGGTTCTTCCTATGTAAACCAAGATTTTTATGCAGCCCTAGTTCAGTGAAATCACAATCCACTAGTTTCTAGGCTTTTTTTCTGGCAGCCAGCAAACACTCTGCTGCCCATTGGGAGACTAGTCTTTAGTCTGCCCATTGGGAGACTAGTCTTTAGTCTCCCAATGGGCAGCAGAGTGTTTGCTGGCTGCCAGAAAAAAAGCCTAGAAACTAGTGGATTGTGATTTCACTGAACTAGGGCTGCATAAAAATTTTGGTTTACGCAGGAAGAACCTGGCTAAAGAGAAATACACATACAGCCTACGAAAAGGAAAGAAAACAAATATATATATATATATATAGTTTTTATTGCTTCTGTGATTATATAGATTCTGTGCTTCTGTGATTTCTGGTTCTGGCTTCTGCTGCATGGGTACTGTATACATCCATCATGTTTTATATTATTGTATATAAATAAGTTTCTTTTAATCCTGCTGAATTATTTACTTCTGTGCTGGTTGGATTGCTGCAAACTCTTAACACTTTCTTTGTACTTCCTTTATAACAGGGGGCCAGGTTTCAAGGAGCTGAAGAAAAAACCTACTAGCATTGCCAAAAGGGGGAAAAAAGCTTTTCCTGTCCCCATCCAAATAACATCTACGATGGGTCAACATCTTGCAGCAAGCACACACTTCTGTTAAGAACAATTCAAGTCTACTTTTCAGAAGAAGCACATTGTTGGGGTACACCAGTAAACCCCAATCTTTTGGGTCCCAGGGACTGGTTCTGTGGAGAGATATTTTTCCGTGGACCAGAGGGGAGTGGTTTTGTGTGCTGCCTGTATCCCATGGATGGGGCTTTGCTTGTTTGTGCAGCCCAGTTACTGGCATGCCGCAGACCTGTGTTGGTCCATGGACTAGGGGTTGGGAACTCCTGGGGTATACAATGTAATATTTACCAAGTGCAAGGTTTAGGTTTAACTATTTGGTCTGAATTTGACTAGATTATATGGAAATCATGCATATGTATGGAGACACTGAGAGCAGAGTTGTGATTAGTTTCATGAAGTGGAGCTGAAAAACAAGTGAACCTCATGTCCTAAAGGTGCTTTTTCAGAAGGCAACTGGACTTTCTTGTTTTTTCTTTTGAAGACATTTCGCTTCTCATCCAAGAAGCTTCTTCAGCTCTGACAGGACAGTGGAGAATAGAAGGATTTATACTGTCCTATCAGCGCTGAAGAAGCTTCTTGGATGAGAAGCGAAACGTCTTCAAAAGAAAAAAAAAACAGTTGCCTCCTGAAAAAGCACCTTTGGGACAACCATGACCTGGATGACTGAGAATCTCTACAGACTTTAAGTGAACCTCATATTGCTACATGAAGATCAAATATATTGTATGCAAATTAAAGACAGGGAACATCCACAAGAGGATAAATGCAATTGATCTGTTTCTTTGGACACATTGCCAGCTTAATAAACTAAAAGATTTTATTAGCCCCAGCTTCCTTTGTGAAGGTTAACTTTACTTGATTTGTGTGCTTTTGAGCTTTCCATGGAAATGTCAGAGCTTCTAGTGTTCGCAGTTTATAGCTTTTGAAGATCTACTTTTATTTTATTTTTTCCCCCCTGGGTATTCCTGTGTATTTCTGCCTTGATTATAGCAGCTGATTCTAACTCATAAACACCCCTCAATTAAATCTGTAGCATATGTGGTTTCTGCACCCACTAAAACCTATTCCCAATATAGTATAGTTTTACCCTTGCTCTCAAGGTTCAGCTGCTGGAATCTTTTTTAACCCACCACTATATTTTAGCTTTCATTATCTATTAGTGATTTTTCTTTTCTTATTCATAATAACCAAGGAGCAATATATAAAATAAACATCTTCAGTAGGATTGGTATCTCTTTATTGGCACAGCTTTACATGGAAAATGCAACTTTTCAAGCATTGCTGAGCTCATCAGAGACTAAAAAATGGGGACTAGAGCTCAATTTCAAAACTAATTAAAACAATGCAAGACTTCAGCCATTGTGGGCAGGATGCTGATTAACTTAATGCTTAATCTTGCTGAAGTCAGTAGAGTGTAAAAGCCAATCGCTGAGCGTATTTTCAAAGGAGGAAACCATGAGAATATGTTCAGAAGAAGCAGATGGAAGAGGATAGAATGAAAATTCTGCCTTCATCATCATCATCTTACAGATTCACTGTTTTTCTTTTCAAAACATGTCGATATAGGTAGTCCTCAACATACAGCCACAATTGAGCCAAACATTTCTGTTGCTAAGCCATACAGTTTTGCCCCATTTTATATGGTCTTTCTTGCCACCGTTGTTAAGCGAATCACTGCCATTATTAAGTAAGTATCACAACTGTTAGGTGAATCTGGCTTCCCCATTGACTTTGCTACTCAGGAGGTCACAAAAGGTGATCACATGACCCCGGGACACAACAACTGTCATAAATATGAACCAGAAAACCAATAAAATAAAGGGAATTAAAATTAGACATTATGATTATAGATTAAGAGCATTTGCGGATGACTTGGTTGTTACTTTAACCCAACCAGTACAATCAGTTACAGGCTTACTGGATATAATTACCCAATACGGTCAAATGTCTGGATTTAAAATAAATAAACAAAAAACAAAGATAATAGCTAAAAAGAAGAACTAGAAAGACTAACAGGATTTGAAATAGTAAAAAAGGTTAAATATTTAGGGGTATATATTACAGCCTCAAATGTAAAATTATATAAAAATAATTATGAATTGCTATGGCAAAAAATACAGAAAGAGATGGAGAATTGGGGAAAATTACAATTATCTTTGTTGGGGAGAATAGCAACAATAAAAATGAATGTTTTACCTAGGTTTTTATTTTTGTTTCAAATGATACCAATACTTAAGAAAGATGATAATTTGAGGGAATGGCAGAAGGGTATTAATAAATTTGTTTGGGCAGGCAAAAGACCGAGAATAAAGTTAAAAATAATTCAAGATATACGTGAAAGAGGAGGTCTTAAACTGCCTAATTTAAGATTATACTATGAAGCAGCTGTCCTAACAATAATTAGTGACTGGATTAATTCAACAGAAGAAAGAATATTGAATATTGAAGGATATGATTTGTTATATGGCTGGCATGCTTACTTATTATATGACAAAAAGGTGGATAAGACCTTTAAAAGCCATATACTAAGGAATGCCTTGTTACGAGTTTGGAAGAAGTATCAATATAAGTTAAATTATAAGATACCTATATGGGCAATACCCAGACATGCGATAGAGAATATAAGTGTAGAACAAAAGCAAGAGGTGATTACCTAAAAAGAGCTTCTTAAAATGGAAGGGGGTATATTGCAGTTAAAATCTATAAAGGCATTAAAAGAAGAAAAAATAATTCAAACTTGGTTTCAGTATGGACAGTTGCGAGCTAGATGGAAAGAAGACCAGAGAATTGGTATCATGCAGAAGGAGGAAAATTTGGTAAAACAAATTAGAGATCAAGGTCAAATGCATATAAAAAGATTATATAATATACTGATAGAAATAGACTCAGAAACGGAATTAGTTAAGGATTGCATGATAAAATGGGCACAAAACATTCAGGAACCAATAATGATGGAAACTTGGGAAAAAATATGGGTTAGAAATGTAAAATTTACGCAAGCACAAAATTTAAGAGAATTTTTTTATAAAATGTTTTACAGATGGCATTTGGATCCTGAAAAGTTGGCTTGTATGTATCCGAATTTGCAATCTAAGTATTGGAGATGTGATTGTGACGATGCTACTTATTATCATATATGGTGGACTTGTAAAAAAGCATTTTGGATTAAAATATGGTGGATTATCCAAAATATTCTTAAAAAGAAGATAAACTCCACAATTGTTTTTATTGGGTATAATCACAGATTGTACGGTTATAGAGACTAAATTGCTTTTAAATTTAATAACTGCAGCTAGACTTTTGGTGGCGCAATACTGGAAGAAGGAAGAATTGCCTACTATTGAAGAATGGACATTAAAAGTGGCAAATTTGGCAGCAATGGCGAAAATTTCAGCATACTTGAAAGATCATTCACAAGAAAGATATATATCAGAATGGAGAAGATGGATTGATTACATTCAAACCAAATATCGAACTAAAAAGTATCAAATAGCTTACGAATGAATAGAAAAGTTAAGAGTATGTATATTTAGTTAAGTAAAAGGCGAGTTAAAGTGTCAAGGGGGGATAGGAATCTGTAGTTAGTTAGCTTAGCTTAGCATATGATTGTTAATTGTTTTACCCTGTATTTTGTTCTGGGAAGTCCGGGGGAGGGGGGAGGAAGGGAGGGGGGAGAAGGGGAAATATTTGAAAAAAAAAATTTTTTCTTTTTTGTAAAACTTTTCAATAAAATAAATAAATAAATAAATATGAACCAGTTGCCAAGCATCCAAATTTTGATCATGTGACCGCGGGGATGCTGCAACAGTTATAAGTATGAAAAACAATCATCAGTCACTTTTTGCAGTGCCATTTGTTTAGTGCCAACTAAACAAATGGTTGTCAAGACTATCTCGACTTAACAGCTGCCGGCAGTTTGCCAGCTACCAGCAGCTTGGCAGTTCAATTCTCACCAGGCTCAAGGTTGATTCAGCCTTCCATCCTTCTGAGATGGGTAAAATGAGGACCCAGATTGTTGTTGGGAGCAATATGCTGACTCTGTAAACCGCTTAGAGAGGGCTGGAAAGCACTGTGAAGCAGTATATAAGTCTAAGTGCTATTGCTATCTATATTTCTTTTCTGTTAATAACCAAGGTAAACCTTCTTTTCCATGCTATGACTAAATCTAGATATTATAAACAAGGCTATCCCTTAAGGTTTTTTTATTATTATTATTAAATGAGGCTGGATTTGAAAACACTGTACCAGATATTTAGAAGAAGAAGAAGCAAGCATTACAATTACTACTTCAGACAGTATCCCTTGTCACAACCAATTTAGGATCAGAAATTAGAAGGAGGAGTATATGATCTGGACATCATGAATTACATTTCAGTTCAATTTCATAACGCTGCAGGCAGGCAAAACATTTAGAATGGTAGATTGAGTCACGGCAACTGGACTTATTTTACTAACTTTACCTGGATGACTGAGAATCTTTTATCAACATTCAAATTGTACTTTTTTAGACTCTTGTGCTATTGATACAGTGTAGTACATTCAAAAAACCAAAGTCTCACTTTAGAAAAGAAGGCAGGAAGGTAGAAAGGAAGACAGGAATATGTTGTTTTAAAATAAACTAATCCTACAACCTGTAGAAATAATATGGGCTTATTATCTTTCTTGATGCATTAGCAGCAAGAGCATATTTTTAAGGCAAAGTACATAAAACTTCCAGCAACCAACATTTCCTATATTTTGATTTAATAAAACTCAATCTTTGTAACCCGTACGTGTTGTATGTTTAAATTCCAGTTGTGGAAAATCTAATTTTAACAACACATTTAGGCCTCGAACTCTAATTCAAAAGCCATGTACAGTTGGTTGGTGTTGTCAATGTACAGGCATTCATGAACTGATTGATTGATTGATTGATTTGATTTATATGGCTGCCCATTCACTCTCAGTGACTCTGGATCAGTGGTGGGTTGCCCCCAGTTCACACTGGTTCTATAGAACCGGTAGTAAAACCGGCAGGTGGCTCCACCCACCGACCCCGACGTCATCAGAATGCTTCTGCGCATGCGGCCCCATTGCGAACTGGTAGTAAAGGTAAATAGAACCCACCCCTGCTCTGGTTGGCTTACAAACAATAAAAAAACTCAACATAAAAGACTAAAAAACAGTAACTTCCTGGCCGGTATAGCATGTGGTACATGCAAACAGTTAAAAATTAAGCAGACTTCCTGTTAACTCAATTGCTCTGAAGATGGTGCTGGAGTAAAATCCTAGCAATCTTTGGCCATTTCATAGCTGGGGAGCCACCTAACCCTGAAGACCAGAAGTTCACCCCCCCCCCCCGATTTAAAACAACCAATTCTGTCTTCTTTTAAAGCAAACATATGCTGTGAAGTACTCTGTTATTCAAAAACATGACAGAGTGAATTACAGAACAAGATTATCTACTAACAAGAAAGTTACCTTGGGTTGGCCTAGGGCAGGAGTCAAAATATTAAACATGTTATTAGCGTGCATCAAAGCAAAAGTTAATGTTTTTCTAATGGGTACCAATTATTATCTTGTAGCTTTAAGGAACCTGGCTGAGCTATTCTGGGCTTTAAACAACTACCTTTCTTATAAAAATAGTACATCCAATACATTTGTGTTATGCCTCCTACTAGAGAAAGCTGCATTTTGCTTATTATAAGGACGGCATGCTCCCATTTTTTATCAGCTTGATATAGTTAAGCAATCCTACATAGTTCAACTTTGTTAATCCTGTTAAATGCAAAAAAAAATTAAAGAACAAAAAAGGACTGAAATTAGCAACAGAGTTTTCATTTTCCTTTATGCATAAGGAACTTTGTTCCTGCAATTTATGCTTCATCCACTTTTGACACTCCTAATAGTTAATTGGATTCAGAGATGGGTTACAACAGGAGACCTCAAACAACTCTTGTAATCATGACATCCACTGCTGTATTCATTAGAACTTCAGGTTTACTTCAGTGGTGGGTTGCTCCTAGTTCTGCCCGGTTCTTTAGAACCGGTAGTAAAAGCGGCAGGAGGCTCTGCCCACCCACCCAGATGTCATAATTGATGTTCTGCACATGTGCAGAAGTGCACACACATGTGCTCCTGTTGTGAACCGGTAGTAAAGATAAGTAGAACCCACCCCGGTTTACTTTCATATCCATGGACTTTGGTGTGCTTAAATGTATCTAAGAGTCTCTTTTAGAAACAATACTAAGAGGGAACAAGTACAAAACCCTTGTTCTTTTCGGTTGCAGAATCTACTTCAAATTTCCTTCAAGGACTGGCAAAATTTAACTGCCATGCCTGCAGCCGGTCCATGGAGGATGCATGGGAAGGTTCTTTACATATTTCATACAATCATGCAACATTACGTGTTGTCTCCATCTGTTGCCTGTATTCTCTGCCTCTGCACCTGGCTTCAGGTTACAGGACTGTTACGTTAACCAATTCAAATCCTTCCTGTCAGTAAAAAGATGGTGAATGGGACAACAATATCCAACTAAGACAATGACATCTCAAGACTGAGAAATCTAGGGTTTTTCATTAAGTGAGAACAACTATGTACATGGGCATTCTATGGAGGGACTGATAGAATGCAATATTCAAGACTCATATAATTTCCTAAAATAAAAATATAGCTATTATGTGTTGTGTTATGTATATTATATTTATTGCATAGTATAGTATAGTATTGTGTTGTATTACATTACATTATAATATTATGTTATATATTATATTATACAGGTAGTCCTCGGCTTACAACAGTTCATTTAGTGACTATTCAAGGTTATAATGGCACTGGAAAAAGTGACTTAGGACTGTTTTTCATATTTATGACTGTTGCAGCATCCCCATGGTCAGTGGTGGGTTTACTGGTTCGCTCCAGTTTGGGAGAACCGGTAGCGGCAGCAGCGGGAGGCTCCGCCCGCCTGCACATCATCAAAAACGCTCTGCGCATGAGAAGTGCCATGCACTCGCAAAGCGAGCGAGCACACCTGCGCGCTCCCAATAGCAAACCAGTAGTGAAGAAAATTGGTTATGTGATTTATATTCGGATGCTTGACAACTTTCTCACATTTATAACTGTTGCAGTGTCCTGGAGTCATGTGGTCCCCTTTTGCAACATTCTGACAATCAAGGTCAATGAGAGAGTCAGATTCACTTAACAACCATATTACTAACTTAAGAACTGCAGTGATTCATTTAACAAAACTCACTTAACAAATTTTTCACTTAACAGCATAAATTTTGGGCTCAATTGTGGTCGTAAATTGAGGACTACTTATATATTAGATTATATATTTTATTGTAATATTATATATTATATTTATTGTGTTGTGTTGTATTGTGTTGTATTGTATTACATTACATTATATTAACTACATCTATAAAGCAATTGATAATTTGTCAAGCTATTTTTGCTAGACTTGCCAAATAGAGGGAAATTTTTATTTTATTTTTTGCTTCCAAGGATTTTTTTATTTGGCTTCTTCCTATCCCTTTGAAAAATCATTTGTGTGGTTGTTATGATCTCACATGGCTGTAAGTTGTACATGAATGAAATAGACACATGGCTAGAGAAGATCAAATCACCTGGGGAATTCTCATGCGAAATGACACCTGGTGCCAATTGTTTGTCTCCCTCCTCAAACTATGCAAACTATACCCAGAAGTGCTCACCTAACAAAACAAAATAAAGTAGCTTCTATGCAGCTGAAGGGAAATAAAAATTCAACAGATCAACATTATAGAAGCTATTTTAGTTCTGAACAAAGGGTAGAACCTGAGAACATCCTCAAATTTCCAGTTCTCTTTCTTTTGTGGTGCCAAACAGCTCCCAAAATGCTGTGCCTTGGCACTGAGAAAGTATTTTGAATCTAACAATATCTAAGAATACATTTATATTCCCACAGCCAGTCCTTGAGCACACTTGTCACATCTTGTTTTGCTCCTAAGAACATGCTTATTCAGCTCACAAAAAATTAAATTAGCGCAAGGCAAAAGTTTCTGAAAGTGACAATTATCTTCTTGACAAAAGACCAGATTAGTCTGAGAACCAGCTTTTTTGCTGATTCATAAACATGCTATTCCACAAAGTATTAGAATTCACACTAATAATACACATAGTAAATGACTGGCCTCTATCTTAGAATTTTTTTATGGTTATATATGTGAAACAAATTGTTGGGATACAGACATAAGAAAATATTTCACTTCAGTGTAGTAAAATATTAGAGTGGTCTGCATACACTTATTATAGAATTATGTTTGCCTGCATGCTTTGTAACTTCTTTGTAATTATGAAGTCAGAGATTATCCCCCTATTTTACATCAGTTTTAAAGGGCAAAGGGATCACAAATGTTCCAATATTCACAGAAGTTATTAAGGAAATGAAAAATATTTTATTATTTCTCAGCCAATCAAAAGCAATTCATTGATCTTAACAGAATTTGAAGAGCACATTTATGTTATATAATATACCTTTAGTTGCCAAGATTCTAAAGCTATTAATTCATTATTACCAAAGACAAGAAATTTAGCAATACCCATATGAGGTATGCTAATTTGGATTTTCAGATTGTGTTCATTACAGCTCAATTATTACATAAAATTGGATAGTCCCATACTGTTGATTAGAAAGTACTTTAGTAGCATTAGCTCCCAAGAATAAAAACGTAACAGATATCAACTATTTGTTTTCTCTTACTTATAAACATGTTTGCTCAAGTAAAAGTTTTATCCAAAATACGTATATCATAAACAAATATTTCCTCCACATTTAAGTCACACAGAATAGTTAGTTGTTTCAACTTTTAAGTAAAGGAGGTAGTAGAAGCTACTCTGGCTTGGCTAAAATATCCAATATCCAGACATTTAGAAAAGCCATATAAAGTTATGGCATAAGGAATGCTGAACTTCATGTCATAAAAATTAAGTCAACTTCATTATCAAAGTTCATAACATGGTTCTAATTTTATTATTTAGTGCAAAATAACTGTCTTTTCATCTTCAAGGAAAATAATGCATCTTCAAAACTTCAAAGCATCTTCAATCATCGCTGTCACTTCCAGAATCACTTAACTGGAGATCATTTCCTAAAATCAAAACAGCAAGTTACAAACCATAGTAAAGAAGCATTAGCAATCAAACCCAACAGCACAATCTGAATCGGGACTGTGCTTTTTTACTCCATATGTTGCTTTTCTTTTTACAAATAAAGGCACAGGACTTCCAATCACTGATTTTTATTTATTTATTTATTATTTATTTGATTTCTATACCGCCCTACTCCCGAAGGACTCAGGGCAGTGCACAGCCAAACAATAAAACACATACATACAAAATTTAAAAGGAGAATAAAATCAAATTAAATAATTTTGGCCCCGACAAATTTAAAACCCCAAACTTTTAAAACCAATTTAAAATTGAATGTATAAAATACTAAAAGATATTTAAAAATTAAAAATCTTTTATAAAAGAGGGAGAAAATTAGGCCAGGCCCGCCTGGTGAAATAGTAAGGTCTTTAAAGCGCAGCGGAAGGTGCGCAGATCCGGGATCCTCCGTATCTCTGGGGGGAGTCGTTCCAGATAGTAGGTGCCCCCACAGAGAAGGCTCTCCCCCTGGGGGCCACCAGTCGGCATTGTTTGGCTGACGGCACCCGGAGGAGCCCCTCTCTATGGGAGCGTACCGGCCGGTGGGAGGCTATTGGTGGTAGTAGGCGGTCCCGCAAGTACCCAGGTCCTAAGCCATGGAGCGCTTTAAAGGTGGTAACCAAAACCTTGATCTCTGATTATGTCTTTTAATCCTAACACATAGGATCCACCAGGCTTTCAATAGCTTTCAACATTAATCCACCTTATTGAACTTGTCAATTAAAATAAGGCCAGCTTTTTGAGAGGGAAAGTACCTAGTTACAACCGATAGCAATTTAGCCTTCACAAAAAGTATGAGAAATGGAACTACATGCAATAGAATGGACAAATGCATTAATAATTGTCCTTGTCATAGTGCTGTTTGGTGGATGGCAATATTAGTAAAATACTAATTAGGAGAAGCAATATAGAGTTTGTTTTCTTATATGTAGGTCAGTTGAGAAAGAAAGGGTAGCTGGCCAGACATATAGGTGTACTTAATGATGAGCAAGATTACAAACTAAAAGGGAAAGTCTATGAACACATATAGTAATATTTGGGGAGAAAGGTTCAGAAAATCATATATATTCCAGATAATTTACAGCTTATAAACTCTATTGTAACACTCTCTACATGGGGCTCCCCTTGAGGAGCACCCGGAGGATCCAACTGGCGCAGAGTGCGGCCGCGCAGGTGGTAATGGGAGCAACATGACGTTCCCATGTAACACCTCTTCTGCGCGAGCTGCACTGGCTCCCGGTGGTCTTCTGGGTGCGCTTCAAGGTTTTGGTTACCACCTTTAGAGCGCTCCATGGCTTAGGACCTGGTTACTTACGGGACCACCTACTACCACCAATAGCCTCCCACCGGCCGGTACGCTCTCATAGAGAGGGGCTCCTCCGGGTGCCGTCGGCCAAACAATGTCGACTGGCGGCCCCCAGGGGGAGAGCCTTCTCTGTGGGGGCACCTACTATCTGGAATGAGCTCCCCCTGGAGATACGGAGGATCCCGGATCTGCGCACCTTCCGCCGCACTCTCAAGACCTTTTTATTCCACCAGGCGGGCCTGGCCTAATCTTTTTCCCCTTTTTCTTTTCTAATACATAAATTTTAATCTGTTTTTAAATGATTGGGGTGTTTTAAATCTGTCTGAGCCAAATTTGTTTAATTCAGTTTTATTCTGTTTTTTAAATTTTGTATTTATGTATTTTATTGTTTGGCTGTTCACCGCCCTGAGTCCTTCGGGAGTAGAGCGGTATATAAATCAAATTAAGACTAAAGACTATAAATTTAGATCAGATTCAGATATCCACCTTCTGACACTGTACAACTCTGTCCTAAAAAGGTAACCAGAAGCAGAATTAATTGTATTCAGTGTGGTTTTAATGTTTAAACTTTAAAATAGAAACATTTTAGATATACTTTAAAGATACTACCATTTTTATCATAAATGTAGACATGAGAAGTATAATTTGCAAATAATATGTTCCACCCGAGGACATAAATGAAATTTCATGCAATTCTATTTATTTCAATAGAATAGAATTAAAGCAAAAAAAAAAAATTCTTTCTAGAAACATTTCAATGGCAGGTTGTGACATAAAATCAGTAAGATTGGAGGGTCATCAGTTCTGTATACTGGCTATGAATACTTGAGCCAGAAGCAATTTGAAACATGTTTTTTTTTACTTAAAATTTGCCCCATATACATTTTGCTTCTAGGGCAAAGAAATGTATTAATGTGTCCTTAAATACATTTCTTTGCCCTAGAAACAGCAAGGTTTTGATTTAGGTAGGATTAGCACTATATGTTCACTTTACATCCCAAATAGGTGAGAAAACAGCCTAAGAGGACTGAACATGCTTAATGCTATGATGAATAACTGGGAGGAAAATTTTCGACAGCATGAAAGAATGATTGAATAGCTAGAAATTTGAACAAAATAATTGTATCATTTGGCATTTTGTTTGGGCTCTGTTAACACTATAAGGTTGATGAAGTAGAATTGTTGATAACTTATAATGCAATATTGCCTTTTGTGGCAATAGTAAGCCAGTTTACTATTCTTGAATTTTCTTCATAAATATTATATAATTAAACATATGAGAAATTTGAAAGAAACAGTTAATTTTTAGTATTAATTACCCCACATTTCTATACCTAAATGCTTCTTTTATTTAAAGCATAGTTTATATTTTGCTTCTCACTGGCTTTTCTATGCTATCACTAAAAGCTTTTAAAAATAGTTTTTCAGGTGGCCCAGGAAATGACCATATATATGAATAGAATAGAATAGAATAGAATAGAATAGAATAGAATAGAATAGAATAGAATAGAATAGAATAGAATAGAATTCTTTATTGGCCAAGTGTGATTGGACACACAAGGAAATTGTCTTGGTGCATACGCTTTCCGTGTACATAAAAGAAAAGATACATTCGTCAAGAATCATAAGGTACAACACTTAATGCTGGTTTAACTTTTGCTTTATTATATTTTTTGCCTTATCAAATTCATATTGAGGACCTGTTTGGTCAAGTGGTTAAAGCACCAGCCTAGAAAGTGGGAAACCATGAGTTCTAGTCCCGCCTTAGTTATGAAAGCCAGTTGGGTGACCGTGGGCCAATCATCCTCTCTCAGCCCAATTTACCTCACAAGTAGTTGAGGAAAATATATTCCAGTAAACTGAATTGACCTTGTTGATACAGTGAAATGTTTCAAGAAAGCCAGTTTTCTTTCCAAAATTTAATTTTGTCAATGTTCAAAACATCAAGATTTTCTTTTTATTAAAAAAGTTTCACAGACATAGTAAAATTAAATGAATTGCCAGGAAAATAAATAACTCTTTATTAGTATTGTTATATTATCCAAGGCGTATTTATAGAGAACACTGGAGTTAATAATGAAGTCCGACAATAGTGTAACTGAATAAAAATACAATACATAAATACATCAGATTAGCACAAGCTAAACAAATGATTGGTTGCATCATTTTTGGCTGGCTTTGACAGCTAAGCTACAATTTATGTTCCCAATGTTCCTGATTATATATGATATCCCAGAATCAAGCAGGAAAAATCCTTTGCTCTATTTTTGGATCAGGAAAATAGAGTAGGAGTCTACCATTTACCTAGGACATGTCAACTTGCTTGTATTTTACCTAAAATGTTCCATTTTGGAGAACTGTATATAAAAAAACAATTGCCCTATAATTCTACAATCATTTATACTTCCTATCTATCTAGTTGCTTTGCTTTAGGTTGTGATAAAGGCTGGTTTGTTATAAGGTAAAAGGAAAAAAATGTCATGTCTTATATACAAATCAGTTCTTAGCAAAGCAGCCCTGGAGATAAAATAAACATTTTTACTGCAGTGAAATGTGAACTATACTGCAGAGATCATTTTTGAAATTTATGAATGCTTCTAGACAAAATTGTTTTAAAACCCCAAGTCCTGAAACCAATCGTAGGTGATATAATCTGTGCTGAATTGTTTTTAACCATAGTCTTTCATTTGGCATAGTGAGAGGTCAATGTAACTTTTATCCCACCTTCTAATCCAAACTGCTTTTGTGTAACTTAAATCTGTGCCTGGAAAGTTGTAACTAACAGCATGTGGTTTCCTCATGCCCAAGTCTATCATAGCATGCTTTGTTTCATTACTTACTCAGTGTACTCATCAAACGGCCGCTGCTCTCTTGACTTCTGCGATATCCAATATCTACATCTGGGAACGCCTGTTGGGATACTGTCATCATGGGATGTGGTGGCTGCAGGTGTGGCATTGACAAGGGAAGCGATAGCTTTGATCCTTCTTCTTCTGAATCACTAGAGCTGTTTTCACTACTTGATGAAGCGGATGAACTCTTTGATTCCGATGAACTATCAGAGCTGCCCATTTGCTCTATGACTTTAGCTTCTGCTTTTAGCTCTGAAAAATATGATATAAAAAAGGAAACAAAGAGAATGTAAGACAAAGGCACATGTAATCACAACGTTCAGTTCACAAACCTGATGGGAAATCATTAATTATGTGGTACAGAGGGATGCGGTGGCTCAGTGGTTAAGACGCTGAGCTTGTCAATTGAAAGGTCAGCAGTTCAGTGGTTCAAATTCATAACAAATTATGGTATAAATACATTCTCATAACCTTTGGAACCTGTGACTCAATCAATCCTTACTTTGCTTCATCCTTAATAAGACTGAATCAATTTGATCTATGAAGCCTGCTCAGAATATTGCTAACCTAGAATAGGGTTTTGTTTGCTATTGTGCCATCCTGTCAAAAGTTGATCTACAGCGAACATATAATCGGCAGGATTTATTTTTCCAGTCAATTTGGCCCTTCCCAGTGCCGGTAGATCAGAGGTGGGTTTCAGAAGGTTCTGAACAGTTCTGAAGAACAGGTAGCGGAAATTTTGAATAGTTCGAAGAACTGGTAAATACTACCTGACTGGCCCCGCCCCCATCTATTCTCTGCCTCCCGAGTCCCAGCTGATCGGGAGGAAATGGGGATTTTGCAGTAACCTTCTCCTGGAGTGGGGTGGGAATGGAGATTTTACAGTATCCTTCCCCTGCCACGCTCACCAAGCCACGCCTACAGAACCAGTAATAAAAAATTTTGAATCCCACCACTGAGGTAGATCTACTAAGAATAGCAGATGTAATTGTTACAGTCATTTGATTAAACTCTAATAATTGTTGCCTAATGGGCTATAGAGGGATGGGACGTTTTGCCATGATATTTCTACTGCTATCACTTTAAAAAACCATGATAAAGCAGGTTTATTCATACATATTTTGTATTGGCTCCTCAGGGCTTTACATCAATATTCAAGATTGATCAAATAAAGAGAGGTTTGGGGACCCTTTGCCAGGTTTTTTTCCAAGAGCATTTGTGAATAATCAGTATCAGTTTTGTGCAGAGCCCAGAATTGAAATTAATTATTGATGAGTCTCCTTAAGGAAAATCATAAAACATATTGAGCTCTGCTCAATATTGAGTTTTTCTTCCTTTTTCAGAACTGATATTTTCTCTTTTTATCTATTTTTTTTTCTTTGAGTAGAGATTTCAGCTTTGGGAGCATCTGATCCAATTCTAACCTCTGTAAAGATAAAGGTTCCCCTCGCATATATGTGCTAGTCGTTCCTGACTCTAGGGGACAGTTTTCATCTCCGTTTCAAAGCCGAAGAGCCAGTGCTGTCCGAAGACGTCCTCATGGTCATGTGGCTGGCATGACTAAATGCCAAAAGCGCACGGAACCTTCCCACCAAAGGTGGTCCCTATTTTTCTACTTGCATTTTTTACGTGCATTCGAACTGCTAGGCTGGCAGAAGCTGGGATAATTAACGGGAGCTCACCCCATTACGCGGCACTAGGGATTCGAACTGCTGAACTGCCAACCTTTCAATCGACACGCTCAGCATCTTAGCCACTGACCCACCACATTCCTTCAATACCAAAGAGTAAAAATGGTTGAAGGATCAGAGACATTCACTTTTTTCTCTATGACAATATCTATCTATCTATCTATCTATCTATCTATCTATCTATCTATCTATCTATCTATCTATCTATCTATCACAATCTCACCAAAGATCAGCACCAAACAATTCAGCATTAGCAGCAAAAGATCTTGAATTTTGCATGTGTCCACAGCCTTTTACTTAGTTTAGGTGGTTTCTGTCAGGTTGCCTTCCAGATTAATTTTTAATTCATTAAAGAATACTTTTCTGCCTGTCTGATTTTATTAAACAGAGTCCATTTCACATGCCCTGACCAGTACTAGCCATCCACTTTGTAACGCAAAACAAATCTCTTGCCATTCCTATCCACCACACCCCACTCCTGGAAGATCCTTCCCTGCTGGGTAATTGTCAGGTTGGCAGAATGCTGGGCAATCTCTTTGGAATCTTGTGACTCAGGGAAAAAAAATCTTAAACAAAGCATTCAACCTTAGAAAAGAAACTCTCCATTTTAATGTAATCTTAAACACCCTCCCCTGCAGCAAGTGGGTACTTTTTTAAAAGCAGCTACTGAGGAAACTAAATGACAAGATTTTCCAGTCAGAGTTGAGTCACAAAAGAAACACCTGCCTGTATGCTTTCCCCCCCTCCCCTGGGTATTCAAGGACTTTGCCTAAGAAGAATGCCCTGGCCCTCAGTACAACAAACTACTATTTTTTAATTTATCACCCAATCAAGTTCTTCCTAGTCATCTGCCACGGTTTTTAGCTGGAAGCTTATTCTATCTTACTTTATGTAAAGTAAGTATGACATTCCTACTATTACCAACGGAAGGAAGGAAAAAAATGGCTCGACTTCCAAGCCATTCAAAGGAGCAAAATTATATTCAGTATGATCCAAATTTTGTTGAAAAGCAGCATCCACAGAAAACCCGAGATCTAGACAACCACAAGGTAGCCATGCAAAATCTTAGTGAAAATAAAACCATAATCTAATAGAAAGGAAAAACTTTCAATGGGATTGCCTCACCACACCTATGCCAGCAAAAGCTCCGGACGGCTCCTGATCTCCGTTCCTTCCGTCGGGACCTGAAGACTTGGCTGTTCAAACAAATAGGCTGACTCTGATCCCGGGTTTTATTATTTACTATTAATTAGTTATTTGGTTTAAAATGGGATTTTATTGTACTTGTTTCTTAACTTGTGTTCGCCGCCCTGAGTCCTTTGGGAGAATGGCGGCATATAAATACATGCAATAAATAAATAAATAAATAAAAGGGACATGCTGCTGGCCCCATCAATCAGGCAATTTGGGCTGGCGGAGTCCAGAAGAGCCTTCTCTGCTGGGGCTCCTGCCTTTTGAAACATCTTACTCCCTCCCCCCGCCCGAGATCGGCTCTCACCCTTCTGACCTTCTATACAGCCTGATGACCTGGCTCTGGCAGATGGCTTGGGGCCGCAACAGGGGAGTATCACACTGGAGGTGGTTTATGAATTAAGAGAAAATCCCCCTTCCCCCCTCAAGTAGATCCTGCTCCCTCACTCCACATCTGTAACTACAGCTTCACTTGGATTCTAGTTCTATTTTTATTGTTTTTAGAAATATTTATCTTTTATGGTTTGATTGCTTTTAATGTTATAAGCCTTCCAGAGTCACTTCAAAGCAATATGAGTGGCAAACAAATTTAATAAATAAATAAAAATAAAACTAGAGACTGTTATCAAAGAAAGTAAAGAATGAGGATAGTGACCAAGAGAATATATAAACAGAATCAACATGACTAGTGAATCCAGGTAACAGACATAACAACTCAGTTATATATCTGTGTAGTGTAGCATGAGGTTTTGTATTATTATACCACATGCTTATTTCTACTGCTGGCAAGAATAAAGGATCAACGAGAAGGCTGATATATATATAGTGTATTGCAACCAGTGCAGCAACAGAATAAAAAAAAAAACTGTACTATAGCTCTCATAACCTTTGGAGCCATGAACAATAATTATTATTGAATTTTAATCCAAACAGGAGGCATGAATATCCCTCTCCTCTCCCTCTCCCTCTCTCTCATATGAGGGAACAGCTTTTACTATAGTGAATTCATCTACAGCAGGGGTGTCAAACTCGATTTCATTGAGGGCCGCATCAGGGTTGTGTTTGACCTCGGAGGGGCTGGGAGGGGCGTGGCCAGGGGGTGAACCAGCTCGACATCACTCCTGTCTGGGGCACCTGTGATGGCCCGAGCACTCTGCCAGCAAAAACAGGCTCCATGGCCTCCTGCAACCCTTTGCACATGGCCTTTCCAAGCTCCGTTTTCACTGGCAGAGGGTTTCAGGATGCTGTGGCAGCTGAAAACGAAGCTCAGGAGCCTGTTTTTCCAGCCCCAGAGCCTTGAGTTTGACACCCCTGATCTAGAGGATGGATGAGCATTAGGTAAATATGTCTAGTTCATAGCTAAACATAGGCAATAAATCCTTTTAAAGTGTTTTAATCATTCTTCATCAAATATAAATATCTGTACCATATCTAAAGCACAGTAAAGACATTACATATTTTAAATTTTTATTTAGCTACTCACCTGGTCATACTCAGATATATTACAGAAAAGCACCTAGAACTATTCTGGTGATTCAGGTGGCATGCAAGTAAGAAATTAAATCGACAGAATTGCACAGAATTTCATAATAAGTTGTTTCAAAGTTTCAAAACAATAAGTTGTTCTGCCAACACTTCATTCCCAAAGCGTTTTCGCCCTTCCAGAGGCTTGAGGAAAGCCTCCAGAGCCTGGGGAGGCCGAAAACGCCCTCCCTCACCCGCTGTGGTGCAGCAGGCTAAGTAGGCCACGCCCACCCAGCAACGGGGCAGAGAACTGGTTGCTAAATTTTTTAATGTGCGGGGGGCGGGGGAGCATGGGAGTCATATGTGCATGTGTGGGGAGGTCGTGCGCACATGCACAAGGGGCCGTGCATTGCATTATGGGTGCCGGCACACACGTTTTTGGCATATAAAGAGAAAAGGGTTAGCCATCACTGACTTAGCCCATTGTTTTACTATGGTGGATGCTGAAGAGTGAATTTCTTATGCACAATAAGCATGGAAATCAAATAGGCAATGGTAAATTCCATGGCTTTCACTATTTCTGGTCCACTATATTACTGTGCTAGATTTGCAAAATGTTTTTCTATGCACTTAAAAAAACAAGCTGGCTGATGGATACTACAGGGAGTATCCTCTGAACTCTACATGTCTTGTGCCTGCCAAATCTTTGCTCATAAAAGGGATTGGCAAAGCAGAAACAAACCTCAATTCTGAAGCTTATTCACAATAATATATTCTATATAGTGCAGCACCTAGATGCCCTGGGCAGATCCTGAAAAAGCTAGACAGGATCCTATGGAGTTTCTAGATACTCCATAGGAAATCTTGGGACTGTTCACTAGACTGAGAAATTTTTAAAAAATAATCTGAAAAAAATCATAGGAAACCATTTTTGTAAGTCTGCCAGGAAAACTACATGAATAAACTATGTCACGGGTGTCAAACTTGCCACGTCATGTTGCCATCACTTTAGGTATTGTGACATTTTTCTCTTCGCGGAGCTGGAGTGGGCGTGGCCTGCATGTGATGCATCCAGCCCCTGGGCCGCCAGTTTGGCTCCCCTGAACTATGTAATCCTATGTAATACCTGAATTTAATTCAAAGAAATCATTTCCATTTTTAAATTATTTGATCAAGACAAGAATAATTTAAAAGACAATACATTTGGATTCCAGTATTTCAATGCAGGTAGTCCACAACTTACGATCACAATTTACGTTGCTACGTGAGAAGTTTAAGTTCTCACGTTGCTACATGAGAAATTTTGCCCCCTTTTACAACTTTTGTGTTTTTACGACTTCACATTTGTTAAGTGAAGCACTGCAGTTATGATTAGTAATATCGTTGTTAAGTGAATCTGGCTTTCCCACTGACTTTGCTTGTCAGAAGTTGATAAAAAATTATCATATGACCCCAGGATACTACAACCATCATAAATATGAACCAGCTGTCAAGCATCTGAATGCAAATCACATGACCATGGGGATGCTGCAACGGTCACAATTGTGAAAAATGGCCATAAGTCACTTTTTCAGTGCCATTGTAACTTCAAATGGTCACTAAATGAAATAAGTCGAGGACTACCTGTATATGGGTATGAGTGTGTGTGTGTGTGTGTGGTTATATAGCACCTTCCTCTACACACAAGTAAACCTAACAAGACAGCAAATTGAATCGAAAGATAGGTTAAAAACCTTCCCACGTTATATAGGCAGGGTATCTGTTATGAATACGTAATCATATGAATCCCAGCTGAATCGGAAGCTGCTACCCTACCCCAACCAACTTACCTTCTCAAGAACAATTTAAGCAAAGAACTTCAGTCTCCAAGTCTTCAATTTAGAGAGTCACTCCACAATCAGTGTCTCAAGGAATATAGCTATAACTTACCTCTTTCAATATCATCCATAGGAGAAGGTGAAGACACCTTTTCTTTTGGTGGAGAAGATTTGTGGTTGTTTGGCATCTTATTGGTGTGTTTCATTAGCTGCTGCTGGTGGTGCTCAATACGAGACTGCACCTTGCTGCTGCCTTCACCTCTGCATCAGATCATCAAAAAAAAAAAAAAAATACATGTAAACCTTGAAAAACATGTAATAGTTTGCTTTTCCAACACTTTTTTAAGAATATACAAAATACACGAACTTCTGAGACACGGATAAATATAATGTCTACTACCCATAATACAGTTGTTACAGACTAGTTATTTCATGGACATGTGCTGAAGTTTTTAATAAAAGAAACAAGTCGAAACTTGCTCATTCTATAGGAAAATAGTTAAATTTGTTCCAGTATATAATATTAAAGAGATAGAGCATGCTCAGAAATGGAGTTAAAGAAAACAAATAGGAGTTGTCCGAAGACAGAAGAGAATAAAAAGATTCCCTTTTCTCATTGAAATCTTCCAAAATAAACACCTTACATTTCAATAGCCACTATACAAGTGATATGAACATGCAGTAGAGTATAAAAGAAAGAAAATTAGAAGAGCTTTGAACCTCCATGCTCTCGCCTCTCTTTGGCATAACAGTAAGGGATACCTGAAAGCTCCTGCTACAGCTTTCAGTTTCAATTAATCATAGTTTCAATTTACATCTAAATTTAAATTTACATCTGAATCATAAGCTATGGTTGATATTAAAATCGAAGCAGAAGTGACAGCTTTTGCATTGCAAGTCCTACTTACTCTGGAAAATGGGGAAGGGAACACATATGAGGCCAAGGCTTATCAAAACTTTTATCCCAAAGCAACTACCACATTTTAAGAAGGAACAACTTGGCTATTTTTTTCTACCCACCTGGTTTTCTTCACTGTGATATTGCTACTAAGTTTCTCTAGTCTACATTCGCCAGTGTCATGGTTAATTATTAAGATGCATTCTTTTTGATATGGCTTCTTGGAACCCTTGAAAACTGTTACTGGTGGAGTAGAGCCCTATTTTAAATCAAAAAAGAATTACTAGTATCACTACAGGATTTTTTCTCTCTCTCTCTTAAGGCAGAGCTCTGTATTTTATAATAAAAAGCGCTCACATTTCACACATAGCCTCAAGAGTCTCTATTTCATTGTAAAAATGAAAAAGGAAAGCCTAACTTAGGATTCACGTTTCATAATGAAATTACGATTTTCAGGATTTTCACAGAACACTGAATTCAGTCCAGCCCATTTAATTCCTGGCCTTTATTATATAACCACAAAGAATTTCATTCCATCTCTTTAATTAGCATCCCTCCCGAGTTATGAAAAAGCAAGTTTATGTTTGCATCAGCAACTGCAAGCCATTACTGCCATGAATTACTCCCTTTTTTACTGTTGAATTTTCTATCAAAATTATAGTGCAACAAACAACTTTTGAAAATATTAGTTTGCTTCAAGATTACATACTGCAATTTTACAGTTCTGTTCTATCACAGAAGAGTAATTATGGGGGTTTTCTAACTTACTGTTTACCGAAAATATTTTGATATCTTAACAGAATTGAAGATGAATCTTCCTCATCATATGTTCTCAGTAAATCAATAAATCAAGCCTGCTTCATATGTCTCAAATAACACAAATCATATTATGTTGTGAGGAGTCCTTGGTGCTCTCTGACCTTGCTTGTTTTCTTGCAGATGGTTCATTACCCAAAATAGGTAACATCATCAGTATTAAACCCCCTGATCTACAAATATTCTCATTTATCATATAATGTTGTGCCTGTTACCTGATCTTCCCCACTTGGTTCATCCTATCAGGTGTGGCCAAACAAACCAGGAACTCCACACTTAACAAGGAGAAATGTAAGTAATGTTTGTTCTTCGCTTATGAAGAGGAAGAAGCTAGGAGAATTAGGTAACAAATGCTTGCCTGCTTTTTGAGAAGTTCTGACTGGTAGGGAACAAGAACTGGGAGTAATTGCACAATTTGCATAGCACCTTTCCTTAATTAGACTGCCCAAAAGTTGAAGGTTTCTGGCTTATCATAAAAAAAAACAGTAAAAGTTGCTTTGCACATCTGAGCAATGGAGTCAGACTAAAAAAATAAGAAAAATAAAGAAAAAGGTATTGTTTTTGGCTAAAGAATGAATCAGATGAAAGATCCATTAGAAACTGAGAAGTAAACAATGAAAAGAAAAAAAAAGTATTACAAAAATACAGAATAAATTTTTCAGTATGTTTGACATTAGCAAAAGCTGCAAACCATGGGGGAGCTTGTCTAATCAGAAATGAAAAGCCATATACATTAAAATGAAAAGTTGGTTTTTAAAGACATCAATATAGATTCTGCATCTCAGGATCAGATTCAGAAATAGAAATTTGGTGAAAATAGCCCATCTGCACAGTCTACCTTGATAATTATATTCTTCATGCACTTACATAAAAGTAAACACACTTAAGATATAGCTATGCCCTTTTAAGGAATACAAAAATCTTACCTCAATATTTGGCAACATTACTGTTACCTGTTCACCTTTACCAACTTCAAGGTTTCCTTCACAAGATGTATCAATTGATGCAGGTTTGAAGTCATCTGAATAAAATCATAAATATTTATGATTCCATAAATATTGATCAACTTACAAGATAAATGGAAAGGTTACATTATTCAATGGAAATTTTTTCTACTAGTAGCTTATCTGTCTTATTTAGTCTTATTCAGAAGTCCTTAGGAGTAATCCACTACTTATTATAAATTAATAATTAAGTTCCTATACCACTCAATTCCTAGTGCCTGGGCTGTTTACCAATGGTTAAAAAAATTAAAACAAAAAAAGGCCAACATAGAACAAGGCCAAAGATGGCAGAGATAACAAACCTTCATGGCAACAAAGAAAAAGAAAAAAAGGGGGTTCAATCATGCTCAACAAAGGCCTGGGAAAAGAGCCAGGTCTTTAGGGCCCTTTGAAATTTATGGTGTGTGTGTGTGTGTGTGTGTGTGTATCTGTGCATTCAAACCTCAGGGAGAACTTCACTCCAGAGGGCAGGCACTGCTACAGAGAAGGTACTATTTTTTTTGCATTTCTAAGCAGCACTCTTTTACAAAAACATGTCAATCAATTTTAAACAGATCTCCATTTCTAACTAATTATCACGTTCAACAGAAAATAAAGAACTAAAATTCAGAAAGAGAAAAAGATATATTTCAAGTTTCAAATCCAAATAATGCCTCAGCTGCACATTCCCACACCCATATAACATAGGAGTTACAATTTTGGTAATGCGTATTAATTCCAGTGGAATTAATCACTGCTCTGATCCAACCTATAGCTCTCCAAAGGTATACTGATTAGGGGTACTATCCAATACATATACAGGGCTTTAAATTATGGAAAGGCGATGTCAAGACATTAGATGTCAGGTTTATCTTTTGCTAAATAATACTGTGCGCACCTTAATGAGCTGAATAAATGTTTTACTCTAGTTCATATTTGTATTTTATAAGATTAAAAAATTACAAACTAGTTTGTTTACTTCCAGGATGTTGTTGCATTTTTTTTATCTAAAAATGTCAAATGTGCCCTTGATCCTGTTAACTTGTCCTGTTAATTATTGACACTGCAGAGTGCTTAAATTTTAAATAAATGTATCCCCAGCTTTCAAACTGCAAGCCCTTAGCCTTACAAGCTAAAAGCTTAGCAGATCTAGTCTAAAGTAAATATACATCTTTAGGTTACAATTCTGTAACAATAATGACAGTTGCGATAAATATAACAGGATCCACTGCCAAATACACTTGCCCTATATTGTACAAAATACGCTGTCACACCCCAAAATACATACAAGCATTCTAAAAATTGGATCTTTTCCATCTATACTATGAATAGAAAAATAAGATTTGGGTAGTGATAACTGGTTTATATTCCTCTCTGAGCTGAATTTAAAATGTTTAAAAGCACACAGAAGAAAGTAAGTAGAGCACTTATATAAACAAAACCATTTTTAAGAATCCAATTCAAAATACACTGTTCTACATCCCAGTATTTATACCTGAAATATGCTCTCACCTATAAAAGCCCACCTAGCCAGGAACTATTATACAACACTTGTCTTTTATGAGAGATAGGGAGGTAGTTGGGCAATCTCTGGAAAACCAGCTTATTTCTCAAAACTTTCTTACCTACCCACCTACCCACCCACCCAAGCCACACCACAATCCCTCCAATTTAGTTTCCCTGCCAATCACCTCCCAGTCAACTTCACCAGGTTCCCCTTATCCGTTTTTCGAAATGCTCTTCCCTTTATAAAAAAAAGAAAAAAAAGCAGAGGGCCTCTTAAACCGACTAAGCCGAGAAGTCACAGAATGAAACCGATACATACGTTTAATCCCATTATGACAGGCGAGTTTTCCTACCGCGATTTTACTCGATACCCAAACCAAGGAAAAATCGGGCTGCTTTTATAATTACATCCCTTGAACCTGGTTCTTTCCCCTTGATCCTCCTGCGGGAAAAGCAGCCTGGGTCTGAGTTTTGCTTCTAAAACAAATCCACACCCTTAACCTGTGTTTGTGTGTGTGTGTGTATAAATCCACACCCTCAACCTATATATATATACATATATACATATATACATACATACATATTATATATATATATATATATATATATATATATATATATATGTATGTATGTATATGTGTGTGTATGTATGTATATATATATATATATATACATATATACACACACACACACATATATATATACATACATACATACACATGTATATATATACTCGGTGTGTCTGTGTGTATTGGTTGAGGGCGTGAGTTTGTATGTACTGTATATATACACACATACACACACTACTGTCCCTTCTCCCTCGAAAGACTCCCGGCTTCTAAAACGTCAGCAGGGGCACAATTTAGGCTTTTGGGCTAAAAACAACCAGGGTTAACAACGAGTCCTGAAAAATGCGATTCCCTTGGCACAGATTTTGTGTCTCCGTCCCCGAAGTTTACACACACACACACCACACAACCTTCTCTTGCCGGTCTCTTGCCATACGGGTTGACTTTAACAGCCGAGGGGTCCCCACTGCTCCTAAGCCGGGAGCTCAACTCGCGGAGCCTTCCCAGCAAGCCTCAACTTTTTCCGCCGCCGCCGCCGCCCCGCCGCCCCTTTTCTCCGCCTGCTTCAACCCCACGTTAAAGCTCCCGCTTCGGACTCACAGCGCAAGGTGTGGAAGGCGCAGCGCGGCTGCTTCTCGAAACTCTCGCCCAGCAACAGGACGCGCTCCTTGCTGTCGAAGAGAGCCCGAGCCGAGCCGTTCATCCCGAGACCCCCGCTTCCCGTTTCCTTCCTCTCTCGCTCGCCTCCTCACTCCAATAGTTGCTTCCACTGCCCTGGTACATCTCTCGCGCTTGCCAGTGGGGGGAAAGGGGCGGGGCTGCCGAGCGAGGCCACGCCCCGTGTCAGACTACCCTCGCTCCTCACTGGATGAGGAGCTCCGAGCGCCGCCTTCCTTTCCTCTAGAAGCGGAGAAGGATCAGGGAGCCTAGAGAGAGGCGACGCGAGGAGAAACGGCCTCCTCTTCCTATTGGCTGCGACCGTCCGGGGAGGTCATGCTCACTGCCGGCCAGTGGCCGTCGGATAAAGCCGTCCCCCCGCGTCGCTGCGCTTTAGGATTCTAAGGAGGAAAGACGTGTTATGCTAATGAGAACTGCGAGGAATAGGCCCGCCAATGGGAGGTGGCGAAAGCGAATCTCTCTCGCTGAGATGTGGAGAGCGCCGATTCTATTGGCTGGAAGCGCTCGTGATCTCACAACCGTTGGCATAACAGCGCCATAAACGTTTCCGGTCGGGAGAAGAGGCGGGTGAGAGAGGGTTGATGCCGACGTTCAATGAGTGGGGTTTTTGGAGGGGTGGGGGGAGGGTGAGCGGCCACGTCGTGCCCGCAATGAGCACTTTGTGACGCGGACAGTTACTAAAATGATGCTGGGACGGAGGGAGGGGAATAACGTGAACTGGTTTTTGTAAAGAATGACACGGGATTACTAATTTCTCCATTTTTCTTCATCTTCATTTTCTTCATTGATTTCTCGTTTACTTTTATAAAGTGGCTTTTTTAAAAAACCTCAATCTCTCTCACAGTTAAGCCCAGGTCCCAGTGATCTATGATTTTGTCAGTAGTTCGAGGGTGATTTAGCATTAGCTCCTTTGATTGGTTTTTTTTCCCCCGCCACTATTTATATAATTCTGGGATTTTGGCAGTGGTGAAATCCAGATTTTTTAACTACCGGTTCTGTGGGCATGGCTTGCTGGGCGTGGTGTGGCTTGGTGGGCGTGGCAGGGGAAGGATACTGCAAAATCCCCATTCCCTCCCCACTCTGGGGCCAGCCAGAGGTGGATATTTGCCGGTTCTCCAAACTACTCAAAATTTCTGCTACTGGTTCTCCAGAACAGACAGTCAGACAGATTAACAGAGTTGGAAGGGACCTTATAGGTCATCTAGTCCAACCCCACACTCAAGCAGGAGACCCTATATCATTTCTGACAAATGGCAGTCCAATCTTTTCTTGAAAGTCTCAAGTGATGAAGCTCCCACAACTTCCAAAGGCAACTTTTGTTCCATTGGTTGATTGTTCTCACTGTCAGAAAGTTCCTCCTCATTTCTAGGTTGAATTTCTCCTTGGTCAGTTTCCATCCATTATTCCTTGTCTGGCCTTCAGGTGCTTTGGAAAACAGCTTGACCCCCCTCATCTCTGTGGCAGCCCCTCAAGTATTGGAACACGGCTATCATATCTCCCCTGGTCCTTCTCTTCACTAGACTAGCCATGCCCAGTTCATGTAACCGTTCTTCATATGTTTTAGTCTCCAGTCCCCTAATCATCCTGGTTGCTCTCCACTGCACTTTTTCTAGAGTCTCAACATCTTTTTTATAGTGTGGTGGCCACAAATCTGGATGCAGACTCTAGGTGTGGTCTTACTAGGGCTTTATAGAGTGGTATTAGTACCTCACTTGATCTTGATTGTATCCCTCTGTTAATGCAATTTAGGATTGCCTTGGTTTTTTTTTACTGCCACTGCACACAGGACCTGTCAGAACCTGCTGGATTTCACCCCTGGATTTTGGGTTGTCTTCCGTAGCTATGTATTCACCAAAATTTAACCTGTTCGGCTTCTTTTGAGATCCCTCAGCGCTGGCTAAGTACCACCACATTCTTACATCCTTGACTTTCAGTCGATTGCCTTTTTTGTCACACCTTATCTCACAGTTGTGTATAGGTAGTTCTTGATGTACAACCTTTTGTTTAGTGACTGTTCGAAGTTACAGTGGCACTGAAGAATGTGATTTACGACCGTTTTTCACACAAGGGTTGTAGCCTTCCCCATCGTCCTGTGATCAAAATTGGATGCTTGGCAACTGGCATGTATTTATGACAGTTGAAGTGTCCTGGGCTCATGCATCTTCTGGTGACCAAAGGCAATGGGGAAACCAGATTCACTTTAGAAATTGTGTTACTAACTTAACAACTGCAGGGGTTCAAGAAAGGCAAGAAACATCTTAAAATGGGACAAAATTCACTTAACTTACTTACATTCAAATACATTTCAATCACTTAACTGTCTCGCTTATCAACAGAAATTTTGGGCTCAATTGTCATAAATCAAGGATTACCTGTACAGCAGTGGGGTTTAAATCCTCCCCTTCCCCCCCCCCCCCATGGGTTACACGGGGATTATTGAATCCATTACAACCACGTGATTGAGAGAAACTGATGAGAGATCTCTTAGTAAATTTCATGGTCAGTGGGCATTTGAACTTGGATCTGTCCTGTCCAGTATCTCAATATTTTAATCTTGCTGGCTCTGGAGAGGATATAGAAGTAGTCCCAATCTGGGTATGACTGCATGAGATTCACTGCATGAGATTCACTGACTGCTAAACTAGTCATATGAGCTAAGTTCATACAACATGCGAACTAAAATATAATTGGCAAATTGAGGTCCAGGACTAGTATGTTGTAGGGCTATAGGTTATTCAAGAAACATACTGAATTTGGGAAGACTGAGGCAAACATCTAAGATAATAAAGCGCCCTGTGTTGAGAAGTTCGTTTTCAACAAGGAAAGAAAAATACAGTTTGTATTAGAAGTGATGTGTTTATTACACCAGTTTTAAGAACATAAAAGCTTTGTTGGATCACACCCAGGGCTTGTCTAGTTCAATGTTGTCATATAGATGATTATCAGATGTCATCCAAGATGTCGCAAGTATCAATTGTAAAAGCATTAATCCTCTTCCCCTTTTTCTCCCTGCAGTTAGTAATTAAAGTTTGTTGTTGTTCAGGAGGTAGTGAATAGCTTATAAAACTAATACCCATTGATATATGCTCTTCTACAAGTCTGCCCAACACAGCTTTAAACAGTGGATCTAAATGGATGCCTGTGTCTATTGCTCTTATGTTCATAATTAAATTATGTGTTGGTAAAAAATATCCTATTGTCAGTCTTAAATCTCCCAAATTCAAAGAAACAGTAGAAACAGTAAAGTGTATGAATTCGATATTAAAATTAGTTTCTATTAAAATATCTTCCATGGAAGTCTGATGTGGATTTTATTAGATGAAATCTATTTACCATGTTTCCCCAAAAATAAGACCCTGACTTATATATTTTTGAACCCCAAAATAAGGGCTTGGCCTTTTTTTCAGGGGGTCTTATTATTTTGGGGCACAATTTGGGTGTGGCAGGTGGGGAGGATTGGGGGGGGAGAAGAGATGGCAAGAATCATGGCTGCGTTTGCAGCCAATTGAGGCTGCAAAAGCAGCAGGAGGCCCCACGCGTCTCACGCCCCCTTCAAGAACAGTCTTACCTCAATCGGTTGCCAAGAGTGTGCGTGTGAGAGGGGAGGGGGGATGGAGAGGACATTGCTGCCAGCCCTAGGTAACTCTCCGAGGTTGGATCGGAGATCTCTCTCTTTCCCTCTCCCTCCCTCCCTCCCTCCCTCCCTCCCTCCCTCTCTCTCTCTCTCTCTCTCTCTCTCACACACACACACACACACACACACACACACACCGTTCTTTCTTGGGATCGCACACAGACGCCCCTTCCAGGATTGCAAGGCTGAAGTCTTTGGATGGAGCATTTTGGGGATGTGTCTGTGCTGCGATCCAAAGTAAAGAAAGATCAGCAGGAAAAGGGGAAGGAAGCCGGCAGCTGTGGAGGTGCTCTGGAGATCTGGACAGAGTTGCACAGCCCTCCCTGGCTCAACTGATCAGCGGGCAGCAATTATGGGACTGAACCTCCAGGAAGTGACTGGGGAAGGGAAGGGCTGCCTCCTGTGCTGGTCATGCCCAACCCTTCACTTGGGCTTATTTTGGGGGGAGGGCATATATTTATCAGGCTTGGCCTAATTTTTGGGACATGTCATATTTTCGGGGAAACACGGTATTACATATTGGTTAAACTATTACTTGCCATAAAATATCACTTACTAAAGATCTTGGGTGACTTTTTTCCTTTCTTTCTGTAGTTAATGTTATGTGAAATGAAGCCACTTCCTGTGGATTCTAGAATATTGTCTCTGACTGCTCAGATTACTGAAAGTCCTGATCAGGATATTCCTGTGTTGCTGCTAAAGTTAAAAGGTAAATTGAGATCTTAGGTGTAGCACCATAAGGTAAAACTAAAACCTGCTCTTGCACCGAGCCTGCTATGCTATGATTTTAATATGTGTTTTTAATTTACATGATCAATCTTGGTGTTTTGTGTAATAGTGATCCAGGAAATGAGATGTTGGAAGGCAAATAAGGAAAAGGGGGAAAATAATGCTTGAGGCACTAAGATTGGAAACCAAGGGGAAGAAACCGAAACTATTCATATATTTCTAAATTGGTAGAATGGGCTGATTTTATGCTTCATATGACATTTTGGCCCATTAATTAATCATTTATTTATTTATTTATTTATTTATTTATTTATTTATTTAATTTATATACTGCCCTATTCCTGAGGGACTCAGGGCGGTGAACAGCGAACGATAAAAATACATGTAATACAAACGTTAAAAAAAAACCAATTAAAATATACTAAACACTCTGGTCCTAGATAATTCAAGACATCCCAGTTTAAAGCAAAATCAAAAGCAATATAAAGGGAAAGTTAGGCCAGGCCGGCCTGCTGAAACAGGAATGTTTTGAGGGCACGGTGGAAAGTGCGCAGATCCGGAATCCTCTGTATCCTCTGGGGGGAGCTCGTTCCAGATGGTGGGTGCCCTCACAGAAAAGGCTCTCCCCCTGGGGGCCGCCAGTCGACACTGTTTGACTGACGGCACCCTGAGAAGCCCCACTCTATGGGAGCGTATTGGGCGGTGAGAGGCTATTGGTGGCAGAAGGCGGTCTCGTAAGTACCCCGGTCCTAAGCCATGGAGCGCTCTAAAGGTGGTAACTAAGACCTTGAAGCGCACCCGGAAGACCACAGGGAGCCAGTGCAGCTCGCGCAGGAGGGGAGCCACATGGGAGCGCCATGCTGCTCCCATAACTCCCATAACTACTACATATCATGGGATGAGAATTAGAATGTGTTTCTGTATCTTTAAATCTAACAAAAAATTGTATGATATGAATTATATAAAAAGAGAGCCAATTATGAAGGACACATAATACAGATTACTTTGAGAGCCAGGAGTTAGTGAAAAGTTAGGAATTTGGTAGCATGTTTTCTGATTAACAATTTTTATAAAAAGTCATGCTTGATCAAATCCTGAAAGCTAATATCTTTTGATAAATGTTTTACTCAGAAAAGGTATACCAGACTTATAATAAGAACTATTATTGATCTGTTAGCAAATCAGATGCATGTTGGCTCAATACACTGAGCCATAATAAACTGGTCAGCCATATTTTAGCTGTGGCTGTGCTATGCAAACTCGCTATAAATGGTGTATTTATAGTTCAGAGTATCACACAAGCCTAGAAAATCAGGTTTAGTAAATTATGGTTATTTTAATCTTGGTAAGCATATTATGCAAATACTCTGAACAAAATGAGACAGAGAATAAACCACAGTATCATTTCAGTTGGAGAAACTGTCAGTTGCTAGAGCGCTGCTCTCCAGTAAAGGAAGTTACGGCCAAAGTTGGTTCATTTCAGCTGTGCAGAATAAGGAAGTCTTACTTTCTGATTACCAGAATTCCAACTCAAAATTAGTCTCATATTACTTTATTATGGACACTGTGCACATGCCGTATGTTCAAAGCATTTTCTCATTGACTAAACAGTATTTATTTATTTACATTTCTACTGTCTTCTTGATTCATTTTATACCACCAGTTTGATTTTTGGCTGCATTCTTTTTTTCTTTCTCTTTAAAATAACTTTTAATAATATATTTTCTCTCTAAAATAAAAAATAAACTTTTTGATGTGAATTACATAGCTTGCTTTTTATATTTTATCTAACAATTGGTTACCTGTACTTTAGTAACTGACGAGACAATCCATGACCTGTTGGATCATTGTTTCAGAGATATTTCTTTACCAGATTTCTTAATATCTTCAACAATTGCAAAGTTTCTGATATTTTTAAAAATTCAGAGAGATATTCAGAGATGTATCTGCCTTGAAAATAGCCCTTTGAACATATATAGCACAGTCAAACAGTAATTGACCACTGGAAATGTTTTATGACATTTTGTGTGATGTTGTAACCTGCTTTATGATATTGTTCGTGTCATAAAATATTTTATAAGATTTGCCAAATTTCAATTCCATGTGCGTTATGGGTCCCAGATTTTGGGTGCACTCTGTTAGTTATCCCATTTGGTTTTTCCCTATGGTGTACCGTATTTTTCAGAGTATAAGACGCACCTTTTTCCCCCCTAAAAGGGGGTGAAAATTTAGGTGCCTCTTATACACCAAATGTTGCCCCGCCCACCCACTGGCCCCCACCCTTTGGCCTGTGCCTCGCAGCAGTTACTTTCTTGCAAGCAAACAGCAAGAAAAAAACAGCTCCTTTCAGCTTCAACATAGATTAATCAGCACAAGTTGATTAGATCGGCCTCCCGACTCTCAGCTGATTTGCTTTCAGCTGTTTTGCGCAGGGCTCTGCTGCTTGCTGCAAAGATTGCTGGAGCAGATTTTTTTTTCCTTGTGCTAATCAAGCTATGATGAAAACGAAAATAAAGCAGGCTGTTTGCTGTTTGCTGCAACAAGGCAAAATTAGGCAGAGGCAGAGACTTTTTCTTCTTTTTCCTCACCAAAAAAGGTAGGTGCAAACAATGGGAAATTTAGGGCAAAAGAGGAGAGTTCAAGATTTTAAACACAAAAGAAAAAAAGGAAAAAGAAAAAGGCAAAAATAAAAATGGGAAGGAAGAAAAAGAAAAAGAAATGAAAGAGAAAAATGTTATAAATATTTAGAATTGAAATATGAATAATAGTAAGAAATAAATGGGAAATCATGATTGTAAAAATGAAATAAATAATAATTGGAATATTTGTCTTTGTAGTTTTGAAATCTAGACAATGATAAGTTTTTATTTTTTTTTAGAAATATGAATAAGTATAAACTGTAACAATTGAAATACCTTTAATGGTATATGGTGGTGAAAGTAAAAAGGATTAAATTATAGCTTGGATAACAGCTAGAACATTTTTAAATTTAATTAGGGAAATTGTAATGATTAAAATATTTTTAATTATATATATTTTTTTGGTTTATTTGGATTTATATTTGGATTTATATTGTGATGAAAGTAGAAATGATTAAGTTGTGATTTGGAGAATTATATGGGCAAAACTATGTGGGTTATTGGGAGAGTTTAAGATGTGAAAATGAGTAACTTAAGAGGGGAAAATTATTTGGTTTATTATTGGTAAATATAATTGATTTGTAAGAAATTGGATTGCATGGAAATAATTGGAATATTCATGTTCATATTGATTAATATAAAAAAAGATAGTTATATAATTAATTGATTTATATTAAAATGTTGAATTTGTATTAAACAATTGTAATATTACATAATTAACCAATGTGAGGTTGGATATAAAAATAGATGACAGTGGGAAGGGATATAATATAGAATAGAAGGGAAAAATTGAATTTGATTAAGATTAGAGATGAGGATGAAGGGTAATATTGGTTTTTTTTAAAAAAAAAGATGAGAAATAAATATGGCAAAAAGAAAATATAGAAATTGTAAATTTAATTGAAATGACTAAACAATGTTTAAATTTGTGAACCAGCCAAATTGTTCTGTCCCCGTCTCACACACGCACACAAACAGACAGCCGGGGGTTAAATAAACTGGCAGACAACCAATTCTTCCGATAAGAAGCTTGGCAGCAACCCAGTAGCTGCTTGCCAAGAACTTTACTCACAAACAAAATACACACAGTCAAGAATTGTCCAGTTCGTAAAATAAATCCAATGCCGATAATGTTGTTTCCAAAGATGCAATGTGACTTGATAGTAGTTAGTTTTGTCTGTCACAGAGTCTGAATGGCCACCTTACCCCCTTTTATACCCTGTGGGGTGTGGTCCAGTGACTCAGCTTAATCTCTGGCACGCCTTTTCTTCTGTTGCGGGCGCTTATCTCTGCGACGCTGCCGAGGATCCAGCCAAGACTCATTTCTCTCATCACTGTCCACCTGTGGCTGCGTGGACGTGCTTGGCCCTGGCCCTATCTCTTGCTCTTCGGCGGACACCGAAGGCATTGCCAGAGAGGAGGGTCCTGGAGAGGGAGGCCTTGCCAACTCCTCTCCTTCACTCTCAGAGTCCTCTCCTGCCGATGACACAGACTCAGGTAACGGAGCCACAACACAAATACTCTGTTCAAAGAAAATACATTGTACAGTATGTTTGTATGTGTGTTTGTCTAAAAAATTTTAAAAAAACTTTAAAAAAAAAACAACAACCAAAAAAGGTAGGTGCGTCTTATACTTCGAAAAATACGGTATCTGTTCACCATGTTAAATGTTACAGAAATCAGAGTTTTAGTGGTATATGGATAGATGTTCCAATTTATTATCTGATATTGTGTTTTTGCTACGCTCCCTTCTGACCTGTCTTGCAGCCCTCTGTATTTGTTATTTGTAGAGGGATCCAAACTTAAGTAGTTCAATTTTTTTTCTTAGAAATTTTAACGAGTGCATCCCCAGGAAGTAATGAATCGAAGAAAATTAAACAAGACTTATACTACTATGATCTAGTCCAGTACTGTCTACTAGTCCTTAAGAAAGATTATACAAAAGTGCCTGGAGGATGGACTACTGCTGCCCAGATAGCAGAGATATTAAGGTAAAAATACTGCACAGTTACACAGCTGTATTCCTGCTCTAATAACTCTGTATTAGCCCGTGGCTATACTATTTGCAAATTACTGAGGGATTTTTTTTTTCTTTTCCTTCTCAGTCAGTGTTGTGTAGGTCTTGAGGTGAAAACAGAACGTGAAGAGTTTTACAGTAAACTGCTTCCTTCTGCAGTAGACAGCCTCCTCTTTTTGGGAAGGCGTTTGCAAGCACAATTTGTTCGGGCAATCAAGGTATTTGAGCCATTTTGTAATATCTTGACATACTAATACAGGCAGTCCTAGACTTACAACAGTTCATTTAGTGACAGTTCAAAGTTACAACGGCACTGAAAAAAGTGACTTAGGACAGTTTTTCACACGACTGTTGCATCATTCCCATGGTCATGTGATCAAAATTCAGATGCTTGGCAACTGGCTCATATTCATATTCATATTCTTGACTGTTGCAGTGTCCTGGAGTCATATGATCACCTTTTACAAACTTCTGACAAGCAAAGTCAATGGGAAAATCAGATTCACAGCAACTCTATTACAGTGATGCACTTAACTGTGGCAATAAAGGTTGTAAAATGGGACAAAGTTCACTTGTTAACAAGTGAATTTTACTTTACCCTTAGCAACAGAAATTTTGGACTCAATGGTGGTCATAAGTCGAGGACTACCTGCATAGAAAAATGTTGATATTGGCAGGTGAGGGTTCCCACCTGTTCTAATACCTGGCCTAAAAGAAAAAGAAAGGCACATTCTCTCTGAGAATGTCTGAATCTCTTTCAGATGAACAGAGGATATTGTTGCAGCAAAAGGTGGAAAGCTGTATCAAACTGCACCCTGTAAGTCAGTAATACCTGGCCTAAGTGACACTTACCAAGAAATAATTTCTGTGCTAGACTGTTACCAAAACTGTGCATTGTCCCTTTTTGATAATGCATGATAATACTCTGCTTGACAATATGGACAAGGAAATTGTTGAACTTAGGTTACTATGAAAATACATCACATATAGCTCATTAATCGTTTATTCAGAGTAACAGAACATAGAATTGTGGCAAATATTAGACCTGCCTCTGGCTGTAGGCTGATGCTACAGTAAATGTTGCCAAGGCAGATATTCTGCTGTTGTCTCTTTATGTATTGTTTTCCTTTTGCAATGTATCTGTACTTACATTTTCAAGTGATGAGAGTAATCGATACATAATACGGTAAATTCTAATAATTGTATTTGTCCATTTATTTGCATGTTTCTGATAAAACAAAGAACAGAAACTAATAAAACAGCATTTGCTTTGCAATATTTTTAATACCTGAAAAATACATACTACTAACAGATTTCACAAAATGCTCACACTGCATCTAATTTATGGCTGTACAGACATGTAGTTTCTAATTCAAAACACAATAAAAGTATTCCAGTTGATTTAGCATTAACATTTCTTCCTCCCTTAACACTTAATGACATATATCAGCTTTCAACCTAAATTGAACTACATCTTTCATCAGCCTCAGTATCATTCCTAATAGGAATCATGAAAGTTGATGTCCCAACCATATTAAAGGTCACAAATTCAGTAAAAATAAAAATACACAACATTCCATGTTTTTAAGATAATTGTGATGTACAGTACACTTTTGCGTATTAGTTATTGCTAAGAGACATGCTGGATCCTGCAAAGAAATACCTTATACTTGGTTGGAACCAGGTGTGAAATGCTACCGGTTTGCTCTGGTTTGGGCAAACCAGTAGTGATAAAAATTAAAAGCGAAAAAAAAAAAGCAAACTGGTAGTAAAAAAAAAAAAGCTACCAGTTCGGGCAAACCAGTAGTTTAAAAAAGCTGCCGGTTCCTCCGCACTGGTATTTCTGACGATTAGCTGTGCAGCAGGGTTTAGCTTTGCTAGAAAGCAGGAAATACTGCTTTCTAGCAAAGCTAAATCGCGCACCATAGCTGATCCCCCCCCCCGCTGTTCTACTTACCTTCCCATGCCTCCTTTTGGCACGTACTGTGCATGTGCACACACGCAGCATCCACCAAAAGGAGGCTTGGGAAGGTAAGTAGAACAGCGGGGTGGGGGGGAATCAGCTGTGCAGCGGGGTTTAGCTTTGCTAGAAAGCAAGAAATACTGCTTTCTAGCGAAGCTCAATCGCGCACCACAGCTGATCCCCCCCTGCTGTTCTACTTACCTTCCAAAGCCTCCTTTTGGCGCGTACTGTGAATGCTTGCGCGCACACAGCACGCGTAATGTGCGCACTGCATGCACACATTTGGCATGCGGGGTGCATGCACGGCCAGTGAACCGGTAGCAAACTGGTTCGGATTTCACCACTGGTTGGATCAGTCTCAGAATAAGAAGGAAAAAGATTATTTTCTTAAGGTGCCTATGCTGACACTTAAGTAGATCCCAGTCCCTTTCTCAGTTTTAGAAGAATATCATCTTTTTAATAAGTATAGCTTGAGGGTATAATCACTATTTAATTTATGTTTTTCAAAAATTTTAATCATAAGTTTTCCTTTATGTTTTCATTAAGGATGAAAAAAGGAATGAATTTCTACATTGTTTCAGGACAGTGACTGATGCCATCTGTTGGTTGTGTAGAGGTCACATCCATCTAGTAGAAAATGGTAAGGGAAGAAAAGCCCTTGAATAACAAGCCAATGAATAACATTCATTGGGTATGAATGTTATTATAGTTTCTGATTCACCTGTGATCTGCATTTAGAGGGTTGCTGTTAGCTCCCACTCTCCTCCCCTGAAATAAAATTTAGCATAGATTGAACTTCTGTTTGAAATAGATTTCCTGTTTTTGCACTAGTGCTTCAAAATAAACACTTCCAGCAATTGCTGACAACTGATGATGCTGAAACAACAACCCAGACTCTGTCACTCTTGCAGAATATTTTAAGGACCAATAGGTAATTATATACCAAAGTGTATCTTTTTAACATTAAAAACAATTAGTTTGAAATTCATCCTAAAATATGAATAGCTCCTCCAGGTTAATTAGCTTTTCATCTTCATAATTCCATATTCTTCATTCTAAAACAAGAGATACAAGATTATGGCTATAGTTTAAAGCTAGCGTCCTCCCCCCCCCCTTTATTTTTTTGTTAACTGGTGGACATGGTTGGCATGTTGGACATAGGTGGAGGCTTTCACAAAATGAATGCTGAGAGAGGTGCGTCCCTATTCATGAAATGATTATTGCAGGGATGTAGCCGGATATAGAGCATCTGTTGGGAAAAAAAATGGTGCCTGCCAATACTGTCCTTGAGATACTCCTATTATTTTTTCTCAGTAGCTCTTGGGAGCCAGTGTAGAACATTGCCAACTGAAGCATCAGACGGCTTCAGTTACCTATTATTTCTCTGTTCACAGGATGCTCATGGGGCTCATTTGCAACATGCCACCTTCTCATTTATTACATTTTTTAAATTGTAAAAGGCAGATGGGGTGGGAAACCTGACATGCATCAAATAAATGGATATTGGAGTCCCCTGACGTTTGAGTTGGTAGAGCCTCATTCAAAGGATTTAGTGTATTTTTATATTACAATATGGTTGGGGTTCGTCTAATCCTGCCCCATTTCCCATCCACAATTTTTATTCCAATATGATTTCCTCTCTTTCTGGATTTCTCAGTAAAGCATTAGTTCAAATAACTGAAGAGGCCCTACACTTCCTTCTGGATGAACTTATTTACAAGATTTCCTCTACCACCAACCCTGCCAGAGGAAATGCAACTGTTAAACTGTTACTTTTGATCACAGAATCTGATGCCCAACTTGTTATCACAGTGAATGCTCGCTACAAAGGTTTGTCCAAAAAAATTGGATTTTGAAAAATATTATAGAATAATAAATGTTGGCATTGAACATTCCTTGGAGTAACTGTAATCCAAACAGTTCGTTACATGTATTGGTTCTCCAGCTTTAGCACTCATGTTATTGATTGTAAAATGTATTAATTGGGCATTGTTTTGAAACAGTGAATATTATGGGTGAAGTCCTGTAAAGGAATCTATCATTATGTATTGTAAAACAGGTATAATTGAAGGACATAATATGTATATATGTTTTATATTGCCATAATCATATACTAGAAAAAGCAATGGATATATTTATTCAGTCAGTCAGTCAGTCATTTATTATGAATATATATACTGCCTTTCACCTGCATTCAGTGCAGGAAGTTTTATTATCATGTCCTGTACAATCAATCCATTAATTAATTAAGCTTTTCTTTGGCTCTTTCATTACTTCTTGCCACTGGTGTACATTTAGTGTGGAACATTCTAACTCTTATCTTAGTATCTGTGCCACTAGTAATTTATAATTGACATCTGTAGGGTGAATAAACAAGCACTTTTTCTTAACCAAGTAGCATATTTATCTTAGCACATCTCATTTATTAAGGGCTACATACTCTTCTAAGCAAGCAATGGACTGGCAAAGGATTTGACAAGAATCTCAATCAATTGCTGGATTTGCTGGATGCAGAAAACTCCAGTTCTTGTGGTCCACAGGTACGACACAGGTATACTGTGTGTTTTGTAGAAAGAATTCTGTGTATGGTGGAGGTAGCTCATGTTAGATCTTACCAGTGTATTCATACGTGTTTCATAATTTCTAATCTGGTCACATAATTGGAATGTGGCTATATGAAGGAGAACTATTGTAGAAGCATTCTGAAATTGTAAGCTTAATTCTTCATAGGGAGTTTGCCATATCTCCAAACCTGGATCAGATCTCTTTCTAATTAAATTATAAACCAGCCTTGGTTGGAATGTAGACTAGAAAATTGTCAAATCAAATAAAGTTCATAGAGAATGTACATTCTTAACATCTACAACCATTTAATTACCACACGCAGTAGTTGAAAAATAAATAAGCTAATTTGTTGATTTCAGAAAATGCATCAAGCAGCGTGTTTAATCCAAGCATCTTGGAGAGGATATCAGACGCGAAAAAGATTAAGGCAGCTTCCAAAAGCTATAACTATCTTGCAAAGGAAATTTAGGTAAAACTCTGGGTTTTTTAAAGTGAAAACAATATTGTATTGTTAAAATGGCTTGGAAAGTAAAGCTACAGTATAAGGATTTTCCAGACCTCCCATCCGGCCAGGGACATCAACATAGGTATGTATTTATTGAATAAAATCTCCATGTGTATGTTTTTTTTAATCTGGAGATATCCAGAGGCTTTGGAGGAATAAACTTATACCGGTATTTAAAGTCACAATAGGCATAATTTCTCTGTGTTGATCTTCTAAGAAGAAACTTGTTTCTGAAGAATTAGAGTGAAAGAATTAGATTAGAATTTCTTCACTCCCTTCTGTATTTATGCATTGTCTGAGGCTTACATATTTTTCCTATTTCTTATTTATTTATTACATTTATATAGTGCCCATCTTATCTAGAGGCAATTTTGTTAATACTACTATGATTAATTCCTTTCTTTGCATTCATGATATTCTGGTAAAGATATGGTGCTGAATTGGAATTATTTTATGGCTTTATATCCCAATTATTTTTATTTGTTAATGTTTTTTTTTTATTGTGGTTGGACTATGCTATAACCATACCCTGGTTTATTTATAAAAATACCAAAAGTTCTTAATTGGTACTTGTTTGAGGAATCCACTAGAGGGCAGATTTCATTCATGGATTTTCAACCCTGCAGATTATTTTCAAAATGAAAATTCCATGCTTCATTGCTACACTACACTCTATATAGTGTAGTGTATACCACTATATAAGGTATAAATTATATTGCCTGATCCCAGCATGCATACATGGAGTATGGAGCACCGGGGAACTGCCAGAGGACTGGAAAAGAGCTGATGTAATTCCCATCTTCAAAAAAGGAAAAAAAATAGATCCAGGAAACTACAGACCTATCAGCCTGACCTCAATAACAGGGAAGATTCTGGAAAAGATAATCAAACAACGAATCAACGAACACCTAGAAGCAAATAAAGTAATAACCAAAAGCCAACATGGATTTGTCAAAAACAGATCATGACAGACTAATCTCATTGCATTCTTTGACAAAGTGACAAAATTAGTAAACCAGAGGAATACTGTCGACATAATGTACTTGGACTTCAGTAAGGCATTTGATAAAATAGACCATAACATACTACCAGATAAAGTAGAAAAATATGGGTTAGTCAGCATCACCATCAGATGGATTCGTAACTGGCTAACCAATCGCACTCAACGTGTAGTCCTCAATGGAACTGCATCTACATGGAGGGAAGTATGCAGTGGAGTACCCTAAGGCTCTGTTTTAGGCCCAGTACTCTTCAACATCTTCATCAATGACTTGGATGAGGGGATAGATGGGGAACTCATCAAATTTGCAGACGACACCAAGCTAGCAAGAAGAGCCAACACTCCAGAAGATAGGCTTAAGATAGAGAAGGATCTTGACAGACTTGAACATTGGGCGCTATCTAACAAAATTAAATTCAATGGTGAAAACAATTAATCAGTGGAACAACTTGCCTCCAGAAATTGTGAATGCTCCAACACTGGAAGTTTTTAAGAAGATGTTGGATAACCATTTGTCAGAAGTGGTGTAGGGTTTCCTGCCTAAGCAGGAGTTTGGACTAGAAGACCTCCAAGGTCCCTTCCAACTCTGTTATTCTATGCTAAATAAATAATTTGTGTATATGTATGTGCATTTTAGTCACTCTTGACTCCAGGGGACTGCCTAAACTAATCCCTGCAGTTTTCTTGGTAATATTTTCAAGAGTAATTTGCTCTTGCAATTTTCCTGGGCCGAGATAGAGAGTGACTGGCTCACAATCAACCATCTGGCTTTATGCCCTAAGTAGAATTAGAACTCACTGTGTCCTAGTTTCTTGCCTGGTACTTTAACCACTATGCCAAAATGACACTCTCATATACATAAGTGTATGTGTGTGTGTTAAAAGAATGCTTTTGTTTACTCTTCATATGATTCTTCTCAGAAGTGCTTAATTGCCATTGCTGAAAACAGCTGAAGTAGATCTTGCTTTTAGATTCAACTAAGTAAACTAAGGTTTACTATCACATACTAGCATACCTCATTAAGTACTATAAAATAATATGGGACCAGAGGAAGACACGGCCATGTCTTCAAAATGGAAGGGCAAGGAGGGCAGGAGTCTAGGCAGTCACTGATGAGTTTATTTTTGATATTCAGAATTTAGAATAGGTACTAAACTGGGGCCTAAAAAAAACCCCACAAGAATTACCTAGAGATTGCAAAATTAATCAAAAATAATGCCGTTCCTTTAAAAATAGCCCAGACCTCCCCAGATAAAAAAGATTCCCAAAAATATGGCTTTGTCCACTCTGGGGAGGATTTGTTTTGGCTATGTGTTGTGGAGCAATCTATTTCCTTTTTTCCTCCATCAGGCAATTAAGAGTGAATGTCAGTAATACATTAAGAAACAAATAACATTGCAATTAATTGTCCTTAATTGCTTAAAGGAGTTTAAGCAGAGCTGAATGGCCACTTCTCAGGAACACTATAGTAAGAGGCAGGAAGCTGGACTTCATGATGTTTGAAGTCCCTTAACTCTTTCTGTCTACAAATGGCTAGGCAACTTTGGTCTGTGGAAGAGCAAATGGCAGAAATTCTCATGACTTAGCCCTAAACTGTGCTAAAACTGGAAACAGTTTAAATGTTGAAAACAGCATTTTCAGTGGGTTGTTGTTTTTTTACTTGTTTATAGAGCTAAAAGAGAAGAGGAATTACAAAGTTTAAAAAGACAGAGAGAAGAAGAGTGTCTCCGTCAACAACTGCAGCTTCAGAGACAAAGAGCCATGAGGCTGTTTCATGAGCGGCAGCTGACATTATTGGAAATTGTCCATGCAGGTATAGTTATTACAGAACCATGAGGAACCATTAGGGGACACGTATCCCCTTCACTTTAATTTTGATTTTTTTTTATCTTTGCTTTATTCCCCAAGGTGACATCATTGATACTCTAAAGCAGGGGTCCCCAACCTTGTGAACCTCAGGGACCACCAAATTCAGAATTTTAAATCCCTCAGACCACTAATACGAATCTCTCTCTGATTCTCTCTTTCATTCTGTCTTTCTCTCTCTCTCTCTGATTCCCTCTCTTTCATTCTCTGTCTCTTTCTCTCACTCTCATTCTCTCTCTGATTCTCTCTCATTCTCTCTCTCTTTCATTCTGTCTCTTTCTCTCTGTGTCTCATTCTGATTGTCTCATTCTCTCTGATTCTCTTTCATTCTCTCTCTCTCACCCACTCTTTCTTTCTCTCATCTCTCTCCCCCTTTCTCTCATCTCTCTTTCTCTCTCCCACATTCTCTCTCTGATTCTCTCTCTTTCATTCTCTGTCTCTTTCTCTCTCATTCTTTCTCATTCTGATTCTCTCATTCTCTCTGATTCTCTCTTTCTCTTTTTCTCTTTTATTCTCTGTCTCTTTCTCTCTGTGTGTCTCATTCTGATTCTTCCTCATTCTCTCTCTCTCTCTCTCATTCTCTGATTCTCTGTCATTCTCTCTCTCTCTCACTCTTTCATTCTTTCTCTTTCCCCATCTTTCTCTCATCTCTCTCCCCCTCTTTCTTTCTTTCTTTCACTCTCTCCCACTTTCTCATTCTCTCTCTCTCTTTCATTCTCTCTGATTTTCTCTCTGTCATTCTCTTTCTCTTTCTCTCTCTCATCTCATGGACCAGCCAGTATCTTGGGGCTGAGAGGAAGTCAAGTATCTCCCCGAGAGACCAAGGTGCACGGAGCACCAACAAGGGCCAGAAGAAATGGCTGCGAGATCCAGCAAGAGACGAAGCTTCACTCCCGCTCTGGAATATGGAGCAAATCTCCATCCCTTGCCCTTCCCTTGCCAGGCGAGGAGTAACTGGGAAGGGAGGGCGAGGGGCAGGGACAGCCACTGGTGGGTTCAGAAGACAAGAAGCCACAACAGGGGGAAGAAACAGCCCGGGGTTGCCGCCACCCGTTGCTTCGACCCACCTGCACCATTACCTCATTCCAGCTGGCGAGGGCTGAGTTGCAAGTTGCACAAACCTCCCTCTACAGTGGAGATTTACAGCCCCACCATGAGCTGCCTAGCCAATATTCCAGAGCTCTAGTCACAGGACTGGCCATTTCTCATCCTGGAGCAGCTCCTCCACCCAGGTGCGCCGCGGACCACCGCAATTTTCTCACAGATCACTGGTTGGTGACCACTGCTTTAAAGGACTTTTATAATTTATGATGGATCTATTATCAAAGGAATAGGGCAAAATGTGTAGTAAAAAGTTGACTAACAAAGGCATAATTCAGGATAGGTGCATTAAAATGTATATGAATCATACAGTACATGTTGTATTTGGTATAACATCTATATAATGCACAAATAGAGGATGGGGCTAGCACAATAATAATGTATTATCAAATATTTAGGTATTATAAATGAAATCACATCTGTAATAATCATGTTATAATATTTGCGGTCCTGTCGTATTAAAACTTAGAATTCAGTTGCAATCTCTGGGTGGAGTACAAATTGGGGGTCTATATCAATTCTGTGATGTGATTGTGCATATCCATGAGGTAGCAGATAAGCTTGCTTTGCCTAGATGGCTATGGTCTACAAAATGATGGTGCAAGTAACTATAGTGGTTTTCTGTTTTAAAAAAATGTTTTACTCTAACCCTGTATGGTTTCTCTTCTGCATTTTTAATCTAGCTGGAATGAAATTCAAATCTCTGCTTGTGTGAATTCTGATTTTCTAATAATGAATATATGCTCTTTATCTCCCAGGTCAAATAGATAAGCATATGCATGAAATGAAAGAGAAAGCAGCCCTAACCATCCAAAGATACTGGAGAGCATTTAAAGCAAGGAGAAATTTTCATCAGCAAAAAAGAAATCTCAAGGAATATAAAGCAGCTGTCCTCATTCAGAGAGCGGTCAGTATGTAAATCAACTGTTGGTATGATACAAAACATTTTGCATCAGTATATTAAAAAAAAAAAACATTTCAAATTCAGGACCTCCCCTGCATCTTCTAATTTAAATTTGTAAATTAAGATGTTCATGGAACACTGCTGTCTACAAAAATCTAAGTACTTTATTAAAAGCAATGTTTCAGAAGGTCTGGTCTGCAAGACTTACATTGGAACAGTATTTAAATAGCATATTTAAAACTATTCCTGTTTTTGTAATCTTGCTACCAGTTAGTCAAATTATTCCTTACGTCAGTGATGCTCTAAATTAAGTGGCTTGAACCAGGCTGTCATTATTGAAGTAAATCTTGTTCTAGTTTTATCTGCCTGAAAAAAAGGTTCAAGAGGGGGGAAAAAAAACCCTGTGATTTTGTCACAACTTTTTTTTTTTTTAATTTGATTTATATGCCGCCCTTCTCCGGAGACTCAGGGCGGCTTACAATGCGTTAAGCAATAGCCTTCATTCTTTTGTATATTTATACAAAGTCAGCTTATTGCCCCCACAACTGGGTCCTCAATTTACCTACCTTAGAAAGGATGGAAGGCTGAGTCAACCTTTAGCCTTGGCGAGTTTCGAACCTGCAGTAATTGCAGGCAGCTGTTCTTAATAACAGGGTGCTTTAGACCACTGTACTACCAAGGCAAAAATGCTGCTGTAGATACTAATTAGCAAAGAAAATACTGAGGTACATTGATTCTTGATATCTTTTACCAAGGATATTCTTTTTTTTTTATGGATTTATGGACTTCCTACATAGTGTGTTGACCAAAGAAAACCCTAAATTTAATATTTCTTCTTCAACCCAGTAATAAGTGGCAATTCTAAATCTAATCTCTGTAATTACTTTATGGTTCAAATAAGTCCCTTCTTGATGTCTTTTTTAAAACGTGAAGGCGCAACATTAGCTGCATCTGCAGCTCTAATGTTTTCCCACCAGTTCAATTTCAGGACTTACTAGAATGAGTTGTAAAGAATGAGTGTCATTCATGGAGGATTAGGGCTCATGGCCAGCATTACAGGATCCATCTCCTTTCCCGTGCGTGAAGAGGGTATGGAGAAAACTGCTGGGTCCAGGATATGGCAGTTGTTTTAGGAAGATACACTAAAAATGTTCTAACATACGTAGCTGTTTAAATGTGATCCATCAGGATTGGTCTTGCATTGAAAATAGCATTGATGTAACATTTCGTTTTCTAAAATTTCCATGCTCACTGAGAAGGTATTCCATGAACCTGACCTACGTAAATATTAAGATTCTGTAAAGGGTTGACACTTTTTATTAATATTTTGTTTCAATAAGGTGCTTAAATTCTTGGAAAAGAAAAGAAGAAAGGCATATTCTCTCTGGAAACAGCCTGAATCTCTTTCAGATGAACAGAGGATATCATTGCAGCAAAAGGTGGAAAGCTATATCAAATTGCACCCAGTAAGTCATCATTACATCCCTATCCCCTGGATGGTCTCAAAAGTGTTTTTTTCTTCAAAAGGCAACTGGACTGTTTTTTCCTTGAGGAAGAAGAAGAAGATGTTTTGCTTCTCATCCAAGAAGCTTTGGGCCTTTGAAGCATCCCACAGTCATATGACTACATTTTAAATAGTTTTGCTGAAAACTGGCATTTACATCTGGTTTCCGCACCCATAGTAGACCATTGATTCACTTAAGGGCCACATTCAGTTGATGACCACTGTGATTTGCTTAATGACCTTTACAAAAAACTTTGTAAAATCAGGTTGGTCATGTGATTGACCCATTTTACAGCTATCAAGAGTTACTACCATGATAGGCAGGCTCCATTACAGTCATAACTTGAGGACTACCTGTAATAGCTTTACAGCATTGTCTTCAAATCTTGAAGTTATAATCCATGTACATATTTTCTTTAATTCTATTCCCTTTACCTAATAAAACATGCCAATAATCTGTAAATTTTTATAGCTATATAAACTGAAACTATGCCATGGATAACCTGCTTTGCTTTTATTTGATATGGGAAACATAAAATATTTGGTAGGGTTGTTTGGGTCTTTTCTTTAATCTAATAATAGGAAGTTGCTTCTTCCTGAACCTTAATTAAGAAACGAAATTAATTCAGTGATGGATCAGTGGCTTCAGAGAGAAAACATAGAAGCACAGTGATTAGATTCACCAGTTCCCAAGGAATGCAAATGTTGTCCTGCAGACCCTTACAAAGGTTTGAAGCTGATAACTGTTAATGGTGACAGAGACTGTAATTTTTCTCCAGGCTTCTGCAATGTCAGAAGAAATGAGCAGAGAACTTCATCATCAAGCCCAGGAAAAACTAGCCCACTATATGCTGAGAAAAAGAAAAGATCAGAAAGCAAAACAACATCGAGAGGCTTTGCTAGCCCAAGTTCACACAGATGTGGATCAATTGTTAAGTATGTGTCTTATCTTATTTTGGTTTTGCATTGATTGTCTTCCCAGGTTAGCTCTGATGTGGTGAATGCTGATTAATATCACACCTGAATTATTCAAGTAGACACTACTTCACCCAGCTTGAATTTTCTTCAGAGATCATCATTCCTGTGTAAATTATGAATTCACATAGCCTGTTGATGCTTAAGTATTATGGTTCTAAAATTCTATTTTTCACATTGACCATTATCCTACCCATGCATATGGAGGTGCTGAAAGAATTACCATGAACATTTTGGCAAATATATCATATGCTTTCAGTTTGCAGTTTTGAGCTGTTCTAATGTTTTCATAAACACATGATCACACGCATATGATCTTAGCACTCTTATTCTGGAGGAGACTAGAGGACCCATAGATACATCTTTCATTTATTTAGCAGAGTGGTAGTTCCATTCTGGCACATGTATCTGTATCCAGTCCTTGTGATTATCTGGCTGATAGACAGAACAGCAACAGGAGCAGTGCATCACCTTGGTGTATGCTGAACCTGATGGCCCTGAAAGCCAGCTGGACTTTGGGCCACTCACTCCCTTTCAGCCCAACTCACTTCACAGGGTTGTTGTAGAAAATAGGAGGAGGAAGGTGTGTTGGATATGTTTACCTCCTTGAGTTATTTGTAAAACAATAAAAGCAGGATATAAATAAATTTATATTATGTATTGTATGTATGTATTGTATGTATGTAATGTATGTAAACACATACATATATGATACATACATACATTTGTATATTTTATATATATATATATATAAAGAACTGGAAAAGGAAAGATTATAAAGAAGCTGTTTCCAATCTTCTTGACAGCAACATTTATAGATATATTTTACCCTCGCTCTCTCCCAGGTTATATCATAATTTTGTTCTGTCCCTAAACTATTTCTATTTCTGTCCCTAAATTTTTCTAAGTTCAAACCAATAAATTATAAGTTCTTTTCTTTTTTTAGTAATATGTCTACAAGGGCTTCCCAGTCATTAGTAAATGTAATTATTGATCTTTCTCTAATCAAACAAATTAATTTTGCCATTTCTGCTAGTTCAGTATGTCTAATATTTTCCACAATATTCTTCAGAAACAACACTAGAGGCTTTTTGTGTTAGAAAATTCAAGTGATACTTTCCCCATGAGAATAATTTATGGTCAGTTTTGGCCCACTCTGTTATTATATTACCTGTCAACACATGCTCTCTGTTATTAGTCCCATCCTTGACAATTGCTTCCATGTAGAAATTTTAGCCTGTAATATAACCAATGTTGTTTAGTTCTTCAGGAGTGAATAGACTTGCCTTTTAAAATGTTGGTTATAGTTTTGCTTCTATCATTTTCAGTCTTCCCTAAATTTGATCTCTACTTCCAAACCATATACTTATAACATAGCATATTTTCATCTAAGATAAAACATAATAAATAATCGGGGCAGGGGGAGAGCTTTTTATTGTTTTCTACCACAAAATAAGTAGTAAAATGTACTATACTTTTAAAGGATTTGCTGATAAAATTCAATTGGGCTCTAAAACCTGAAAAATTAGTTTCAGATTAAATGTAGTTTGTTCTAATCTTTTAAAGCAAGTTGCGATCATAAATGAATCTTATGATAGCAAATTACATATGTTAGACATAAACTCTTATACATTCAATCTTATTTATATACAACCTTACTTCAAACTGCCAAGAAAAAACATTATGATTTTTATTTATCATCTTTTGATCTGGACAACCACTAATTTCTCACCCTTACATGCTTCCCTCTGTTGTCTTTGGTTTCTTTCCTTTCACAAGTGTTATGTAGTATGCACTTTACTTGTTAGAACTTGCTTCGGTGTACTTTAGCTGCATTGCTCCTATATGTATTTCCTATTGCATCACTGTAGGATGCTACTTTGAAAACAAGATGATAAAAACTGCAAATATAGAGAAGGTTAACCAAGTCTTTTAAAGAATGACATGTATTTTTGCCATAGGTGCTCCAAGTCTCTCAGAATGTACCATGAAGGATCTGAATGTCTTTATGAGCAGATCAGTTCCTGTGGTAGCTAAAGCCAAACAATCCCATAATACAATATTAAAATATATGCAGTGGCCCTGGTGGAAGAAACTTGAAGAAGACTTCTTTAAAGAAGAGGTTGATTCAGTGGATCCTGCAACTGCTGAATTGGAGACTTTATTCATCGGTGGAAGCAGAACATGATTATTATACAACATATTCTAAAGAAGTAATTGTGCACTTTTTCTCCCATGATTTCCCCCCAAAATGTATTAACTATTATCTTCTGAATTCATAATAAAATTCTACATTCCAGATATTGAACTCTGTGTAGAAAGTCTGAATCTGACTGCTCAGATAATTTCAGATGATCTGTAGAAGTGTATTGTATACATTTCTATACACTAAGAATTGTATAATTTTGACTTTTTTAAATGACATTTAAAACTGGATGCTGTAGATTTAGAACTATGGGTACACAGAATAAACAAGGAGGGAGATCCCAAATTATCATAGATGTATGCATATGTGTTGGGGAATAGCTTTTCTTGTGAATAATCATCCTGTGTTCATAATATAGAGTCTTTCTGCCTGTTTAATTGTTAAGATAGCATCTGAATTTGAATATAAGCCTTTTGGCTGCATGCACTTTACCAGATGTGCTTGGTGATTCCTCAACTCCTCTCATAGACACAGAAAAGCTCTATTCTTTTAAAAGACAAAAACAGAATTCCAGACTTGTGAAGCAAGAGGTTTCCGTATCTAAACTAGGAAAATAAATAGAGTGTTCTGAATCACCCCAGCAGGATTCAGATTATTTTAAATCCTTTGTTACAGAAATCAGTACTGTAATTGCTCTAGTTAAGTCATTGCAATGTTTTAATTTATTCTGCCTGATTTAAAAGCCTTGTTCTCTCCCCTTCTTTATTTCTGCATACTTAGGACATTCTGAGTAATTTCAGACTGAATTTAAGATTTATTTAATGTCTAGGATGATGACAAATTTTCAAAACCATCTCTTTCTCAATATCTCTAATTATAGTCGACTGGGACGATTGTGTTTGCTCAGAGTATTGAATGTGTTTTTGTAGATCAAATTCATATATCTTTTGAGTTACTTAAATAAACATCTTTTTTTAACTTTGTTGTGATTTATCGCCCAAAAGCAGTGGGAAAGATTGGAGCCAATAGTCACACTCAACTTGTATTACAAGATGTATTGTAGAAATTAAACATTTTTTCCATGTTGTCTCTTATTTACCATTCTCATAAGACTGAGTTTAGGGGGAGGACATCAAAAGAGACACTGCCTAGAAAATAGGTGGTGACACGGAAACTTTCAAATTTGACAGGATGTTTAGGTTAGTGTTAAGGGGCAGAAAAACCCTTGCATGCTACTGAAAAATGGGGATACACTTCTCTTGAGCAGCTATTAGAAGATATTTTGCAGATTGTTAGATTCCAAGACTTGTGCCAAAGACTACAGAAGTCATCTCAAGCACTCAATGGGATCCATCTATCTGCTTGAGCTCAGGACATGAGAAGTACAAGCTGAGATGGAATTTAAGAGGATAGAATAGAAGAAAGAGGAGAAAATTAAAATAATGGAGCTATAAGAAAAATTAAAAGTTAAACTGGGGAAGAATTAACCATGCCAGTTAGTTAGAAACAAACTGAAGTGTAAAGTATCCTCTGCAACCAGTCCAATACTCCCAGAAGTGTCAATAGAAAAGTTTTGAGAATACAGGGAAAGTAGGGATGCAGGCCACTTCTAGAGTATTTTGAAGATTCATGCCTAAAAAGTCAGGGAAAACTTAGTATACACATTTTTGAGACTATGTTCCAAGCTGACTGTCCTATGGTTTGGCTGCTGTAAGAAACTGCACTTTTCAAGACTGTGGTGAAATCATAGATAGGACTGGCATCAGAAAGTATAAAACAAAGTTCTGGACATTGTAGTGGAATTGCCCATTTGCTCACAAAGTTATAAGAATATAAAATACCTGATGCAAGTATATGGGAGCCAATATAGTCAAGGTCATTAAGTCATTAACATTTAAACAATTCATGACCGATCTATCTGACCAGATTTATGATGAAGTCATTCTAATGGGACTTAAGATATTAGATGGTTCAGAAGCTGGCAAACCTCTTGATGATGTGAAAACAGGACAATACAACCATCCTAAGATATTTGTAAGGTGGGAGGAAATCTAAACAGGATTAACACAGAGGCTACACCACACCTACCACTAGAATATCCTACCAAAGCACTATCTGATCCACTGCCACCAGCAGAGGGCAAAAACATCCAAAACCTTCAAATTTGTAAAAGTGGGACATATCAACAGGGACCACGAAAGCCCAAGTAAACTAAACTGAACTTAAAAGCTATGCACCAAAAAAAACCCTTTCTAATCAAGAGTTCCCTAAATTCAGTTATAGATGCTACTCCACTCACGAGGGAGGATAGAGGATGAATATCCAACAGTAGCCTGAAGAAAGTGGAGCCATGATCTCTACTATACTGCACACTCATCACTTGTCAAAGACCAGCGCACAGTCAAGGTCTTAGTTTTAATGCTGTTTGCAAGAGAAAAACTGACACAGCACTTGTAAAACTACATTTTTAGTGTAAAGACTGGATTAATTTAATAGGTTGAATTCAATATTTAATTTCTTGATTGGAATTTGGTAGGATTCTGACAATCATGAGACTTTGAATTACTGTATAGACATAGATTCTGGCCTTCAGTTCCACCATAAAAGATGCTCGAACAGGCCAAAACCAAAAGATTGCAGTCTCATGCTAAATACAAATACTCATCAAGAGAGAGAGAATAGATTTTATCTGCAGAAAACCAGGATAGTAACCACCCTTAATTTTAATTATATGAAGCTTACAAATAGGTAATATACATCACCTATTTGTTTTCTGTTGATTTTAGTCCAATGTTTGCCGCCAGGGTCAAGGTTACATAAATCAGTATAATGTATAAATAATAAAGCACACAATTTTGTATTCCAGAAACAGTAAATCACTGAAACTAATTATAATAACACATCAACTTACTTTATTTGCTGCTTATATTTTAGGACATGTAAAAACTTTTTGAGAGTTAACTGGAAGAAGGTTTATGGCAGATTGACTCTTCACTCTCTGGTGCTATAAAGTAGTGCAGTGCTATAAACCAGGCTGCTTTTTTCCTTTTGATACTCCACCCATAATCTCCTTTGTTTTATATACTATACTGAGGTTCAGTGCTATGTATTCTAATATTCAATATTGTCCTCATAGCATTCCTGTATCAAGAACTTTTCTAAGGTGTCCTACTTACGCCATTTTCTTCAAAAGAAATAGCCTCTGTGTCAAATGTTGCTGTGTTAAATAAAGGCAAAAATCTTATCAAAAATCCAGCTATGGTCATGCTATTGGCCTCTATAAATTATTACCACCGAAGTAAATTATGAACTTCCTTTTGACAATGTACAATTGGATAATGGAAATTCCATTTTTAATCCCCCTTTCAGTGCTTAATTAAAGATCCCATAATGTCAGTAGAGGTCTCCTTATAACACCTATTTTTCATCAACGTAAACTTGATTTGCTATTCTCCAGTGCTAGAAAGGCCATTTAATCTGTGAAGAACCACATTATGTAATTAATAATTTTCTGTTCTCAGCAACCATATGATCCATACAACCATAACTGCATTAAGTTTGTTCCAGCCAAACCCAATGCAAATTGAAGTAATGGTCCTTAGTATAAAGATGGGCTATTGAAAAATTAGATTTCCCTTACATTTTGAATTATGATGTTATAAATAATCTCCAAGCTAGGTACACATGATGAAATCCAAGTTTACCTGTAATTTGGCAAAATAATGGTTAAGGTGCTTCTATATTACCCATCATCCTATCACAAGGTTACTGAGTAACTGCTTCACTATCAACCCATTAATCCCTGTGGCAGTCGTGTTTCAGCCAAAATCCTTTTCCTTTCAAGACCAAACTCCTTGCTCTTTATTCTACACCAGTTTGCATCCAATTTTTCTCCATTTGTTGTTATTTTTAAAAATGTATTGGTGCAATATCATGAAATTAACTGATTTGTATTTGCATTTCACTGTTTAATCCTATTGAACATTTAAATAAGGTGATACAAAGTCTTTTCGCTGCAATTTATTGCAGAATGCAAATCCTACAGAGCATAATTTGATAACGCAGGAAGAGCAGTTATAGGAGAAGGAAATAAATCAGTGTTGTGCATTTATTGAATCATTAGCAGCTTCAGATTCTGGCCAAACAATTTCTTCTTCTTCTCCTTTGAATAAAGTGCTCAATAAATATGGTCTATAGGAAACTTGGTATAAGAAAAATCTTCAAATACTAACAAGTCAGTTACTTAGAATTCTGAGTATGATAAAACCTAAAGGAAACATTGAGTGCACCCTCAAAATACCTAGTATTCCATTTCTTGCTGATACTTCAGGGACAAAAAAAGCCATAATTCAGGAGATGCAATGGCTAAAAGAAAAGAAAAACAATGCCTTGGATTTTTAATGGGCCATAACTGTATAATCATGACATCAGAAAGAAATTGCAATAATCTTTAGCAATGCATTTGTCTTTAATTCAGTGAGGTTCTTGGGTTCATTAATTTTTCTTGGAACATTAGGCAGAAATTGATGTTTCTAATGTTTAAAATGCAAGTAATAAAGGAAGTATAGAATTTAAAATACAAGATATGAATTTAAAAAGGCATGGAAGAACAGGGATGCACCTTACCTCAGATAGCTTCTAGTATTGGACCCTGGGAAGGTTATGCAGACTAAAATGTGTAAGAAGCTACTACATTCAAATCTCTTGTGTTCTGAATCACATTCACCTAGCCTCCCCTTTATTAGATCCAACCAGAATTTTATCCTATGGCTTCATATTCTCAGACTATTTTTCTTCTCAAGAGAATTTCAATTTAATTCTGATCACATGCATAGAATTCTGCCTCCGGGGACAAATAAAAAAGCTTGCCCTACAGGGTCAAGCATTAAGCTCTTCCACGGTTTGTTTAGGCACTGTAATATTTCCTCAGCAGATGCCACAGTACTGTAGCAACTCTGATCTGGAGCTGCTATTAATGAAATGATGAAGACACACAGAGACATTCAGGTGATAGAAGCCTAATACTCCTCCATAAATTCTATGAAGCCTCACTTATGGCTATCTGAGCAACTACGGCTATATTGGTATTTTCATCATGATACATATTGTGTGCATTATATACCTTGTATGGTACATTTTGTAAGACATGCTGGAGCTTAGGTAAAAAGTGAACAAACATGGCAGCCTGAACAGCATTGAATTTTCCATCAATAGGAAATAGCATTGTCTTAAAAATTGACATGTAGACTCTAAATACAAGATAATGCACATTCTAATAAATAAATACTAATGTATTATAATGTAATAATAAATACATGTTCTCTTGGGAATCCTTCAAACCTGGTTCAGCTTAGCACATCAAAGCTCATCAAGGCTAAACCTGGTTAATATTTGAATGCAAGACCACAGGAAATATCATATAGGCAGACTATAGGCAAGTCTGGAACAAATAACCTGCCAAAAGGGAACTTGGACATCCTTGGGGTGTTTGTTTGTTTATTTTTAAATCAAGATGACAAGCATGACTGCAATCCAGTCCTCACTTTCTTTTAATATGCCATACGTATTGCATGTCCATTTGGTTACACTGCCACACCTACTCACTGAAGATTCTGAACCTCCTCAACCTCTCCATATCCCATAGCCCTCACTTCTCAGTTCCCACTCTCTGGAATATAAACTGGGAAGATATGCTTTCGTTACTTTGGCAATTACTTTGCTCAATCATCAGACTCTGCAATTATTATCATGTAGGAGACAGAGGTTAGAAGAGATACATTCAAAATACTGCCCCTTCCCAGCTTTCGTTTTGATAAGTGCTTTTTTAGGAATTCATAGGCAAAGAGTATGCAATTCAGCCTGCTGAAATCCTATGTAGTGTTATTTTTACTTCAAGTGCTCCACCAATGCAAATGCTTTATTTTCAGTCTGAGCTACTAAGCCAATCACACAAGAATCTCAGTAAAGCACTAAACTAAAGCAAGGCCAAGTTTTCCTAAGATCAAAGATCAAGACCATCTTCATCTTTTCTATTGGATACTAGAAGATGTGCTACAATATTTTTTGGAACAAAAAAAGATAGACTTGCTTTATCCAAATTGCTTGTAGGGGCATTTTACTGAAACAGCAAGTATTCTCTGTTTTATCAACTGATACAATTTGTCATCCATGCACACCCTCACACTGGAAGCACTGCTGAGTTATTTTTGTTGCAATCGAAGTGGTGAGCCCTCCCAAAGGATACAAATGAGCCCTCTGCACACAGTGGTTCAAGCAACAAAAGAGTCATAAAACACATCTGGAAATTAACATCATAAAGTATAAGAAGGAAAAAGATCCTTTGTATCACTGGTTCCTGCAATGCAGTTCCATAATTTAAATAAATTAAATTGTTTAGACTCCTATTCAGGAGGCTAAAGGACTAAGAAGAATTAGGCACTGAAAGCAATGATATTAAGGTATCTCAATAGGTTCATCAAACTGACATGTTTCACAACCTTCTTTGGCTACTGTATGAATAAGAATAAAGCTTAGAATAAATGTTTTCCTTAGGAAACGAACAGGAATAGGTATATTTGATCTCTTCACATGAAATGGAAAGAAACTACTTTATTCATACAATTCAATTTTTTTTAATGAAATAAGTTTATTATTTTATGACAAGAACTAAAGGGTAGATGGCTCATGATAAATCCAAATGAAGATCCTTTGACTGAAATCAGATTATGATTGCAGAAAAAGATGAGGCACTGAAATGAAAAATAATAAAGAATGCTGTGGTAAAAAAAAGTGATTTCAGTTGATTTAATCACCCTAATGATCACATCTAATTGAAGATTCCTTGGGAATCTGGATCCTACATGAATGTCTTCAAAAAAAAACATTAAGGGCTAGCTGATACTTTTAGGATTTAAGTGGCTGTGAAATGAGTGGTTACTACCATTTTAGCATGAATAGGCAATCAATTCTAGCAAGATATACCAAAGGGGTTAGAGTGACACACAGAACAACAGAAGGTATTTGGGGCAGCAGTCTTTATAAATATGAAATGATATGGAAATAAGTTAGGGATTGTGAACATTGATTTTGTATTATTTTGTATATTGCTTCCATTTTAACATACTGTATACTGTATTCTGTGTTTTTTTCCCCTAGTTTTCTATTTTCAAGATTTATGCATCATATATATTGTGCTGACAGTAGGATGGGACACACATCTAAATAAAAATATTGTCTTAGTAGTAGCAGAGGAGTGTTTGAGACTGGCCAATGTTAGCTTGGAATATAACATCATTTGTTTTTCAGTATAATTCTCATTCAAGAGGACAAAGATAGAATTTCAGATATAACCCGATGACCCCAAATTTAATGAGTATAGAATGACCTTGCAGGGAGGGTGGGGGGGACAGAAAAATTCATTTACTTCAGATGACAATGCCCCAAATCACCTTGACTTTCCAGTCTTAACACTTGGAGAATTTTAAGTGTAGCCTCCAGCATAGTACATGGAGTTTTGCTTGGAAAACCTGAACCAGTGAGCATATAGTGGTGTGTAAGCATATTGAAGATCTTTGTTTCTCAGACAAAATACTTGCAGGACCTTATAATAGTTTTTTAATGCTAAACTCTCTGCGCAATGGTTTAATCAACTAATTACATATCAAGTTTCTAACTGGACTTTCAGATCTGCTTGAGTAAGACCCTCAAGTCTTCTTCGTTATCTTAAATAATAACTTCCAACTAGGTAGTTCTTAAGTGAGGGAGAGGAAATGGTAGTGATAAAGAAGCCATGTTTTGTATGAGATCATTTTGCACCTTTTTTGGTATGGCTGATCATGCAGGACTGCTGAAATAACTGCAAAGATGTGAGAATCTATATCTGATCTTGAACAGTTCTGCTCATTTTCAAGTGTGAAAATTCTAGGTGGCAGGATGGATATTTTGCAAATTGCCATTTTGTCTTTCGACCAGTATAATGCACATAGGATGCCACTAGGTGAGAAGACAAACAGCCAGAGTCATTAATTAACTGATGACATACAGCTCTGACTCTCATTTTTCAACTGGGCTGGTATTTTCAGTATTTTCTCACTTCTAGACATTGGATTGAATTTGGCTGATAAAGGTTAACCATCTGACATTTCAACCAGACAAGATTGAAATAATGATGACTGGTATGTCCTGTGATTGAAGTGCAGAGAAATGCCTGTAAACTGATAAGTTTAGATCTTTACTGATGGTCTTCAGTCAACTCTGATTCCTTGGGTCCTTCTAAATCTATATACCACTCTCATATCTGTTATCTTTACTGGATGAAATGGTACTTCACAGGGCAAAACTTTTTTAACCACTCCAAATAGCCTAATTTACAGAGATACAGGACCCATTACTCTTCTGGGAGTGAACTTTTGGAACGTTCGTGCCATTTCAAAACATGAATCAAAGGATAAAACTTTTTCAACCAAGGTTCATCGGATTAACTTACAGAAGGCTGGGATTCATTACTCCTGTGGAAGTAAAATTTTTGAAAGTTCTTGCTATTTCAATGAACACTGTGGTGCTGTTTAACACTGCCACCATGCTGCCACAGTCATATGGTCCTCATTTACAATGTTCCCTTCCTATAAGTCAATGAGGAAGCCTGGGAAGCTTGCAGGAAGAAAGTTAATAGGGATCATGTGACCATGGCTGATAGCAGGAACATAGTGGCAGGTCTGGGACTTGTATTCTCTGATTAGGTAAGGAAATATATTTGAAAGGATGATCCAACAGCATATCAATCATCTAGTTAAGCATTAAACATGGATATTCATCCCACTGTTGTGGCTATGAGTGCTTTTTGCTACAGGTCATCTTGGTGCTTCATGTTTAGTAGGGCTGGACTTTTTGGAGTCCAGAAGACAACACAATGATGTGAAGTAAGAGGGACAATGTCACATATGAAGGAAAAACTAGAACTTTCTTTCCCACCCCCATCGGGAGAGCACACCTGAGTTTATTGTTGTTTTGCAAACTATTTAAAGATTTTTGAGTCTATTCTATATCAGAATGTGCTTCCCACTTAAAAATGGCAGAAACTTGTGTTGCTGCATTTTAGTAATTATTATTAAACTGGAACCTGGGCTCTGATAGTAAAAAAAAAAAAAAAGTGTTTAGAGGCGACATGTGGGGCCCTTGTGTTCTTATGATACAGTTTTTGTATCAGTATATTTATTACTAAGTATATTTACTGAGTATATTTATTACTTACTCAAATGCTTTACCTTGAGTTTCTAATTTAGCTAGAAATATTTTGAAACAACTAAGCACCTTATTATTTATGCATCTTCTCCACTGATTAAATTAAGGCAATACTTGTTTCCTCACATAATTAAAAAGGGAATTTCCCAAGACTATGAAGAGGATCATTTAATCGAGAAAATTAGAACTCCTGAGCAAGGAATATAGCCCAATCTGAAGTGTTAATGTCTTCCTACTTTTTAATTTATTTATTTTTTTTAAAAAAAGCTCCAACTTTGTTTCCTCAGAGAAAGTTGCACCAGTCCCTCATTTTTATCCCTTGATTTCTTTCATCCAATTTCCAGTCTACTTTGAGAGTCCAAATACAATAATTTTACACTGGAGAATAAATCTAATCCCTATTCCTATCCCAGTATTGGCACTCTTATTTTTAATTCCTTTCATAATTATCCTCAATATGTCATGCATTTTTTTTTTACATGACACCTTGAATTTCACTGAGCTGTTTGGCCCGAGGTTCCTTTCTCAGATATCTTTTCTCTAGCTCAGACCTCACCATGTCTAATAAACAACCTACAGATATTTCTCCCTCACAATGGACAACCACCCAGGCCGCCTTTGCATTTTATGCGACCTACTCTACGGAATCCCCTTATTTCTCAGCCTCGCCCTCGCTCCGCGCGGAGCTCAGCAAGCGCATCCCTCACGTCTGCCTCGCCCATGCCGCTCTGCTTGGAAGGCACCGGTTTGGCAGGCTCCGCCTCCTCGACGCTTTTACATGTAAGGCTCCCGCTATCCAATCAGTTCGCCCCCTGCCGCTCTCGTGCGCCTCTCGCCGGGGGTTGCTGTGGTGACGGACTAAAGCAGAGGCTTTCCGCCAGTTCGCGAGTGGGGAGGAGGCGGAGGAGGAGGGTTGATTTATGCACCGTGCAACGCAAGGTGCTGCAGCGGGCTAAAGTCGGAGCCGGAGCTGGAGCCGTGCACAACAAAGGTAACCCAGCCAAACGCTCCAGGTAACAAACGCGAGGCTGGCAGGAAAGAAGACCAACCGAAGCCGTTTTTAAGAGGAAAAATCAAGGCGAGAAAGGGGCGGAGGCTGATATGTTAGAATAGAGGAGGGCATAGTTTGTGGGTTGAATTTCCAGCTTCGTGGCGTGGCATGTGGGTCTTCCGTCCTCTCCCCTTACTCGCCGCGACGGTTGTCTATACCGAACGTGGAGCTTCCTTTTTCTCCATTGTGTGCATTGCACGCAATCGATAAAGCGCATCCCGGCAATTAGGGGTGGTTGTTTCCCCCCCCCACTCCACCTTATCCGCGTGTCGCGTGTTTCGCGTGTGCATGTGGACTGCTAGAGATGGCATAAAGTTGGGTCTGAGTTTCACCTGAAAAAAAGGGAGAACGAGGAAGCTGATCTGGTATAGGCGTAGCGCTGCAGGACGGAGAAAGAACGGGGAGAAACTTCTCCCTTGGGCTTGGATTTTGTGTAGTGTATTGCATAATTGACTCTTAAATGCGGGGATATGGTTTATTATTATTATTATTATACGTACTGTAAAAAACTCGTTCAAAACCCCTTCCCTATTGGTGGGGGGATTAGGTTTTTGGCGTTCTGTGGTGTAGGGGACTGCTGTGTTCTGGAAAGAGACTCACACAAGCATTTAAAATAAAAGACCATCTGACAACCGAAGCTCACACCTTCCAATTGTCATCTGTAAATCGCCCGATGCATTTCCAACTTCGGTTATTTTAGCAGGATGATTCTGTTTCACGATGCTAAGATTTTATGAATGATCTGAGCAAGAGCAACGTCACCTTGCATAGATCAAACCAGGCTCAGTTTAGGAGTGACTTTACTATTCCTTCTAAAAATGTTTCTTTCTCCTGTACAAATAAAAACACCCTCTCCCTTTGAATTATTATTTTTTTTTGAGTAACTATCACAAAGCACCATATATGTGAATACATTTCCCCCCCCCCAAAAAAAATTCTCATTCCAAGGTAGCAGGTGTTTTAAGATGTAAAAAAGAAGGATTTCTGCAAGTTGCAAAAAAAATACTTTGCTAGGAAAGCTGGGAAGAAGGGATTTTCAGCCAAACCTGCTTATATTGACCTAAGCCTGCAAGGCTATAGCAGAGGCTTTGCTACAAAAGCAAATGGCTGCATAGAGTGAATTGGAGAGAGCTGCAAAAGGTTAGTGGGCAGGCAGTGCCTTCTCTCTTTTGGATGCTTTTCAGCTCCTTTCCTGTTGAAATAGCAAATAGAGAGCATTTCATAATGATGATAATAATAATAATTTATTGGATCATGTTGATTTTCTTTCCTCCTGTTTACTACTAACCTGCCAAGCAACTAGCTCAGACTGCATCTCTTTCATACTGTACTGTCACAATGCAGAGGCAAGGCAGGAGTTCCAAAATGGATTAACTCCTTTTCTGACTGTGTTTGATGCTCAACAGACTGTTTCTGTAGTCTAGAGACTCACTATGTTTTTTTTCTACAGTTATTGTCTTCTTCCTAGTCATACTTTCTGGTACCACTCCTAGGCTGATGAATGCATAGATTATATACTGTAGTGTAGATCAAAACCGAGAGCTGAAATGACTATGTATGGACAATAGATAGGCTTTTCCTTTGAGACAATTTACAAGCCTGTGTTTGCTCTTTTCATCTATTCACATTAGAATCAACAATCTATCCTTTTAATTTTGCTCACCCGCGCCTTATAAAGATTGAAAGAAAATATATAGTGCTTCACAATCAGTCACTAAAACTGTTGTAGCTCAGCATTACAATATAGACTATCTGAATACTAAGTATGAATAAAGTGGGGAGTGGGGGGGGGCAATTTGCATTTATGGATGGTATTTTTCATGTGGGATAGCTGATTTTGTACTCTAATGGCTGGAGTTTATATAGGCAAGAAAACAAACTGAATGAATTCATCTTTGATTCAGGATGTCTTACTTTTCAAAATATTGTCTCCATTCCCAATATCTGCCATAAGTCTTTTTGTGACTGTGGCAGAATATGGTTGTAATAAATAAATTACACTTCATTACATTTATACTCCACCCATTATTTTAACAATTAATTTTCTACATGTGGATTTAATGACAAGTATGTATTGGCAAGGTCACCCATATGAGGGCTAGAATCTAGAAATAGAATTATTTCATTAAATTATGGAAAGATATCAAATATAAATAAAATTCCAAGGTGATTTCATAATGACCAACCAAAGTCAGAAGTACAGCTTAATATAATAGCATTGTAGAAACCTAATTTTTAATTTAATATTCCTATGGGGTTTGGGTTTTTTTGGAATGATAAAAGAAATTGTGACTGTCACATTTCCATAAGGATAAAGTCTGGATGTAAACACCTCTATTCAAATATCATATCATAATTGGTCTTGTGAGGTTTACTTACTCTTACCTTTGCCATCTAAACTGTTGCATATAACATATAGGATGGGCTTAAATGAGATTCCCTTGTATGGTTGGAATAAAAGGGGGCTGATTTGACATATTAAAATAATGTACAAGATTTATAGTGATGATAATATTCTGCATTGTTTTCCTCTATTAATATTTCTAGATGGGAAATTAGATATAAGTTCTAGGTCATGAATTAGACATGTAATTCATGGCACCATAGGTCTGTAGGAAACTTATTTCAGCATTTTAATTACATTTTTTGCTACCACAGTACTCAGTGTCATTCCTGGGAGAGGACCATAATTCAGCAACAAGGCACATATAGAATAGCTTTTCCCAATCAAGTGTTCTCCAGATGTTCTGGATATAGTCTTTGCCACCACCTCTGGGGAAATTAAATCTAAAACAATCTCAAAGTCTGTTACAAAAGATCCCAAGTTATGATTCTTGGTATTTAAATGAATTAAAAATAAATACATTTGGCAGATGCTGGGTATAGCACAAACAACTAGATATTTCAGGGCAACCTGCCTTACATCTTCATAGGTTGGGAAGCTGTGACTCTCAGATGTTGTTGAATTATAACTCTGAGCATCTTTGTCATTAAGAGTGCTTTGAAGGAATGGAGTTCCAGCAAATTCCTCACAACAGATTAAAAATATTGTCCCATCACTAAGTAAATATAAATACTTATCAAATTAGTTTCTACAGGTGGAAAATTGATGTTTATTTAGATATTTTTTATCCTGCTTTTATTACTTTGCAAGGAACTTAAGGAAGTGAACATACATAACACCCCTTCCTCCTGCTGTTTTCCCCACAATAATAACTCTATGAAGTAGATCACTTATAGCTTTTATGTACAATGAGAACTTATGCACTGAAGACAAATTCCTTGTGTGTCCAATCACACTTGGTCAATAAAGAATTCTAAAGAATTCTATTCTATTCTACATTGGGTTGAGAGAGACTGGATGGCTAAAGTCACTCATGTCAAAGATAAAAATAGAACTCACAGTCTCCTAGTTTCTATGCCAGCAAAACTATTACCTGAGACTGGCTCTGGGTCCTAACAACTGGCTCATTACAATTGGACTATGTTAACTTGAGCAGCAAAATGTCTTGGACAACCCTGGTTAATGGAATCGGGTTATAAGAAGGCTTTGTATGGAATATGGCTAGTTGGAATACATGATATTTTATTAAAAATACTGACAATATGGCTTAATATAAGGAAACTTCTATTTTTACTGACACATGAGAGATGATAGTCAAGAAGGCATCCTTGGTGGCTACTGATTTTCTCCATGTCTAACTTGAAAACCTTCACAAAGAACATTTGGGCCATGCTCACTGAAATTGCAAAAATAACCAGAAGAACACAGTGGCAAATGTTTTCCATATTCTTGTCACAAGAACAATGTGGATTGCCTATGAAGTTAGTAGGAACTTCAGGGAATCTCTTCCTTTACATAAATTTATGTATTCCTCAGAATGGAAATGCAGATTTGCAGGTGTTCATGCTGCAAATCTAAAACCAGCCATCCTTCTGGTATCTGTGTGTTTGCTGCATTGTTGCGACACCCCTCTCCCTCTAGACAGTAGATGAGGAGAATATTAGCATGGGAAATTTCAAGCTCTTATCTGATTTTTATGTACATAAATTGTGATCCATTCTTCAGGCAAACTGCTGATCTGAGATTCTCTTTTGGATGCATCCATACACATTGTATGCAATATTGTATATCATATCCTGTATTGCGTAAAAAGCTAAAGCTTCTATTTAAATATAAGCTTATGTAAACACACATTTGTATGCTGTCTAAATTGTCCTGTTGTAATTATGCACCGTCTGGTGTAGGGCTTTTAAGGGTCAGTAGGTTTACTACAGTGGTTTGCTGGCAAGGACATCTCACAAATGGAAATAAGAATAGTATATGTTTTCCCTAATAGTAAATATAGTTTGATGTGGAAGCAATTACTCAAGAAAGATGGTGTGCTTCCTATTGCTCAGTGTGTTATAGAGGAGTTAGACAACCAGCTGTTCGGGGGTGTTTTAATTTGGATTCCTGCAAAGAGCAGCAGCTTGGACTCACTGGTCTTTATGGCCCTTTCCAATTTCATGGTACCATGATTCTATTCTATGTACTAGGATAATATGCTGAGTTAGCATATATGGTGCATGTAAGAAAACTATATTCCCAAAGCAGAATTATTTTTAAAAAATTGTTATAAAGCTACCAGATTGGAGTTGTAAATATCTGATCAACCATTAGATGGAAGCAAAGAGTTTCACATGTAATTGTTACTAAAATCAACTGTTACTCAAATATCTATGGAGATTCTCAGACTCCACACCCATTTGCACTACTCAGGTGACCCTGATGACACAGATAAACCTCCAGGAGGTCTTAAAATGCAAATGACCAGCTGTCTGCAAGGAATATAAACCCTTCCGTTCCCCACTATCTGGTCAGAGGTGAAGAAGCTTCTTCGATGAGAAGTGAAACGTCTTTAAAGAAAAACAAGAAAGTTCAGTTGCCTCTTCAAAAAGCACCTTTGTTACTCAAATACGATTTTTTGACCAAAGATTGATTATAAAAAATTAATCCAAATTAATCAGCCTAACAATTAAAATGCAGCAAATGAATTCCTTTAATTGAAGGATGTAATCTAATCTGTAGGAAAATTACAAGGTGAAATTCTGAAGCTCAAGTCATGATAATTTTGTGGTCACATCCATATAGTTCTCATGGGAAGAGTACAGAAATGGTTTGGTAGTTTTCCAGTTGTTGAGGATTCAGGATTAAAAAAAAAATCCACTCCAGGACACGAAAATTACAAGTGCAAATTTGTCTGGAGTTTCCTATCCTACATCTACTTAATGACAACCAAATCTTCCTGTTGAGTGCACCTATCTTGATCACATTGACACTATGTTATTAGATGTTCTTTTAAATATTGTAGGCATATATCTAAAAATATGCTGGCAGACATTTATTCTAACAGTAGGCAATTAAGTGTCTTTCCAGATGTTTTGCTCTTGGATGGGCTGACTGGAATTGATAGGAATTGGTCCAAAGTTTCTAAAGAAGACAAATTTGCTTATCTATAATGTATAAATTAAAGGATCCTGGTTTTAATTAGAAAGGTATTTCTCTTTTTTCAGTAGACTGCCTCAACCTAGGCAGCCTCCAGATTTGTGGATTTGAACTTTTGGTGTTTTTAGAAATGGCCATGTAGACTGGAAATTTTGGGATTTGAAACCCACAATTTGCATCTTATCCAGTTCGGGGAGTCAAATCAAATCAAATCTTTATTGTGGTCAGAGACCAACATAACCAGTTTGGGGAAAGCTGGTCTTGGCAATTTTCCTTTACTCTTCTAAGGCAGAACTGAATCTTGTTTCACAGCTCCTCTTACAATTTATTTGGGAGAATTTGCTGTTCCTATAGCAAATTCTGCTATAGTATACTTTGACAGTATACTGTCAAAGCACTGGGAATTAAATTGTGGCCATGTCCTTTAATATATTATTTTGATTCTTGGTGATTTCATGAACATTTCATGAATTAGCAAATAGTTTTGCTTTTTCTTGCTCCTGAGATATTTTTCAATTTCTCTGTCTACCATAGTTGTTTTTTTTTTTAATTTCAGGGTCTGAGGGATATCCCACTGGTTTTCTGTCAGATGCGAAAGGCTAGTGCCACATGTTAAGTTCCAATTAAATTAATTTATTGTGTATCCCTGTGCACAGGAATCTAGTCAACTAATAATTAGCATTATTTTGGAGCGAAATAAGAGTTAACAGAATTCAAAAGGGGTTGGATGTAGTCCGCTTGTGGCAACAAAGAAATTCTAGGCTGATTCCTCCTTTGACTCTACACCCCCAGCATCTGTCACTTCTCCTACATTTGCTATCCAACCCAACTACATCAAACTCTAGTTCACTGGATTGTGTACTTTGGATTATGTACTTTGAACTGGAAGATGCAGGTACTATGGGCAGTGCAATGAAGTATATGCATTTTTAAAAAAATTCTCTTTCTTACAAGTCTGAGTCAATAGATCTTTTATACATTCTTGTTGGAAATTATCTAAAAGATCAAGTAATAGTTGCATTGTTGGTATATATGAAATCACAACCACCAACAGGTCAGTGTGAATGTAAGGGAAAGAACAATATGTTAGAAAGATTTTTAGAAATAGAAAAATAATACTATGTGGTATAGTGATTAAGCTATTACTCCTAACCACGAATATCTATTGAAGTCCACAGTAGCTCACTAGGGATTATTCTTGTGGGGAAAACCTGTAGAACTAGCATTTTGAGCTCCTTGAGAAAAAAATAGTATAATCTTGTCTTTTTAGAAAATTTTTGGAAGTTGTCTTTTTATAATAATTTTATACTTCTATGGAATTTTAAGATAAGATCCAATATGTCATAGTTTTTAAGTACATAAAAGCAGTGTAAATCAAAACTTTATAGCACCTGTAAATAAAAGGAACTATTCTATAAAAAGGACTAAATGATAAGAATATCATTAGGATTCTGCTCAGTTTTGTATTCAAGTCTCATTCAGCTCAGTGGAACTTAACTTCCTAATAAATGTATCTGAATGTACTTTTAAATATAATTTTACTATTATATGCAGGAGAAATAAATGTTAAATGAAGGAATGCATATTCATTCTCTGATGAAAAGCTTTTTTTCCCTTCCATTCAATTATGCCCGATTCTCTGAGACTGCCTGGACAAGTCCCTGCAGTTTTCTTGGCAAGGTTTCTCAGAAGTGGCTTGCCATTGCTTCTTTCCAAGGGCTGAGAGAAAGTGAATGGCCCAGGGTTACCCAGCTGGCTTCATGCCCAAGGCAAGACTAAAACTCACAATCTATCAGTTTCTAGCCTGATGCCTTATATCAAACTGTCTTTCAAAATGATTATGTAGATGGAAAACTACTCAGATGCTAATTAAACATGCATATTGAAATGTAGGAAAAAATTCAATGCTGATCATACACCCACTTAATAAAAATTGAAGTGGGGGGGGGGGTAAATTTAAAAAAACTAGGAATTTTAAACTATGAATTGAATGCTGCCGGGGTCACTGTGTGTGAATTGGGCAGCTATGTAAATTTGTTTCATTAATAAATAAATATTTTCTAACAAAGCAGAAGCAAATGCAATCAGACCATTTAAAAAACGGGTCTGACCATTTTTATATTTTAATTCCCAAGTAATAAATTTAATATCTGTTAACACAGGCATCTGGAACAAATTATAGTAACAATCCTGACATCAGGACAATGTAATGCAAATAATCTGCATCAGTTGAATGATTATGTCATGATATGTCATCCCTTCTCCCTCTTCCTTCCCATCCCACCCCATGTATGTTCAAATTCATTAAGCTTTGACTTGAATATGGCTGTGTCATGCCTGTTTATACAGTATACCATCACTTCGTTTTTCTCGATTCCTTCAACCAAGGGGACCAGCTTAACTAAACATCCTTCTATGCTTTGTTCATTGCAATGCCCTAATCCTAATTGGGATTTCTGGCTTGTTAGGAATCCCCATGGTCCTGTCGCCTAAGGAAGCCCTTCCTCCTTCTCCCCTCAAGGTTATCATCTCCAAATTTAGAGACATGTTGCCAGATTACAATAAATATTACAATAAACAAGCAGCGGAATGTGTACTGTCAAGCCTCCAATAGGCCTAATAGTAATACATCTATTTTAGTAAATCTGAAATACCCCCTTTGTTTCAAAAAGAAGGCAAAACACTCAGATCTTGCTCCCTTTTGTGATCAATACCAGATACATCCTTTGCAGTATTTGCACAAAAAATAGATTAACAAGAATCTGTAGGCTTTTGCCACAAAAGGTTTGCCTGCTCTTGCACTAAACTAAACCTAGAAGTTATTTTGGTACTATGTTAATCAACCAGCCAACGCCATAATTTAGTCCTATAACTGAAAATACTGACTTGGGGGGGGGGAGAGTAATTTCAAACCTTTCTGAAAATACTTCCTTGGGCTCTTTTTGAGAATGTTTTGCTGGTTGAATAGATACTGAAGAATTTAGTTTTCCCCTTAATGAGAGCTTTGGCATCACCTTTGACCAATATAAATTAAGCATATATATTTCATCTTTTAGAACTGCGTAGCCTTATGGAACAAACAAGCCACAATTTGAGAGCTTTTGTCAAGAGTAGAACAAAAGCAGCACCTTCATTCAATATGTGAGGCAGATGCTCTGTGATTGGGCTGATATTATTGACTGGATTATTTTCTTTGCAGTTCAAATTGCATCATTTATGATTGAAAAGGTGTTCCTTGTTACAAACTATCAAGCACTTTGCTCTTGCTTGGCCTTGCCTTGCCTGATTTTTTTTTCCTCCTCTCTGACACTGCAGTCCTTGGAAATCTTCAGTTTCATTTTGGCAATCAAATTAATTCTATGCTGTCTTTTCTGGTATAAATGTATACATGTATTATTGGAGGGTCAGGGAGGTAGAGAGAGAATAATGCTTCTTTCTGCAGAAACAAGGCTAGGCATTTTATTTTATCTAACAAGGAATATTGACATTCTTAAGAAGTCTGCATCAATATTCTCTACCCTATATTTCTCCCTTTTCTATGCAAAAGGCAGAGTGCACATCTGAAAGAATACGGGTTGTGGTTGTGTGGTCCTCCACAAGGGACCCCATTTGTTTCTGGGCCATAGTTACAAACTAAGCCATTGTAAGAACAGTGCATTAAATATAAAATCCAAATCATGTTAAGGTTTTTCACCATTGTTCATCAAGACGATATACAAGCCTCACTAGGATTTTATGAAGCCCAGAACAGTTTCTTCCTCCTCTAGCATTTCCCAAACTGTCTTGTATGTTTTATTGAGTGATGGCTGACTTGTCAGACACGTGCCTTATGATATCCATAATATGATATAATAACAGCCCTCCTAATGAATGATGATGTACTTTGCTTGACTAATAAAGGGTTTTTGATGAGGAATTTTGGCAGAGTACCATATTCTGCTTAACAGCATGTTGTTGACTCTTCTATACCAAAACCTGGTCCCACCTGAATTGCAGATTTACCATTCTAGCATTAATGTTTTTCTTTTTCTTTTTTTTTTTATAAATGTCCCCTCCCCCAGCAATAATTGTGCTCATTTTGCATGTCTGCCTGTAAAAAGGACACCTGCTGTAGTGGCCCTGGGAAACAGATGCATGACTATTGTGCAGATAGATGGGATGCTGATAAAACCTATCCAGAGGCACAATGTTGATGATAAGGGTCAAGTAGTCCCTGTCTGAATCCAAGAAGCAAACATATAGCTTGCTTGTGATTTCCTGGCTATTTTCAAGTTAGTAAATGTGCACTGCACTTCTCCCCGGAAAGAGCAGCCATAAAACAAAAGAGAACTAACCGAGAATGGGCAAAGAATCCATGATTACACTGCCAGTGTATATATGTTTATAATTTTTGGTTTTGTATGATATGCAGACCTACCCATTGTAATATATAATCCATGGTTTGTGGATTAGTATTGTATGTTAAATCCATGCCATTAAAGCATATAATAATAGTTAATGTAAAGTGATCATAGACTCAAGGTGAGTTGCAGCTATAAATACAATGAGAACAGTTATGTATTAAAAGTAAACACACATGTTAATCACATCAGCAGTGAAGCATTCGAGAATCTACTACTTAAAAGTGCTAGAAATATGGACACGGATATTGATTGTAGGGGATAAGAAATTTCAGAAGCAGTGGATTGTAAAAGTTGGAACCTATAAGAAATGTGTGTAGTTTTCAGCTTTTCCTCTGGATGCTTAGAATGCTTAAACTGTGCTGGGCGATGTGAATTTTACGGTGAAACATCTGCTCACTTGTCCACCAGTCTCCCTGTTTTAGCTAACATACCGGTAGTGTCAGGTCCAAGAAATCACAAACCAGAATTCATTTCAAAAATACTACATGTTTTTTTCATGCTACCTATACACAAGAATCTGGTCTACTAATGGTTAAGACAAATTGACACCAGATAAGAGTCAACAGACTTTAGATCTCTTTCAGGGACATAAAGACTCCAAACTGATGATGCATTTGATTCCGCCCTCGGCCTCAGCCTGGTCATCTCCTAAACAGAGATTACCTCAGACTTACCTCAGATTTACCTCAGACCTAGGGGTTTCCAGGATAGAGGCTATTAGCATATAAATCAAGATTGTCATATTCAAGAGACTTTAGCTCTTCACAGTCACCATGACAATTTTGGGGTATCTCAATACTATACTGTACTGACATGTGTAGTAGGTCTAATTCTAGATTTAGTTTCTACAATCAAGCAGAGGATGGTGATCTAAAAATAGAGGATTTATCAGCTCTTCTTTTGTCAGAATGCTACTGAGAAAATATTGGAAGATTTCTTTTTCCAAATGAACGAGAGATTTATTAAAATGTTACTTTCAGAGGCTAATAGACTACAGAGAGATTTACTAATATGGTTGGTGAGATTATTACAAAGATTACACCCAAGTGCTTTTTTCTTTTGGGTGGTGCTTGAACACCTGAGCTGGGGACAATGAGCAAGATAGATATTATCTGAATTATAGCTGGAGGAAATTTTGTAGTGAGTTCAACCAAATGAAAGTTGAATTCATTATGGAGCCTATTCAGTGATAGTAATTATGGATATACACATACACACAAACACATTCCACTACTGTGGTAGCTTACTGTTGTCCTATGAAGTTGCTTCAGTTGTTTGGAGGCTCTGGGAAAAGGTTTATGACGGCCCACTCTGAAAAGTCTGAGAACACTTTGAAAATAGAGTTGCTTGCCTCTGTATACACTGAAAAGTTCCTATTTTAAATCAATTATTCTAATGAAATGTTGTACCATCAGTTCTGTGGTTTTCTTGGGTATATTCTATCTGCTGAAAAATGTATGCAGTGTCAATCATCTACCGGTATATGCTTGATTTTTTTTTTATGTCTAGGGTGATTTAGGATTAAGGCTGAGTAATAGCTAGGCAGGAGACATTCAGGGAAACCCAGGACTGTAAATTAGACTAGGAGGTCAAACCAGAAACCGGAAACACAACTCAAGAAAATTGTGGGGCCATTACAAAGTTATTATGAGTCAAGTTTTGCCTGGAATTATACTGGAAGCGAAGAGAAAGCGAATTGCTGCAAAGAAATTAAATTAAATTATATTATTTATTGATTTTTTGTTTGTGCTTTGGAGAAAAGCCCTAAAAGGTAAGGCAGATTGGAGATTATAGAGATTATTGGAGATTACGATAATGTAACCTTCTTTTATGTGGGTTAGCAAAATGTAGGAAAATGTCATGACAAATATGGAGAATAAATATTGCAGGTAGTTCTCGACTTACCACCACAATTGAGCCCAAAATTCCCATTGCTAAGCAGGACAGTTAAGTGACTTGGCCCCAGTTTACAATCTTTCTTGCCTCAGTTGTGAAATGAATTGCTGCAGTTGTTAAATTGGTAACACGGTTGTTAAGTAAATCTGGCTTCTCCATTGATTTTGCTTGTCAGAAGGTCATAAAAGGTCATCAATGACTATCATAAATACATGCCAGTTGCCAAGTGTCTGAATTTTGATCATAGGACCATGGGGATGCTGTAACAGTCATAAGTGAAAAACGGTTGTAAGTAACCTTTTTCAGTGCTTTTGTAACTTAGAATAAACAAATGGTTGTAAATTGAGGACTAGCTGTAATAGGAAAAGGGTCCAGGAAAAAGGTGAATGGCAAAAACCTACTGGGGCTTCAAAGATTTTGAATGTATCTATTATCAATGTGTGTCTATAATCACTGTGTATAAAAATAATGTAGATCATAATTAATTAGAATCATCTGCTTCTAAGAAAAAGAAACTACATTAAGTCATGAATTATGCAAAAACGTTTTTCAAAAAAATCACAGTGATGAAGTACTTAGATTGCACAGTTCATATATACAATATTTATTAAGCAGTATATTGATGCCAGTGGGGAATCTGCAGGAGGGAGTACAATGTACAACTAAAGGTTAACTGCTGGACCCCTAAAATGGATTAGAGAAAATAATGAGGACTTTTTGCAAAGCAGTGCAGTGGTTCTGGAACAAAGGCTCTTTATCTTAATTGTTCGCATTGGCAATATCCAGAAGTTGCATAAAATAATAGTCCTAGCTTGCTAGGTGATATTGTAATGCCACAACACCAACAAAAGTTTGAATTAATCCAGAACTATCTGACTTCCCTGTAAGAACAGAATCAGGATTGGATAAATCCCTTCTAATCAAGGGCTTCTTAAATTTGTAATTTTATAATAGGTTGTACTGTAATTATGTCAATGGTTAACTAGCCACATTGCAGTAGTATAATAGCAAACGTGTGTAATATACTCATTAGAAATTACAAAGACCCCTTTGGCACTAAAGTTCTTTATCCATTTCCAATCGCCACTTGTCAAGACTTCACAATTCATTTGTGTCCTCACTTATCTGAGGTTTTCTTTTGTTTTGTCAATTTCCATGTTAGGATTCATGGAAATTGGGACATGGAAATTGGGACTGGGACAAATTCAGTTTTGCACCTCTTTAGAACCTGAGATTTTATGTCAATGTTGTCATGGCTTCTTTCTCATCTGCTCCACATGGATGGATCAGCTTTCAGTGCTTGATATATACTGAAAATCAGACTGACCCTTTGATAGAGGTCTGAATACAGTTGCACCATCCAGATGATTGTAATTGGAAACCACTGTATACCCAGGAAGGCCTTGGAGTCTTGGGAATTAGCCTAGCAGCATTGTGGATTGGCATATGGATTCCTTTTAAGATGTTCAAGCAGCAAACTGAGTCACATACACCGAGGTTCAGATTTTTATTCCCATTTTGCAAAAGGAATTTATTCCTGTTGTCCCCGAAGACCATAGTTGAACTTTCAAAGGACAAAGTAAAATGGTATATTTACACAAAAGCAAGATGACACTGAATTTAAGATGATTCTGAACCCCAGGCCAAGAAGATTGAGACAGAGAAAAGGTAGTGGATGTACGCTGCTCAGTTTCCTGCTTTGTCGAGGAAGATTTCTAACCCCTACTGAAATTCATGGGTTTTTCCCATTTTAACAGATATGTGTTGGTGACATATTTTTGCACTATCTGCACAGGCCACATTCCAAAAAAGGATGAGGCCGTGCAAAATATTGATTAACTGTAGACCAATTAAAATTAATTACCAATAAAATTACTATTTATATACATTCATACATACATCCATTCTCTCTCTCACTGTGTATTGCCAATAAGGCACCTCATTTTTTAAAAGATTAACTGATCCTATGTGTGTATGTTTGTGTGTGTCTACACACACATTCATATACATACACGTGCGCATACGTATTGTATTTACAAACTTTTCTGTCTCACACAAAGAGGATTTGCATTTCCAAATACCGTAAACCACACTGACACATGCAACCATGCAGAAATCTGGAAAATCTAGGCAGAGCAAACAAACACCTGTATATTCTGCAATAATATACAGGTGGCCCATTCAGTTCAGTGGCTCTTACTCCCAAGCAAATATGCATGGGCTGCTGCTATGTGGAGATGGATCTGTTTGTCTATTTATATCCATGTGCCTCTTCCTTCTCCTCCCTAACATGCTCTACATAAGTTGGGGTGAAAACCAGGGAAGAGATCTTTGGGGCATTGAGCCATCTTTACTTTTTGTTTGCAAAAAGAAAAGAGCTGGGTAGAGCCCTCTGTGTAAACTGCAAGCACTGGGATACTTACACTTGTTTACTGTATAGTGAGTCCCATTGATTTTCTGGTGCTTTCTCCCCAGGTAAATATGCTTAGTACCTGGTGGCCTGTTCAGATAATGGACTCACCTCCCACAGCTCTCATTTTCCTCCATCTAGTGAAGGAAGGTCTGACCAGAAAAACCTTTCTTTCCAAGGCAGAAATGCAGAATATGATTTTTCCAGAGTCATGGCACGGAGAGCTTTTGTTTGAGCACAGCCTGCCTTCATCTTCTACCTCCTGCCCATTTCTGTGTCTGTTTTTGAGTTCTCCCTGAATATAGGACATCATTCTCTTCCCCAGTTCACAATAATTGAGGAAACAATTCAGTTTTCTCTTTGGTAAATATCATGCTTCCTTCAACCTCTTCACCTCAGTTCAGCTGTTTTGCAAATCAGAGCCAACTGCACTTTTCACACCAGGGATCCACGCACCACTCACTGGGCTTGCTTTCTTGGCATGTCCGTGTCTCTCATTAAATCCCCCCTACTTGTACCACTGTCCCTTGATGCTGCTGTGTCTTCAATCAGGGCCGACTGATTGGCTAGGTAGAGGCTACCCTGCTGGGAAGAAAGATCTACAGCCTGTAGCCTGAAAAGTGCTTCCTTTTGCTGAGTAGAAGGAAGTGTTGAATCCAGCTGAGATGTTCCATTTCATTGACCTAGCACATTTTATGGAGCAGAAGAAGCGGAAGGTTTGGTGATTAGTGCTACCAAAAATAGTTTTTAAAAGACCCTCATCTCTTGTTCATAGTTTTTAGTGCAAAAAAGCAAGGTTAACAAATGCTGGGGCTTCAGCTGTGGAAACTAACCATTTTTGACAGGATGTAGCCAATCGGGGCCCTCCAAATTCATGAAGAACCGATGGTTCATGCAGGTCCCCATCAGCGTTCCTTCATGCACCCATTTGCAGCCTCATCCTCATTTCCACACATGTGCCAAAGTCTGCTGGCTCACAAGAATAAGAACAATGGTTGAAAACTGACTCATTGAAGCAACCAAGTGATAGTCCAAATAACAATGTGACTACCGACGTTCAGAAAAGTGAGAGTAGTGAACTGATCTCAAGTATGCCGACTGTGAGTCAAGCTCTGAGTCACTCCGGGTGATTCATTGCATCATACCCCTTACGTGAAATGTATTTATTAGAGGGAAGAACTGATACAGCCTTCCCTGATACAATACATATGTGCGGTTATGCATCAATAGTTTTATTATTTTGTATGTATTTTGATACAGATGATTGAACAACATTCAAGTCTTTTTGAGCTACCAGGAGAAAAATTCATTTTACAGATATCCTTAGAAACTCCTTTTTTTGGACTTTTCCCCCTATCATTCTAGCTCAGGGGTGTCAAACTCTATTTCATTGAGGGTCTCATCAGGGTTGTGTTTGACTTCGGGGGGCTAGGGTGGGCATGGCCAGCTCAGCGTCACTTGTGTTGTTGGCACCTGTGGTGGCCCAAGCACTCTGAGCACCAAGCATCATGAAAATGGGCGCCTGATCTTTGTTTTCGGCTGCGACGGTCTCCTGCAACCCTCTGTCAGTGAAAACAGAGCTTGGAAGGGCCGCCTTTGGCCTTCCCAAATTCCATTTTTGCTGGCAGAGGCACTGCGGGCCGGTCCTATGGTGTTTCCAGGGTAGCTCCATGGGCCAGATCTAAGCACCCCACGGGCTGGATCCGTCCCCCGGGCCTTGAGTTTAGCACCCCTGTTCTAACTCATACAGGTAGTCCTCAACTTGCAACCATTCATTTAGCAACATTTAAAGATTTGGAACTGAAAAAAGTGAGTTACACTGACCTTCACACTTATGGCCATTATAGCACCCCCACAGTCAAAATTTAGGTACTTGGCAACTGGCATATATTTACAACGGTTGCAGCATCCTGGGGTCATATGATCTCTTATTTGTCAGCTTCTGACAAGCAAAGTCAATAGAGGAAACCATATTTGCTTAACAATTATATAATTCATTTAAAAACTGCAGTGATTTGCTTAACAATCCCTGGCAAAAAAAAAGATTATAAAATTGGGTACAACTCAATTAACAAGTGACTTGTTTCACAAGGAGAAATTTTGGGGCCAATTGTGGTCACAAGTTAAGAACTATGTACAATATGTATGAAGGAAGTGGAAGTTAAGCCCTTTCCTGTTTTAAATACAGTTTCCTCCTGCTACTGGGCTATTATGGCACTTTGCATTCAGCACTCAACATAACAAGTTGAATCGATCTTGGCTGAATGTTTTCTGGCTTCCTATAATTCTGTCCAGATTGGATTTGTCTTGTATGTTTTAATTATCATCCAAGAGAAGAGTCAGGAGAACTATGATGACTGCATTTTCTTTTAAAATTGCAGAAATGCTCCTGGTGCGGATTAACAGTCCCTTCACCATATTTACTATTGATCTGCTTTGTTTTACTCTCAAGGGGAACAGCGTAGAAGCTGATAAATGGATGACGATTTTTCACTGCGGTTTTGTAGGATGGTACAGATTCTTCCGTTTATATTGGTGCCATTTATATTGTTCTAATTTTTATAGTCTTGTCAGTAGAATTAACAACATTATTTAGATGTATTACTACAATATTGATATTAAACCTGTCTCTGATAACTGAGTTCTAATATGAATGCCATTCTTCTACCCCAGGACTATGTGCACAACTCAGTATACCTTACAAATCTGCAAGGTTTGCAGTACAATCCTATGTATGTTCACTTAAAAGTAGGTATAATAACATTTGGTGTCAGATATTTGCAAGGTAGAGTACTGTGATCATGATTAGGGAGAGTATCCTCCATGATCGGAGCACATTGAATAGTTTTAGGTGGTCCCAGCTTCTTTTTCTTTCTTTTTTTTTTAAGTGAAAGGGGTTATTTGGTTAAGGGATGGGTAACTGAATCTGCTGTAAGTAATACTGTATTGAAACCTGCTTTGCGGTTTCTTGCTTTTACTCCATGCAAAAAGGATAATTTTCTCTTTGTTTTTCCTCAAGTACTCAATGTTCTTTTCCCCCCACATTTCTCTTGTTGGGGCTTTTATTGTTGAAAATGAGAGTGGGGAAGTGAGCCTCTGTTTTCTGCACATGTGTTGCTCCATGAGTCTTCCTGGCTCAGTAAATTTCCCAATCTGAAAAGAATCAAGTCTTGGTCGAACAGGTAGTCCTTGACTAAAGCCCACAGTTGAGCCCAAAATTTATGTTGATAAGTGGGATATTTGTTAAGTGAGTTTTGTCCCATTTTACAACCTTTCTTGCCAGAGTTGTTGAGTGAATCATTGCAGTTGTTAAGTGAATCTAGTGTACCCATTGACTTTGCTTGTCAGAAGGTCACAAAATGTGAGCACATGATACTGGGACCATCATAAATGTGAATCAGTTGCCAACTGTCTAAATTTTGATCACATGACCATGGGGATACTGCAACGGTCGCAAGTATAAAATATAGTCATAAGACACTTTTTCAGTGATGATGTAACTTTGAACAATGACTAAATGAACTGTTGTAAGTCGAGGACTACCTGTGTCGTAATTGAAGCATGGGAAGCTCGAAGGGGCTAGAGAGCTGAAAGGCATTAGATTCCTGGGAACTCCTTAAGCGAGTATGACAACTCTCCGCAGCCAACTCGCCACGGCCAACTTGTCATGGCCAACTTGCCATGGCCAACTCACTGCAGGACAACTTGTTATAAGACAAGAGCAGGGGTGAAATCCAGCAGGTTCTAACAGGTTCTGGAGAACCGGTAGCGGAAATTTTGAGTAGTTCGGAGAACCGGCAAATACCACCTCTGTCTGGCCCCAGAGTGGGGTGGGAATGGAAATTTTGCAATATCCTTCCCCCAGGAGGGGAGGGAATAGAGATTTCGCAATATCCTTCCCCTGCCATGCCCACCAAGCCACGCCCACAGAACCAGTAGGGAAAAATGTTGGATTTCATCCCTGGACAAGAATTACACTAATATCAAAGAAATAGTGGAATAGAATCATTAAAGGATGCAAAAGAAGGGACAGAATGAAGGGACAGCTACCCCAGTACCTGGATGAAGCGGCGTATCTAGATCCGTTCCAGTCGGGCTTCAGGCCTGGGTACAGCACGGAAACGGCATTGGTCGCGTTGGTTGATGATCTCTGGAGGGCTCGGGACAGGGGTTGTTCCTCTGTCCTGGTCCTGTTAGACCTCTCAGCGGCTTTTGATACCATCGACCATGGTATCATGCTGCACCGGTTGGAGGGGTTGGGGGTGGGAGGCACCGTTTTACGGTGGTTCTCCTCCTTTCTCTCTGACCGGTCGCAGTCTGTGTTGACAGGGGGGCAGAGATCGACCCCGAGGCCCCTTATATGCGGGGTGCCGCAGGGATCGGTTCTCTCGCCCCTTCTGTTCAACATTTATGTAAAGCCGCTGGGCGAGATCATCCGTGGTTTCGGGGTGAAGTACCATCTGTACGCTGACGACACCCAGCTGTACATCTCCACCCCGAACCACCCCAACGATGCCCTTGAAATGATGTCCCAGTGCCTGGAGGCCGTACGGATCTGGATGGGGAGAAACGGGCTCAGACTCAACCCATCCAAGACCGAGTGGCTGTGGTTTCCGACGTCCCGATATAGTCAGCTGACGCCATCGCTGGCTATTGGGGGCGAATCACTGGCCCCCACGGAAAGGGCTCGCAACTTGGGCGTCCTCCTGGATTCACGGCTGTCTTTAGAAGAACACCTGACGGCCGTGACCGGGAGGATTTTTCATCAGGTTCGCCTGATTCGCCAGTTGCGTCCCTTTCTAGATCGGGACTCGTTACGCACAGTCACTCATGCCCTCGTCACCTCTCGTCTGGACTATTGTAACGCTCTCTACATGGGGCTCCCCTTGAGGTGCACCCGGAGGCTCCAACTGGCGCAGAGTGCGGCCGCGCGGGTGGTTATGGGAGCAACATGGAGCTCCCATGTAACACCTCTCCTGCGCGAGCTGCACTGGCTCCCGGTGGTCTTCCGGGTGCGCTTCAAGGTGTTGGTTACCACCTTTAAAGCGCTCCATGGCTTAGGACCTGGTTACTTACGGGACCGCCTACTACCATCAACAGCCTCCCACCGACCAGTACGCTCCCACAGAGAGGGGCTCCTCCAGGTGCCGTCGGCCAAACAATGTCGGCTGTCGGCCCCCAGGGGGAGAGCCTTCTCTGTGGGGGCCCCGACGATCTGGAATGAGCTCCCCCCAGAGATACGGAGGATTCCGGATCTGCGCACCTTCCGCCGCGAGTTGAAGACGCTTTTATTTCATCAAGCCGGCCTCGCCTAATTCTTCTCCCTTTAAACTGTAAATTTTAAATTTTTAAATGTATTTTAAAATTATGGGTTTTTAATCAGTATTAATTTCAGCCAAATTTATTTAATTCATTTTACTTGATCTTAAATTTTGTATATTTATGTGTTTTATCTCATGGCTGTGCACCGCCCTGAGTCCTTCGGGAGTAGGGCGGTATAGAAATTCAATAAAATAAAATAAAATAAATAAATGTGAATGGCAAAAATTAAAATAATTTTTATTTATTTTAAATAAATAGAATTGTTAAATTGTCCCACAGCAAGTTGTCCCGTAGTGAGTTGGCTGTGGCCAGTTGTCCTGCAGAGAGTTGGTGGCCATGGCAAGTTGGCGGTGACGAGTTGGCTGTGGTAAGTTGGCTGCAGCAAGTTGTCCCATTCTGCCCCTTAGCAGCATTATACTTAATTAAATGTAATAGCACCACAATTCATCCATGAAGATTTTACTAAATTTCTTTGCTTTTCATTGAAAAAATAAAGGAATTAAATTGTCCTTCAGCAAGTTAGATATGAACTAGTAGAAATAATGGAGATCCTCAAGGTACTCTAGACATGTGGCTTAGGTTGCCTTTCCTTTTGACTTTTGTTGCTCAGATGTATTTGTGGGTCTACACCTTTAAAATCATGTTTCTTCACTTATTATGAAATCTTCTACTCCTCAGTATAAGACTTCAATAAGAATGGGAGTATCAGCTAATAGAAAAAGAAAATGAAAAGAATGTTTGAAATGTAACAAATAACTGAAGATGTAACCACATTTTTTTTAAAAAAAATTTGATTTATATGCCGCCCTTCTCCGGAGACTCAGGGCGGCTTACAATGTGTTAAGCAATAGCCTTCATACTTTTGTATATTTATACAAAGTCAGCTTATTGCCCCCACAAACTGGGTCCTCATTTAACCTACCTTAGAAAGGATGGAAGGCTGAGTCAACCTTGAGCCTTGGAGAGATTCGAACCAGCAGTAATTGCAGGCAGCTGTGTTAATAACAGGGTGCTTAGACCACTGTACTATCAAGGGTCTTTTTCTGCCTTCTTTGTCACCATT